>NC_139229.1:37075846-37502499 GCF_977018435.1 Lepisma saccharinum
TTCTCTCCTCTCTAATTTTCTCCATTCGTCCATCTTTCAAATTCTCCCTTTCTCACTCTCTACACTTTTCTCAATTTCACAATTTCTCTCCTCGCCATTGCACAGTGGCACGAGGCCACACAGGGGGTGAGGTGTGGTGGCGTTAGAACTCCACACATTCTCAAGGACTGGCTGGTTTGATCAGCACCACGCTCCGGATTTCACACCTGGAATCGAACCTGTATTTCCGGTGTGGCAGTCAAACGAACTACCGTGGATTCTCATGGAAGATCAAATGAACACTGAAGAAGTGAGGAAACAAATGAAGGGATAAGACAAACGGAGAAGAAAGGAATCCTTTCTTTCCAAAGTTAGTTCTCGTGTTATTTCATTAGTTGCATCGCTCATACTATAAGGTTCACTAACTTCAGTAAAGCGGCTACGTACGTAGGCTTTGTCACGCGCAAGAAACCAGAACAGCCACCATTGGAACAATCAATAAGATTTCTCATAAGCAGGGTCGGCGCCAGGAGAGGGGGGGGGGGCGAAGGGATGCTTGGCGCACCCCTTAATTTTTTTCCTCACCATTTCTTCAAAACATATTTTCAACAGAAAACAGTTATTAACTTTTACAGCTAATATAAGTTCTCCTATTCGTGCCTGATAAAGTTTCTCAGTTTTATTACGATATAATGATCCGGGACTTTCCATTTCATCAGCTGGGCTTGACAACCTTTTTGGTATTCAGTAAATACTCCATTAATTTCTTTCGTAGAAGAGGTGTTTTTATACAAATCTTAGTGAGGCTAGATAATGAATACATGATCTTATATCTACCTAGGTATATTCTTATAATTATTAACTGACCCTTTTCTATAACAGTATTATTAATATACATTGATGTTATTAACGCATTATCAACTTTATTATTATTATCATCATCATCATCATCATCATCATCATTACGTTAAGCACTTGGTTCGGACCCATTCTGAAATATAGTTTTAGATACTGCACGCATGTTTCATGTTTTCCTCTTTCAAATTGCGCCCCCTAAATATCATTCCGCACCCCATCAGCACCCCTAGATGATTAATCCTAGCGGCACACCTGCTGATAAGCCACGTATACGTGTATATGATTAAACTGTCCTCATTCTTACAGCAGACGGAGAAAAAGTACTCTATAAAAAATATGCAAGCCACCAACAGTGGTGCAACAGGACATTCCTATTGTGTTAATACGGAATTGACGTTGTTTAGCATAATATTTTGTGTCTTGTTGCACCATTTACTGTCAGACGACACCAAGTATGGAGGCCTTTAACACTCCATTAGGTGTGCAACATCGATTAGGGTGTTCAACTACTTTTGGTGGAGGAGAAAGTGAGACAGATCCATAGCGTAAGCGCAAAAATGCAGGGGTTAATAGGACGGAGGAAATTCTTAGGGAAAATATACTTTATACACTGTGTCTTTCGTGCCCCCTGAGGAATAAGTGAGAACTTGCAATGGTATAAAAAAAAGAGGGAGGTATGTGTAACTGAAGTCTCTATAATTAAACAAAAACCGCCACTCCTTTGGCAACGTACGCACGTTTCGTTGTAAACGTGTCCTTGATGCTTGATGGAGACCTCTGTTAATCATCTAACAAAGCACGCACAGGCCACGTGGTACGGCTTACGTGAGCCGGAGAATGAGAACACATTTCTCACTGAATATCTTTACCTGGTAGTTTTCCATCTTCTTCGATGCGCTATTTCTTGGAGGAAAATGAATAATAAGAAATGTTTTCCGATCGATTCCATTCCAAATTACATCATTAAAGTCAAGCTTCAACAGGGTGTCTACAAAATATCAAATCGAAATTCTGGACTTTTTTCATGACTTTCTCTTAACACTTTTTCGTTTACTTAACCCTTATTTATTCCACTGAAAAACTGCTACCAAAAGACCAGTTAAGACGAAAACTGAAGCTATACTTTAACAAGAGAATTAGACTTGATTTATCTATTAATGCATATAATAATTACCGTGCTCCCTTCCATGTAGTACAACACCTGGCTACAGCCGGATTGCGCACACTTTTCCGGTTTGATCGATGGTATCTGATAAGTCGTTGACAAGCTGCCACAATGTACAGACAGGATTGCGCACAAAAAAATGAGGCGATGTTGTCAGATGTAAAATGTTCTCAAGCCGTTCTCACTTCTGTTGTGTTTCATTGTGTGTCTGTGTGGACTTACACGTGTTTCTGCTGGAAGGGTAGCATTAGATAGGCATAGAGGATGAACCTGATTGGTGGACTAGAATGTAATGGTGTATCTCCGTATCTATATCGAAGGTCACGAGCTTCGATTGACAGAAGTGTTTGTTATGCAGTCATTACCCTAACCTAAACTAACTTTTGAGTAAATTGGTATGAAAATTGTATCTTGAAAATATCAATGGTGACTTACTGTATTATGTAAATTGGCATGAAAATTGTATCTTGACTTGCTACATTTACTGGTCAAATTATATTTTTCATTTAATCCTTAAGAGATTTACTATTTAATTTCTAATTTCTCTCTCTCTTCTTGTCTAATGAAAAAAAAAAACAGTTTTGCGCACAGATTCTAAAGCTATCAAAGTGGCAACGTTCGATCAAAATCTGTGCGCGAAACAGGTCAGTGAGATTTGTGCGCAATTCTGGATGTAAAGTGTGCGCAATTCTGTTGCGGCGGTACACCTTGGACTGCATTTGGCAGACTAGCAAAACTCTGGTTCCTGGACTCAGAGCCTGTATAATCTTTCGTGGGCTCTTGATGCCATCCCTACATGTTCGTGATTCTCTCTGCATCCATCTCATCTTGCCATCATTCACCCTCATCTTTTCAAATAAGCCAAAAGAAGCAGAAAAAGAAGCCAAATAAACTAAACCAATCATTGTGATAGCAAAGATTCTTGACAAGTATAATTTCTTGACTTCTTGTTGATTTCTCGACTTTTTCTTGCTTTTCATGAGTCCCTTGACTGGTAGGAAACCCTGTTCAATGGCTATGCAGGGCGTTAGGTGCGAAAGGCAACACGTGGAACTTAAGTCACTACAATCAGATGAATGTCATCCCGCGATTCATCGCTTCTAATTTCGGAACAGGTGTTTGTGGTTGTGCCTGCATCGTTAGTGCAAACATCTTAGTTAGTTTAGCAGTGGAAACATGGTTTGTCCGGGTATAGGGGTGGCCTGAGCAGGCAGCCAAAGTCAATCTCATATCCACGTATACCTCGGTAATTTCTGTCGATGCAGGCCTACGAGGCTCTGACGCTTGGACACACTCGGCCAGTATAATCCTCTGTGGCAGGGGTTTGTTCAGAACATTCCAACTGAGGGGTGTAAGTTCGTATTTAGGGGTCTAAGTGTAAATTTAGAGTCAAATTGATAATAAATTGAGTCTTGGTGAAAATGTTTAACAAAAGGGGGGGGGGGGTGTTGAGAAAGAGTAAAGTAAAGTAAAAAAGTAAAAGTAAAAGTAAAGTAAAGTAAATCACTGTTTAGTGGGACTTGTGTCCATATATGTTTGTGATCGTACCTTCATCAATTTCACCACTTATCCCCATTAAGTATCGCCTGGTATCGGTAGATGAATTCCAATCGATACTTTCCGATACCGAGACTCAGCCGGCAGGACAGATTTTGACAAAAATTAATCCACAATATGCATATAATTTAGCCTGAAAACTTTTGAAAATAAACATTTGATTCTCTACAAAAAAGGTTCGATACGTTTTTCTTGAGCGTGCTCTACAGGAGCAAGTAATTTAGTAATTTGATATTTTAAAATTTGTTCCAGCTTTCTACTATTGAACCCCCTTACTGACTGGCATATTATTGGAATTGTCCCGTTCGTTACAAGTGCTGCATTCCCCCTCCACGCACAAAAATGCACTGTTTTTGTGAGCGGCGTAGACGGTCCAGAAAAAGCCAGATGGATGTAAGAACCACACATGAAAAACCGGTCGACCTTGTATCTTCATTGTATCAACATCTCCCCCCTCCCCCCCTTTATATTAAGTTTTGTCTGGAACACAAAAACATCATCGGAAGAGCCTTGAATTATCTTCATGACCTTTCTCGGAACTTCCCCTGGGGATTTTTTTTTCTTGTAAAAAATAGAGACGTAGAGAAGATGGAAGAAAGAAGAAATAAGGGGAGAGAATATTAGCTTTTAAATAGTATGAAATTGTCTGTACTGTCTTACAACGAGCTATAATTATATCAGAGAATGGGACAGAATAAGAGTAATAGAAGTAATCTTCTTTTAATATCCACAAACTACATGTATTTATCTAATGATCAGAATCAGGACTGTCTTTTGGGCCATACTCTCATCAAACTGTTGATTCGATAAGGGTTAGGCTGTAAAGAAAGGGCTATACGCTTATCTCGGGCATCTATGGAGCAATAGCGCACATAACGGAAGAGAAGGAGAGGAAGCGAGTTGGCAGGGCAAAGCGCTGGTAGCTGCAGCTATGTTTTCCCCTCCATGCACTCACTTCTCCTCGCGCGCTTTCGTTTCGAATCATATCGCCGCACTGTCAACGTTTCCGATCCATACACAAGTACACACCATACAACGCACTTCACAATTTCAGCTCCATTTAAGAATAAAAGGTCCCTTTCCTCGATGAAATAATTTTCGCCATGTCTGTTCTATTTCTAATCTCCTCCTCACAGTTCCAACCATAATCGAAGTCTTGAAATCTCTTACTTGATCTAAAATATTATAACTAAGCCAACGAAAATTTCATCGAAACAATTCGCAGAGACTGTCATTTCCCGAAGCAGTTCTTCTCACACATCTTTGCAAATTTGTTTCGTGCAAGGGCCGAAAAGAACACTTTATCATTGAAACTTAAGGCACCAATGAATTTTTAAGTTGGAGCAACGAATAAGTTGCTCTGTTCTTTTCATACCGAGAATAAAACGGGGGAGGAGACGCTGAAAAGAAAATTGTGAAAAGACGAGAATAGCAAAATATCCGAAGAAGAGACTTTGACGAATTTGCTGAATAAATAGTTTCATTTTGCGTGAAGAATGGTCCCCGTACCCACGCGACAGGGATTGATATTACGTTATGAATTATTCACAACCGACAGAGTGGCTGACTGTTTGTGAATCCCAGGAAAAAAAATTATGCCTTTTCAAACTTCCTTTATTCTCCTTTCTGCGAAGATCCGACAGAGGGAAGGAGGGAGAAGATTACCGTTACGGAAAAAGTTTGCCAAGTTGCCAATTGAGGCGCTAAATGTTAACGGAACATGTTTCCTTTGACACCCTCCTTGGAAGCAGCCGTATGTCTTGTGACGCTGAATGTGCCGTACAAGCGGAGAATGATACGGCAGTGTTTTTTTCTTACAGTAATTCCAGAAAAATGTCAATCTCAATGGTCAAAATTATATATCAATTAAGATGAATGCGCTGTACATTGTTTAAAAGGGGACCATCTTTAGATTGAGAAAATTAAGTGTGTTTCTAAACTAAAATTTGGCTGTAAAACTTACCTCATCACGTTTGATATATAAGATAGAGTACTAAAGCCTGACCGGCCAAAGAAAAAAACTTCAGGAAAATCAGATTTTTCGCCTCCACTTGTGGGAGCTTGAAAAGGGGGGGGGGGGGAGCGGTGTTGCTACACGCCTGATTTTTGGCCAGTCGTACAAGACACCTTTTAGCTGTCCACAAGCACCCTTCGTTCGCATTCCAGGGAGAGGCAGGGAATCGGAGACCCTTTCGCTTGCTACGCGGCGGCAACCATTAGGCTTCGCCGTGCTTGACCTTGTTGAGGGTGCCACCTGTTTCGAAAACGACTCGAAAAGAAAAATTTGGCAGAATACGACGAGAATTTCCCCCCAGCACGGCAACCGGACAAAGCCTATTGGTTCAGCGGTTCATGTGACCCTCCCTGGCTTTCGACGGAAAAGAGAACTTTGAAGTATATAATTTCGCCGAACAGACTTTAGCTGTAAATTTCCTGGGTTACATATTTTTTTAAAATTAGGTTTCCAACCTCTGTGCAATGTGTCTCCACCAAGGATGGAACCAGGGACCCCTTGGCTCAGCATTTCCCCTGAAATTTCTACATTGCACAGTCACGGACGCTTCTGGGTTGAAACAATCCCATTAACTTTCAATGTGATGGTTTCAACCCAGAAGTGTCCGTGACTGTACATTTAACGTGTGTGCCAATCAGTAAGGTAATTAACTCTACGCTGAGAGAAAAGCATCGTCGACGTCATCAGTGTTTCAAAGGCAGCAAATCACGTTGGATGAAAGGTGGTGACCTAAGTCAACTGCACTTCCACGTAGTACACCTTGGCATCTTCTTCTTGCAGGCCAACGAGGCTTTGGCGCCTGGACCCACGGCCAGGATAACCCTGTGTGGGGCCGTGTGTTTGTTCATATATGTGCCGAGAGCCTTTAACCTAGGTAAGGAGATTTAAGTCCTCAGAGACAGTACAGTGTCAGTTCTTGTTAAATAATGAATGAAATTAGGCGGGTGGCAGAAGTTCGCGCTGTTGCCACGTCGGACCACAACCCAGGTTTAAGAGAATGAAAGATCTTGTTGTAGAATTGGTCTTTGTAATCCATGTGATACAAAACTGACAGTACTTGCTCGAAAGGTCAGGGATGACAACTGTATGCCCGGAGAGGTCGGTCTGACGCTCGAACTAGGCAACGCAGCCCGGTTGGACGTTGCCACACAGTGCGCCGGAACCAGAGACTTTTGTTCCGCTCTCGCTTTTCTTTTCTTTCCCATACGTGGCACCAGCGCAATTCTGCCTCAGCCGCCTAATTTCATGGACGTGCGTTTAGTTTTAAAAATTGAGTGAGCAAGTTTTAGCAGAGATATTTTAGTTTCTTGTCAGGGGCCTGTTCTGGATTTTGTTTTAATTAAAGGGCTTATCCCCGCATTGCGTGACTGGTAAAAATACTGATGTCATAATATAAAAATCAACGGATCCCGTATCAGTAGCGCCGACGGAGACAATTCCACGCACGTAAAGCAACAAGAGCGAAATATCAAGCAAAATCATTTGGTTTTGATATAGCAATGGCACACGGTATGCCAACGGTATGCCAGAGATTAGGGTTCGAGTCCCGTCGAGCTGCAATTTTTACACAGTACATCTCCCGTGTACCAACAGTAGGGTAAACAAAACATACCCGAGGATATATTTCTTGAAAACCAAGCCGTAATACCCCCATATCAAACCGAAGTTTGAAGCATTTTTCTGCCCCTCATTCAGGCACCATTCGGGAGGGGATGTAAAGAACGGAAATCAAACCATTTACGTTAACGCAACGCAATTTCATAGCAATTTCCTGGTACCCTTGGGTCTAGCTAGCAGTCTATCAGGTGGGAAAGCAAGAAGCTTAATGCAGAGCATACGGATTCTCGCGCGTTACTTTTGTCTCCAGTTCTCCCCCCTCACCAGAACGATCCACGGGAGAATGGAGAATTACGGGGTTTATTTTCTTCACCGGACGATTGCATCATGTCAGAGGATGGGACGGGGGGAATTCAATTTCAAACTCCACGTGGCGACCGTAACACGAGATGTGCGATATGCGACTTGGATTGGTTTGTCGATTTAATTAACGTCGCTTGTTCTTATCTCTAGGTTAACCGCGACGGATATGTGGGGAAAGGCGCTTGCCCGAGGTTCAGTTGCACATCGAAAAAATAGTGTGTTTGATTTGATCGATTATTTTACTTCGATTTTCTACTTTTGGCGAATCGCGAAGGTGTGGATGAGTGGTAATATGATGGACACTCACAAAGAACACTTCTGCCCAGAAAGGGATTAGAAATCTCGACCCCTGGCTTCGTAGCGCGGTTCTAACCACTCCGCTACGAAGCTCGGCTTTGTGTATTTGGTATTGACTCAGTATAAGAACAATTAGTAACCTGATGATCAGTTTCTCTCGGGTATCGACCAGGTGAGTTCTGGAAAAGTTTCAGATATTTCGAGAGCTAGGATACCGGTGGCCAAATCGGTCAACGTGCGTTCCAAAATGGCGGGGCTATTTGGAAAATCACTTGGAATCCTGATGGCGTAGTGGTAACGTCGTTGCCTTGCAATCAAATCGATCTCCGGTTCTATGCCAGGTAGAAACACGCAGTGGTTCGGATCCTACATCAAACTGTAGGCCCAGTCCCAATTAGCCTCTCTGGTCCCGAGTCCGAAACCCGGCCTGGGTGTTCCTTGTGAGTGTCCCTTCGTCATCATATGATCAATCATCCTCAATCTTCGCGATTAGCCAAAAGTGACAGAAAAGCGAAGTAAAATAAAACAAATCAAAAACCAATTAGCCTTTTCTGTTCGTAAAGTGTACTTGAACTAAACTTCAAAAACACATTTGGTGCTGTTGATGCACGGATTAGAATTCTTGTAATGCATTTTAAATTTTGGAAAAAAAAAAAATGATATGTTGCTCCACTTTCTGGTTTTTAGAAAGGAAATATGATATTCAGGCATGCTGGCACAGAACCTTTCCACTTTTAGGAAGTGCAATTCCAAGTAGATTGCATAATAACGGGATTTCGGGACTAATTTTGGAATGCTTACGATGCTCGTACCAATCATTTACCCCCTTCTCTTCCTTTCTTCCGTTACGATCACTCAAGGCGGCTGCAAAATAAGAGTTGATACGTGTTGAAAGCGGTATAGTAATACCACAGATAAACGTATCATAGGTATACGGATGAAAGCAAAAAGGTGCCAGTGGCGCCTCTCGGCGGTGACTGGCAGAACTTCTTGCGGACAGTACTTCATTGCGAAAATGGTTTGCTACGCAAGTTCAATGTCTGCCTGTAACACGTTTATCTGTGATAATACGTCTAGTTTCGGTGAGGGTAAAGGGTATGATAAAATGCATCTTACTGAAGAAATTAACACCAGAAAGAGGAACTTAGCTTACGATACGGATGAATGAAAACTGAGGGGAAACACGTTTCGAAAACGTATTGCAAACAATCTCTGACATTCGGGACTATGAAGCTTGTTAATCTCGGGATTTCAGGAACGGAAAAAATAACCCGGGTTCCCGGGAGCATTATCCTGCTTCCAGTTGCATGACCAAGGTTAACCGCAACAAAATATGTAAAGCTTCCACAGTTCATCGGGAGTCATATTTCCTACCTGCTATAGACAGTGAAAACAACTCCCCCAAGATCCACGAAGGGATTTATTTCCTATCGTACTGCCGTGTACCACAGCATGGTGTACCCTGGAAGATAAAGGGTTCATAAACAACCTCGCCGATCAGGATAAACACACACACGCCGAGGGACGTGCTGGAATCTGAAAATGAAAATTACATACGCACAGAGGATTATTTGGGAGGGGCGATGGACGCTGACCGTACTTAAAGAAACGAAACCTGTGACTAGGGAAGAAAATTGCAGGAATCACGAAAAGCAAGGAACTGTTTGTTGGCAGACGTGAGAGAGAGAGAGAGAGAGAGGGGGGTGGGGGAGGGGCAGACCCTCTTTTCTATCTTCCATCTATACTTTTCTCGTGTACTGTACTTAACAAACACAGTAAGACTTACAAATCAAAACACAATATTGTTGTTTTCTTTTGCCGATAGTTTTACGTTGCTTACCGTTCTCTTTAGGTTAATCACACCGATAAAAATACACGATGAATTGTAAAATTCACGTTAAAAAAAACTATTCGCATTGCTTCATACGGGATTGGCCGACCTCCCTGGCTTAGTGGCTAGCACAGCGCGCTAGGACGTCACATGTCCCGGATTTGAATCCTTGCCTGGACATGGATGTTCTTTGTGATTCATCAATTCCATCATATCATAACTCATCCTCATTATCGCGATTAGCCCAAAGTGGTAGAAAAGCGAAGTAAAATAAACAAAATACCAATGTTTCGAGTTTGTTTCGTTAAGAAAAACGTGTTGTTATTCAGAGATGGGCGACAATATGCAAAATTGGCGAACGTCGTCTTTTCGATACTAGAAAATTCCAAAACTTTAGCTTCTCATATTACCGAATTCGAAATGTAGTGGCTCTACAGTTATAAAACTTTAGTACTTCTTTAACACCGTGTATATAAAGCATAAACCAATATGACTGTATCCAACAGAACATTGAAAAGTTTGTCTTTAGCCCATTTTATAAGTTAATCAGGATTGTATAGGCTGAAGATGAATTCGAGCCACTGAAATGTTCCAGGAATCGAACCGGAAATCTCTTGTTTTTCATGTAACATACATATCAAGACTTACGTATTTGTGACGTCGTCTTCTGTAGAGCAAAAACAAAATCGCAATGGAAGCGAAAGACATGGAGACCACACACTCCATTCAGCACCTTGTTAATATTTTCATGAAAAGCCTTATTTTCTACAGCATAAAAAGAAACATGAGTAAACTTCCGCCTGTCACGTAAACAAAGACGAGCACGTGGAATACTCGGGAGGTATGGCCCAAAAAACGCTAGCAAGCGTTATCCCTATAGGCTGATGGCTGTCAATAAGGTGACACACCAACACTACGAACAGAAAACTGCTTGTAATCTATTGTAATCAACATAAACAAGCTTCGAACAAAACCAGAACCAGAATACATGAATTACTAGCAATTATATTTCATATTCAGAATTCACAGTGGTGTTTAATCGATTGTGAATTCAAACTTCCTATAGCTGCACGAGATATGCCAAAACAGGTCTTGTGGTATGTTAGTATACCGTATAATTAGTTATATCAATACGCAAATTGTGCGTTAACTCACCCCTGGAGTAAGCCAAGTGTGTTAAGAAGTATCTTTACATTACCTAGAAGAAAGAGAAACAATTATGAGAAACAATATCAAATACAGTACTTTGGATAATAAAATCACTGAATAAAAATGTATGTCCATAAAATAACGATAGTTTCAAGAAGTTACAGTTAGATTCATGAATATCACGCCAAATTGTTCACCAATAAGTTCATCCATTTTTCTCTCTCACATTCCGCATATTTATTCAGAAAGGAATGATTTCATTTTTGTTATTTAGCGTCGCTTTCAGCCACTTTGGCTAATCGCGACGATAAGGATGAGTGGTGATATGATGAAGGGTTACTTACAAAAAACACCCATGTCCAGACCGTAGGGCTGGCTAACATACCTCTCTTGATTATTTTGCCTGATATTCCCGCAGGTACATAATTTACGACTGTGACAGTAACTTTGAATAATCACTTGTTCAGCGATGATGCAGCGCTTTCATTTCACGTCGTCAGTCAGGCATTTGACGCTGAGGGAAATGCGGAACTAAGGTGTCGACGTCGGAAGATTAAGGTCGAATGGCATTGACCGTTTGACGAATCTCGCATCTAAGGATTCCCTCGACAAGGGACGACTCGTGGTACGTACAGGTTCCCATTTACTTGGGAAAACAAATCTACGAACATATGGTCAAAAATTCTCGTCAAAGTCCACTTGGTCATTCGATGGCCTAATCAGAACTTGACCCACAGAACGGCTGTGCAAAGTGCTTCCACCAGGAATCGAACTTGCGACCTCTTGTTTACAAGGCGAGGGCGTACACCATCGGAGTGGTCCTACCAATTCTTCGTTAAGCAATATGCAGCACTTCGTTGGCTGAAGTTTAAATTTATTGAGGATGCGCTGGACCTCTGGCGAAGCAGTTTTTTAAAATTCCTCTCCTTTCCAAAAACCGCAATGATATTCCAAATTATGAAAAATTACATCACTTTAGAATTCCTTCATGACATTCGTGTGGTTTGCTTTCGCTATTGTCTAGATATTCGCAATGGTTTAATAGACTTATCTAGCCACGAAAGTATTGAGAATATATAGACAACAGCCAAAAAAAATTACGCGAATGTTTAAGAACAAATTCTAGGCCAATGTAATTTTTCAGAATTTTGGAATACCATAGCGTCTTATTCAAAAGGACGGCAATTTTCAACAATGGCTTCGCTGACGTCGGCTGAAGGTCCAGTGCGCCTTAACAATAACAACGGACACCAAGACGCAACTTTTGCAAGTCAAAATAATCATCATTAGAAACATGTAAAATTCTGAAATTTGAAAATAAAACAAAACTTTTAACTTTCGAAGACACATGGTTGGATTGATGCACTACAGATATATTATTCTCATCTCTAAAGTATGCGTGTTAATCTCCAAAAACAAATGTTGATCGACACTTCCCTAGAAAAAGTTTTAACATGCATATTATTTTTAAAATTTAAAAACTGAGACTTCTAAATACAATCAACGCAAAAATAATAATATCTATTGAGTTATGATAAATATTTCCATCATTGCATTCAGATAATTATAAAACAAATGTATGCATAGTATTTAATGTCATTTTCCAGCATGCACAAAGAGACCTGACAGAATTTTAAGTCGGGCATTTCACTCGCCGATACAGAACATTCGTGTTCAATGACATTCGCCATGTATCCTACGCGTTGAGCTTCGAACGGTACAATTCATGTTTTTTCTGTTGTCGCTTGTTAACATCCTTAGCAAGGGTTGGCCCCCTTCCAGCTGGCTCAATGGGCTGAAATATGAGAGTTTCTGGAAGATTTCCCACGATCCTCTTCTGCCCAACCGTTTTGATAAAATATAAGCTCTCTACATCCCGTAACTCCTATTCTTCTGTGCAGTTTTCCGAAATGGTGGGTTTGGAATTTGTCGTAGATGTTTACGATCTCGTTGTTATTGCAGATCCAATCGCATTAGCACTTTAGAGCATTTTTAGATGAAATCAGTAAACTGCAACTGTAGGTCCAGTCTCAATCGAGCAAAAAATGTATATTATACAAGTAATTTTCAACCCAAGATATAATACCAGTACAATTTGTTCTAGAATGTTCAATGTGAATATTTCCCAAAACAAATGCTCGTATATTAGATAGATTGAAGATTATAACAAGAAATATTTGTGCCAACCTCAATGTAATGGGCTACGAAGTCAGAGGTCTCAGGTTCGAACTCTACGGTAAGGCATGGGAGTTTGCCCAATTACCCACTATTATTCACCCTCATTGCAGCGATTAACCCAAGAGTGACGTAATATAAGCAAAACAGAAAGAGAAGGCAGTAGATAGGTTGAGGTACTGATGGGGGAAATTTGAATACATACATATAAGGCTCCTGGGTTTGATATCCGGTGGTTCGTTTTCCATTTTAACTATAGGTGCAGTCCCGATTAGCATGTCTGTGCACGAAGTGGACTTAGAAACAAACACACACACACACACACACACACACGTAATATTATGCCATAAGTGTTCATTAATATGCAGTAGTAGTTTATGTTTACACACACACATACATATATACACATATATATATTATACACACAAACACATACATACATAATTACAGTTAAGGAACAAATAAAAGGAAACTCCTTTACCGACGCTCCTAGAAAATATTTGTGTACACCTCAATAGTTTTTTTCTTTGGTATGGGAGAAGATGGCTCCCGTCAGCCACTTGCTCCGATGTTGTCTTTTGCCAAGCGTCTAATCTTCCGTTATTCAGTGAATTTTCGCATCAAACCTGAGTGACGTAACACGTAGCCGTTCCGGGATCCTCATTTACCTAAACGGTAGGGAGAACCCAAGGCATCTCACAGGAACGACGATGCTGCCCATGTTCCTCCGCCCGTATCATTTCCGACAACATGAAAACCCTCGGACCGCGCGAATGAAAAGCCAGTCGGAACTGCCGGATAATATAGCTGCCCTCTCGTTCCCGGTGAGAAATCATGGGGAAGTTATGGCGACTCTCCCGAGGAACGATGTCATAAAATAGAAATGTGGTATTTTTAAATCGCTCCCCCGAAATCGGGCATTTGAATGCGGGCCGCACCACCTGCAATGTGGCCGTTTCATGAAATCAATTCTCGGCAGGAAACTGTATTTAGAAAGAAGCAAGCGATGGGATGGTTATGTGAGGGGAATGAAGAATTTTTGCTCCTCTCGTTTTTTTCTCGCCTGCTCCCCAAGAAAAGAAGAGCAGTGGACGAACAGCTAAGGAAAGTTGAGAGAGTCATAGGAAGAGGAATGAAAACAAAGTGAAGTTCCAGTGGACAAACAGGTTAAGGAGAGAGAGCCTGAGGAAGGGGTATGAAAAGAAAGTGAAGTTTCAAAGATAACGAGAGAGAATCTGAGGAAGAGGCATGAAAAGAAAGTTAAGTTTCAATGGACGAACAGGTAAGGAGAGAGAGAGAGAGAGAGAGAGAGAGAGAGAGAGAGAGAGAGAGCCGGAAGAGGTATGAAAAGAAAGTGAAGTTTCAGTGAACGAACAGATAAGGAAAGAGAGATGGAGGAAGAGGAATGAAAACAAAGTGAAATTTCAGTGGACGAACAGATAAGGTGAGGGCCAGAGGAAGGAAAATGAAAACAAAGTGAAGTTTCACTGAACGAACAGATAAGGAGAGAGAGCCTAAGGCAGGGGTATGAAAAGAAAGTGAAGTTTCACTGGACCAACAAATAAGGAGAGAGAGCCTGAGCCTGAGGAAGAGAAATGAAAACATAGGGAAGTTTCAGTGGAGGAACAGATAAGTAAAGAGAGCCTGAGGAAGAAGTATGAAAAGAAAGTGAAGTTTCAGTGGAGGAACAGACGAGGAAGAGGAATGAAAAAGTTAAATTTCAGTGGACGGACAGGCAAGGAGAGAGAGGGAGAGAGCGTAACCTGAGGAGAGAACGTACCTGAAGAAGGGGGGGGGGGGGGCGGAAATGAAGTTTTAGTGAACTAACAGTTAAGACGAATGGAAATAAAGTGCAGTCGACGAACAGAGAAGGAGAGAGAGCCAAAGGAAAGGGAAGTTTTAAAAAATAGTGATTACGTAACAAAATGCACGTGTAGTGATGGCGACTGTCTCAGTCTTTCCACAGGGTGGAAATGGCTTCCCACATCTCGTTTTAAAACAATAGTTGAATGAAGATAAAGAGTGACGACGTTAGCTCTCGGAAGCCTATCTGGAACTGACCTGTCTGATATCCCGAGAGAATCTATTCCATCATTCGTCACCAAGTAAGTTTCATGGATTATTTCAGATGTTTCAATGAAAAAAATGCATACAATATGTTACGAGTGGTCCTGCAAGCTTCTCTGAGTATGTTTTTTGAGTCCACTTTGTGCACAGAAAGACTAATCAGTTATGAACCTCCACTTTAAGGTGGGAATCGAGTCACTATGTTCCTCCTAGGGGTATAGAACCTGGGATCCCTCGACTAACAGACGACTACGTTACCATTACTCCATCGGGGAGAGACAAGAACCGAATAGGAATGCTTACGAATGTTGAATTTGGACTGCTAGTCCAGAATCGCCCTGTACATGATTGGCTCCAAGGACATAACTCCTCACGCAAGGCTTGCACATTTATAAGCGGATTGATTCTGCTTACTTTCATTGGACAATTGGTATGACAACAAATATAAAAGAGCCGTGATTGTTTGAAACCTGAAAAATCATCACAACGAGAATCAATGAAACGAGGACTGCCGACACGCACTCACAAACACAGATGAAACCTTACCCCCCTCTCCCGCCGCACTCCCCTATCTTTGTTCTCGCTCACTAGTGATTAATTTATAAAATAATTGATGCCGTAAAGTATCTTATTTGTTCGTTGAGAGGGATCCATATTTCAATGTAATCTGACACATAATCTTGCCAAACTTCTGCAAAACGACCCCCTGGTGGGATATCCCCATCCATGCCCAACCTACAAAACCATCAATTATTCAGAAGGGGAATGTGGAATGTTTTACCAAATATAATGCAAGTCATAGATTGAGGAGGGAAGCTTCTGATAACTGACAAGCAATATTACATTTCTTGCGACTCCCTTAAAAGGATTCGTTCCATATTCCCCACCCTCGCCCCCTGCCTCCTTTGGGAGTTTTCAAAAGGCGACAACTGACAACCAGAAAGGCAGCATTCATAGCAACCTCACGGAAGACTATTATAGGCAATTGGATGGTAAAAAAAATCATAGTTTCAAGGCGGAGACGAGGGGGCAAATGCCACAACCGTTACAGGCACAAGTACCGCCAGTCCTGTCTTGTGGACTGTAATAAAGAAGAAGGGCTATGACATATGAAACATAGGAAAGGGGCATTCCATGGTTAAGTGTGTGACATTTTACACATATAATGTAAGGTTGTAGGCATGAGATTGGATTAAAATCTGCATAACCTACTGATTTTATAGAACTATGAAGTACTTTGTGGTGTCCGCCAAAAAATGGAGAAAACTTGGGTATAGCCTGATTGCATGAAAAGCATTAACGAAAATGTTTTACGTGTGTGACGCTTCAAAAATGTAGCAAAATTTGACCTCATGTGTCTATGAAGGATCTAGGCTACAGATGCTAATAAGTTTTATTGATGAAATATACAAATTACATGCATTCACAAATATTTAAACCATAATGCAAGTAAAGACAATAATAATTTCCAGAGTAATTCATCTTGTCATTTACATGGATTAGGACCATTTTTTGTGGAATGCCCCAAATACGTATGGAAGTACAATGTCGAGTGAGCCTGGATAGTTTTAGGATGGCCTTCAAGTCCTTTACCTTACCTTGAACGTGCCCTCCTTTGGTTCATTGTAAAAGATGAGCAGATCCGTGGAACACAAAGACGAAAGTGATACTTAGTTTCTTTATAGGTATATGTAATTTAGAGTCACTTTAATTCAACTTTTGGCTAATCGCGATTATGAGGATGATATGATGAAGGGACACCCATGTCCAGCCCGGGGATTCGAGCCGGGAAAATACGAAATTAATTTAGTTGTTGAAAACGGCGGAGATACACTTGTGTGATGACTTCAATGCAATGTTCAATGGCACTATTTTACCTTTGTTATTTTACATTCATTTTCTATGACTACTCTGATATCGTCGTGGCTACAGTAAAAAGTTGGTTTCAGAAAAAGTTAAAAGCCGGTGTTGTAAACGGGCACTCAGCACACGTAAGGAAAAAACACAGGACAACACAGATGATTTCATTGGCCGTGAATCCAGACGCCAGAGGCTCGTTGGCCTGAAAGACTTCAGTTACCACTGTGTACTACGTGGAAGTGGGGTTCACCTTTGGGTGTGTTTTCAAAAGGCACCCCAGAAATAGTTAACGAATATACTTGTTGAGTTTTTGTTTAAAGTCCACTTTATGCACATATAGCCTAATCGGAACTGGGCCTACAGTTTAAGTGAGTTCCGAGTCACCTTGATTGCAAGGCGACGACATTACCACTACGCCATCTGGGAGACCCACCGAATAACGTTGTATAGGGTGTATAATAATATGCTAAGTGAACAAAGATGATATGGTAATTATATGGCTTATATAGAATTAGAATAGCTAAGACAGTACCGAAATAGCATCCCAGGAGAAAAATAGAACAATCAGTTCTTACGGCATTCCTTCGTTGCTTCCCCCTATAATATGTTACGCTAGTCCTTTCTCCGGATTCTTGCAGCATCTGGAAGATCAGCGCCATCTGTTGGCCACGTGATTATTTACAAGCTCTTCTTCGCTGTTCTCCCCCTTCATGAGCCAGTACGTCGAGTCGTCGACTCTCGCCACAGAAAGGTTCCGGGTTCGAGTCCCGGCCCGGGCACGCAAGATCCCTTCGTCACTTTCATCCAATCATCATCTACCCTTCCTCGTCGCGATTAACCAGGGATAAAAGTGAGCAGAAACGTACAGGAACTTGGTTCATGCAGCAACATTGCAGAACCATTTTATTTATTTATTTAATGCACTGTACTAAAGTCCATCCTTGTTACATTAATTTTTGTAAACAATAGATGAAGAGGAAAAGAGAAGGTTCTTGTATTAAATTTGCCTCCTGTAAGTAGGCGGCCTCAAAATTTAGAACAAAAAATTCGAAAGTACTAATCATTTAAGATGTAAATGAGAAAACCTAATTTCCTGAAATGCAGGCGTGATAGATCTTGTGTTTATGTATTTACTTTGGATGCAATAATAATACTAAATGCTTATTAAAATAATGGTTATTATTATTATTAATAGTAGTAGTAGTAACAGAAATAGTAGTAGTTCTCATGTCTAGTCATTTGTTGTTAGGGTCCAGGATTCGATACCCGGTGGAGGCACATAGTGGTTCGGATCCCACTTTAAACTGTAGGTCCAGTCCCGATTAGCCTTACTGTGCATAAAGTGGACTTAAAACACCAACTCAATCAACAATCAAATCATTTGTGGTTGATTTGTTTTATTTTACTTCGCTCTTTTGTCAAATTTGGATAACTGCGAAGATGAGGATGAGTGATGATACGGTGGAGGGACACTCACAAAAAAAACAACAACAAAAAAAAAAACAAGCCCAAACCAGGATTCGAACCCATGCTGTCGCTGACGCTGTGCTAACCATTACGGAGGTCGGTTCTATTCATTTGTGGTTAGCGTTTCGGCTATTGACCGAAACCACTTTAAGCATTGCGATCAACCTCGGTTAAAATTAACGAGTACAAAACACGAAACGACATACCTGGTAATAAATGCCGGGATCCATGTTCTGACCTTCCATGTCCTAAGACTGTTTTCAAGGCTGAAAAAAAGAATCAACACCAGCCGAAAAAAAAACCGAGCACACCTAAGTTTTGGCGGTGCGGAAAAAAGAACTCGTAAAACACTCAATCCAGCCACAAACACGCTTCTCGCTACTTGCGAAAACTATGAAAACACTGTTCGCCACCCATGTCGGGACAACGTTCGCCCGAGATCGGAACCTGTCACTCGTATTGCGTGAAGTTTTACTTACTCACGACGGCACCGATGAAACCACACTGAGCCACTTCAGCGTACGCTATCACGCTGCTCACGGAAGTACGTCCCATTTTTCAGGCTGCGGGCAGTGTTGCCAGCGGCACATCGCAAGAGGAACCATACGGGTGCGTGGATGCAGTTTGCAAACTCACAGTTTTAGTAACCGAAGTCGGTGGAAAGGGCTGAAGCATGGACGAACACTACCGACGCGAGAAGACTCGAAATCACGTTACTGCTAGAACTCTGTGCTACTCCAACACACGCCATCGCCGACCTCCGTGGCGGAGTGCTTAGCACAGCGTGCTACCACGCCAGGGGTATCTTAATCGAGTTCCGGCCTGGGCATGGATGTTTTTTGACAATGCCACTTCATCAATTTCATATCATAACTCATCCTCACAATGAGTTAGAAGTGACAGAAAAGCGACATAAATGATCTTCTAAGTAAGTGTGTGTGTGTGTTCGACAGATTCTTTGGAACATACCGCAACGGCGTAATGAAGCCAAAAGTCGTACGTTCGAATCGCAGATATAGTACGGTTTTTGCATTATGCTTGTGCCTATCTATTATCTTCATCGTCAAGATTAATATAGACACAGAAAGTTCAGTAAAATTACCAAAAATACAAATCACAGATTGCCTCCCCGATGGCGTAGTAGTAACGTCGTCGACTTGTAAACAAGGGGTCCTGGGTTCGATACCGGGTGGACACATATAGTGGTTCGGATCCAACTTTAAACTATAGGCCCAGTCCCGCTTAGCCTTGCTTTGCATAAAGTGAACCCAAAAACGAACTAAAAATACAGATTATTTCCTTACCTGGAAGGTTTCATTTGATTCTATTCTTGTTATTTAGCGTCGATTTTCTGTACTTTTGGCAGAATAGTGACGCGAAGATGAGGATGTATGATGAATATGATGAACGGACAGTCACAAAGACACCCATGCCCAGGCCGGGATTCGAACCCGGGACCATTGGCGTCGTAGCGCGTTGTGCTACCCACTCTGTCACGGAGGTCTGGTTTTCTTTACGTGGAAGGTATCTATCAGTAAACGGAGAATGATTTAGTCAACGACATCTACAAGTTAAAATGCAAGGGATCACGGGTTCGAATCCTGGCCTGAATGTTCTTTGCGAATATCCATCAATTTCATCACTCATCCTTATCTTCGCGCTTAGACAAAAGTGACAGAAAAGCGAAGTAAAATAAAGCAAATGAATCTACGAGTTGAAACAGCGAAGGAACAAAATCATAATTCTACAGCGAAACATGTTTCTTCACCAACCTTGTCGAGGTCACGCGCCGACACAAAAGCTACAGGCATTCCGTCGAAGCAGGTGTTCAGTTCTCATTTAGTCGAAGCCTACTCTGGTTGGCAACACTTCTCTGCATGCCACCTAGATAAGACTCATCTCCGAGACCCACAATACACCGTTACTCCTCAGTTGGCCTTCTTCACTCTGTACACACTCCTTCATTTGTTTACTTGCTGATAAGCAAAGTCGTAACTAGAAGGCGTATGACATTAGCCTATTCAATTACAGGCAGGTGTTCGCCCTTGCAAACGTTTACACGGGTAGAAAAAAATCATCTACTACTATTTGAAGTTCACGGATTTCTACAATCCACAAGGATCCTTCACTACAAGAATAAAACTCGTTCAACTTGCGAGTTCACTCTAGTCTGAAAGAGTTGTGTCTGTTTAGAATGATTCTGATTAAGAACCCTCATTTCCATGACGGGTCTCGCTTATCGCACAAGCCTCGACCAACTCCGCACTTTTCGCCTTCTCTGGAGATTTTCGGGACTTGACCAACAATGTAGCATTGATGTTTAGGAGAAGCCTAACCTAACAACGAAGGCATTTAGCTTAACAATGAATTAATTTCGGCAAACGTCGGAAGGCGAAAGCGGAGATGTTGGTCGAGGGTTGTGCGATGAGTCACGCATTGACCACTATGACGACTTGGTCTTTCACTGACTGGTGAAAAGTAAGAAGACTCGCTTCACCTACACATGTCATCTAAGCAGTGACTACAATCAAAAAAGGAGATATTGCAGTATCTAGTATTGCTTGATGGATTTGGCTTATTTTACTTCGCTTTTCTGTCACTTTTGGCTAATCGCGAAGATGGAGCTCGGTGATGGTATGATGAAACTGATAGATACGCACAAAGAACACCACTGCCCAAGCCGGGATTTGAACCCTGGCGTTGTAGCGCACTGCGTTAACCACTCAGCCACGTAGGTCGGTTCGTAGTGTCTAGAAAGAGCACAAGCATAGACCTGTTTAGATGTACAGTCACGGGCAATAAATAAAAATGGGACTCCTGGATCCTAAAATACTCGCTTCCCTGCAAGGAGTTATGTGTGTTGCCTAACTTTACGGCGGTGGTAGAATTTGCCATTGACAATTTACTATTAAAATCCACTTATCGTCGTAATTTAGGTAACACGCATAACGCCTTACAAGACATCGAGTACTTCAGCGTGCAATTTTTATTGTCGGTAACTAGTTATGTGCTTTGAATTAATTATGTGTATGCAATTAACACGCCATTTTTAAGTTATGTTGTTAGGTTACGAACCCGCTCTTGAGTTTAATTTTGACTGTACTACCTCTGGCTATATTATTGTTGTTAAATATATGTCACACTTCTAGCGCAAATTACATCACTCATCTCTCATGATAATTATATTCTTGTTTACGTAATCGTGTAATTACAATACTGAACACTGTTGTTTTCCAAATAAACAAACATTATTTGCTAGGGTTTACAGGATATATCAACGAAATACCATTGTACAGAAGTTAGAGTAACACTCCATCATTTAAGTTTTGGGTCCACTTCTGGGTTCAGCATCCACCGCCATTGCAATTGGATTGTCCAAGGCTCTTGGGACAGGAAATTTCAGATTTCTGAAGATATAAAGAAGCCAACTCGTCTCATCAGAATCATTGACATTGAAAACTAACACCCCTAACCTAGCTACGTATCTTCAACATACGAATGACACACTGTGTTTCTATCAAGTACTGCAGTATAAATTGCTTCTGCCAAATTCCACTCAGGTTAGGAGTGAAAATGTCCACAATAGGAGTGTTGGGGATCCCGAAAAGTCGGTACCGGGATCGAGAAAAGAATTTCCCGTCCCGATCTCGACTTCGGGAAATGACTTCCCGATTTTACGGGATCCCGAACGGTCTGGAAATTCGAAATGGTCATTTATAAAAGTGGTTAATTCTTGACCATTTCTGCATTGTAAGTGCTTGCAACTACTCGAAAATTGTCAGTTTTTATTCCAGAAATGCAAACACTATCACTTCAGGTGAAAATGAGGTACCGAAAATTTCACGATTTAGTCGGGAAGTTGCGAATTCTTCCCGTCCCAAAAATTAGTATTTAAAAAATTTCCTATCCCGACCAAAAAATATCTGTCCCGTACACCGCTAGCTCACAATACCACTCGTATCTGAAGAACATGGTTGGTTGTCCATCAACAGGAAAATGACATGTCGTGAACGTTTGAAGGAAACCGCCGTGCGGAAAAAAAAAACTCCAAAAGAAACTTCCTCCTCCAGAATCAAGAGTTATCTGCATCATGCGCGCCTCGAGTAAGTCTGAAGGAACCTTTATTAAAAGGGCCGCAACAAATTAAGCAAATGGTGATCTATGATCCATATTACAGGAACACCCTTCGCTCTGGGATGGAGAGGGGAAAAGTTTCCAAACAGCAATAACGGACATGCGTCGTTCATACAGAAACAAGTGGTGCAACGGCGCCGCACCCTGGGCCGCACCACATTGTCAAAAATAAATTGCTCTCAACTTTGTAACATTCGAGAGGAGTTTTTGACGACGGCCGTCGTGCTTTGATAACATTATACACTGACGTACAGCCATCTGCAAAGGTAATAGTAGGCAAATTGCCCATCACAATGTTCATTCACTGTTTTCTGCAAGTTCAACAACTGAAACATTGATTGATTTGCTTGATTTTACTTTCTACCACATTTCGCTAAGCGCAAAGATGAGGATAAGTAACCCTATGGTTAAACTGACGAAGGGACACTCGCAAAGAACAACCATGCCCACGGTGGGATTCGAACCCTTGACACAGCGTCGTAGCGCGGTGTGATAAACACTCCGCCACAGAGGTCGGTAAGAATTCAAACAAAAAGCACGAATAAGCACAGACCGACAATTCCATTCCCTAAAAACACATCGAACGAAGCAGAAGAGTGAACAAAAATAGACGGCATCATTAGATGAAAAGCAACAACACTAGAACATTATGCGATACTGGGGTTCCAGAAACTTACGCCCCTGTCCCTGTAAGGAGAACGAAAACAAGCCTTCTGCGCAAGAACGCGAGAGAGGGGAAGTGAGAGCATGGAGTGGAAAACGCGGCTGCAGCTACCAGCCGTCTGCAGTAGCGCGCATTGCTTTGCTCCGCCCACTCGCTTTCTCCCCTTCTCTACCGTTATGCGCGGTGTACAGGCTCGGTTCCGCATCTTCCGGACTAGTGCACCACCTCGGTGGAGATTGACGAAGGCATCCCGCTACGCACAGAAAAATCAGTTTGATTTAGATTTCTTCCCAAGCCGTTGCCGATTTCGACGGACGAACAAACTTCCACAGCTTCACCATAAGAACCGATGGTTATGGGAAGTCCCCGACCAATAAAGAAGCAGAGTTAAGTACCACGGCTCTTACCTCGCAGCTCCTAGGGCACGAGCTGTACATCACACCCGAGCATATCTACTCAGAGCGAGGCATCCTGGGAGAGAACTCTAACTATGCCATCGTGCATTTCATCCAACTCGCGACTGAAGTGTATAAATAACAACTTTCCTCGTTTTTTGTCTCTTTAAGGTACCTCCATCCTGCAAAAAACCTCCTGATCCTTCTAAGGCAGAGGTATTTCTGTACAAATGGATTAGCTTTCATGGAAAACTTTCAAACTCCCCCCCCCCCGCCCCCCTCCTCCCGAGCGGTCCTATATCCTTCTCGAAGATTACAAGAGGGGTTCCAGATTACTTCCCGGGACCGTCGCGCCGAAGTAATTTCCCCAAACAGCCCGACATCATCATTTTCTTGACTGCCAACTCACCTCCCCGCAACCAATAAAGTCCCCCGAACCCGCTCCCCTAACTCCCACCTTCCACGAAAAACTTGTGTAAAATCATGAAAATAATGAACTCGAAGGCACGGACTTCAAGTGCCGCGTTCTCGCAAATTAGTGTGCTATAAAAATTGCGGAATACCTCCCCGGAGACATGCCTCGACTGGGGTTGGCAAATTCAACAGAAAAATAACAGGTCCCTTGGGGGGTCCCAACACACAACTCCCTGCGATATCACCTTTTCCATTATTTAAAAAGCATTTATAGTAAAGCTGCAATTACGGTACCCCGTGTTTCTGCAAGCTTTATATACGTCCTGGGAGATGAAATGTGAAAGAGAAGGTTTGTCTACTTCTTCACGGAACTTGGGAATATGTATTGACAGACAGAGCACAAAAAATTGTCTTTTTAAAATTACGTCGACTTTTAGTATTAGTATTTCCAATTAAAAAACGAAAAACGATGAGTTGCTCCGCCAACACATTGAACAAAATGTAATAAAGGAAACAATATGGAAGAACCAGTGCCCGAAATGGAAAATGTTAGCTGGGGGGATGCTTGGTCGAGCCTTGGCGTTAGTTAACTGGGGGATGCTTGGTCGAGCCTTGGCGTTAGTTAACTGGGGGATGCTTGGTCGAGCCTTGACGTTAGTTAACTGGGGGATGCTTGGTCGAGCCTTGGCGTTAGTTAACTGGGGGATGCTTGGTCGAGCCTTGGCGTTAGCTGGGGGGATGCTTGGTCGGGCCTTGGCGTTAGCTGGGGTGATGCTTGGTCGGGCCTTGGCGTTAGCTGGGGAATGCTAGGTCGGGCTTTGGCGTTAGCTGGGGGGAATGCTTGGTCGGGCCTTGGCGTTAGCTGGGGGGGGAATGCTTGGTCGGGCCTTGGCGTTAGTTAACTGGGGGGATGATTGGTCGAGCTTTGGCGTTAACGGGGGGGGGGTGCTTGGTCGAGCCTTGGTGTTAGCTGGGGGACTGCTTGGTCGGGCCTTAGCGTTAGCTGGGGGAATGCTTGGTCGGGCCTTAGCGTTAGCTGGAAGGGGACGCAACTATGATTTAACATGGTAACAAAGAGACAACTGGGGTACGCTTTGTGAAAATTTCGCTAGCTGTGGGGATACCATCCTCCCTCAAACCCCATCACTTTGGCCACTGGGAAAGTTGAAAACATGTACCATCAACCATCCGAAACAGTGATACTAAACTAATTTGAACCAATTTGTAAACGTTGAGGAATTCAGTAGTAGAATACAGTACAAAAAAAAGTTTTTCATTTTCTGCTTCCCATTTCTTGCAATTTTTAGAATATTAGCAAAGCGGGTCCGCTATAAAATAGTACGGTTTAAGTGTATTACATACACAAATAGACTAATCGGGACTGGACCTACAGTTCACGGTGGACCACTTCGTAATGTGGCTCCAGTGGGGATCGAACTCGGGGCCCACTTATTACATCGTCAGCCTGCAGTAACGGAGTAGGAAGATGCTGTTGGATGTTATTTTTGTTCACCGAGGCACCAGCACAGAAAGACATTGAAAATCCTGTCTTAGAGGACGACGACGAGGGCACGTCCATTAAGGTGACACTTGATTGGCCCGTTCCTCGAAGCCCATCAATATTTTTCACCTCATCACCGTATAGTTACCTGCTCCGGAAATAAACGAGATCCGCCAACTTCATGCCCGGCATTTTCTATTAACCAATCTAGAAGCAATATAAATAATTCGGCAGGGAAGCCAAGAACGAAATGTTTGGCTTTACGCGAGGAACAACGGAACGGGTTATCCACCCCCCCGGAAACGCGAAGTCATGCTCCGCTTTTATTGGACCATAAAGTATACATCCCTGTCTATTACTTGTCGCTCAATTCTATTAAAAAGTTGCAGGGTGGATGGATGAGTGAGAAATTTTCAGTTATGACGCGGGGGCCGACCCAAATTTCAGATTCCAACAAATATTTCAGCGACGAGACC
This sequence comes from Lepisma saccharinum, assembly GCF_977018435.1. Taxonomy (NCBI): domain Eukaryota; kingdom Metazoa; phylum Arthropoda; class Insecta; order Zygentoma; family Lepismatidae; genus Lepisma; species Lepisma saccharinum. The sequence goes on from NC_139229.1 coordinate 37,101,770, forward strand.
AGATTCTCAACACGCAGATGAGTTTTTAATGAAGTTAGAGAGTTGTGGGCTCGGGCGCGGAGTCGCTGCGCTCTTAGTGGCTTCAATTGTGTTTCATCAGGAAAGGATAATGCCACGCGGGTCTTGTTACGAGACGTTAATGGCCCACCACACATCCTCCTCTATCCGTGTACTAATGTTGCCTTGTTGGCCTCGCCAGAAAACGGGGCAAGTTTGAGTTACCACCCGAAACGCTTGGGCGGGAGAGACTGCCGCATACGCGAGAGCATTTATTGCGACTGTACGTTAACTTTATGTCTGCATCCAGTGGCGAACACTCTATTCAAAAAGGAAGAATCGGAACCTCCTTGGCGGAATGGTTATGACAGCGCGCTACGACCCCGGGCTCGAATCCCAACTTTGGCATGTATGTTCTTTGTGAGTGTCCCTTAATTCCACATTTGCCATGGATGTTCCTTGCGAGTGTCCCTTAATCCCACCTTGGGCATGGATGTTCTTTGCGAGTGTCCCTTAATTTCACCTTGGGCATGGATGTTCTTTGTGAGTGTCCCTTAATTTCAACTTGGGCATGGATGATCTTGGTGAGTGTCCCTTAATCCCACCTTGGGCATGGATGTTCTTGGTGAGTGTTCTTTAATCCCACCTTGGGCATGGATGTTCCTTCCAAGTGTCCCTTAATCCCACCTTGGGCATGGATGTTCTTTGTGAGTGTCCCTTAATTTCAACTTGGGCATGGATGTTCTTGGTGAGTGTCCCTTAATCCCACCTTGGGCATGGATGTTCCTTCCGAGTGTCCCTTAATCCCACCTTGGGCATGGATGTTCTTTGTGAGTGTCCCTTAATTTCAACTTGGGCATGGATGTTCTTGGTGACTGTCCCTTAATCCCACCTTGGTCACGGATGTTCCTTGCGAGTGTCCCTTAATCCCACTTTGGGCATGGGTTCTTTCTGAGTGTGTCTTAATTCCACCTTCGGCATGGATGTTCTTTTTGAGCTTGTCCCTTAATCCCACCTTGGGCATGGATGTTCTTTGTGTCACTTAATCCCAACTTGGGCATGGATGTTCTTTGTGTCTCTTCATCAATTTCATCATGCAATCACTTGTCCTCATCTTCGCTATTAGCTAAAAGGGACAGAAAAGCCAAGTACAATAAACCAAATATATCAATCCACTTCTTCATATTTCATGTATATTGATTGATTGACTCACTTTTATTTTATTGTCAAGTAAGCACATAAGCTATTTTAGAGATCGCAAATATAGCAAAAAGATCAAGATAGCAAAAAAATACCGAAATATGTTGCTCTATGTAAAGTAAATTGGCAAATACGTAAAATATGTAATATCCTTTCAAATATGTAAAAATGTGTAACATAAAAATCATGTCAGTTATATACAAGTAATTCGTTGATATTTTCCTGTTCAAGGTATGTATCTAGAACGGAATAGAATGTGTAATTACATACAAATCCGGGCTCTACTTATCAAAAGATTAATATTACGCCCAGAGAGATCGCCTGGACCCTACTGATTCACAAAATACATCCAGTTTCACTCAGAATACTATATTTGCGGATCTAATTGTACGAGCATCACGAGAACATGTAAATAACATTGCATTTATCAGATCTGAGCAAATACAACACAATGAGGCCACCCCCCACTAAGTGTATTTCAGCACAGATCAACCAGTCGAGATATCTCGAACTTGACAATGTAGTTCTGCAGCTTTGTTGAAAACTTATTGCTTCATTCATTAAACCAGCACCCAGGAAGAGAACCAAGAGTGAAAGTTTGGCTACAGCGGTTATAAATTCATTGCCTCCGCTATATGCATGCGTGCAACTGTAAAACAAGGAACTTAACTATGTTCTTGGTACACTGAAGACCACTAGCTCTCTTTTATTATGTTTGCGATTCCATTACGTGTGCACACACGCTCTAAATTTCATACACCATTACCCCTCAAACAGTTCAAGTTTACGCAGATTGCTGCGGTCACTTTTATGAGACTCGGTCAGAAGTCCAGTGGTCGATGTGTCAGATCATAATGCGAACGAAATGTTTGACGTTAATGAATGACTTTCTGTACAAGTTGGATCGCGAACACTGGCAGAGCTGTGACGTCCAAACATTTGACCTGAATCATTGCTCAGAAGATTTTAAGATTTTGCAAATCCAAACAAAGTGCCAAACATCTTTTGATTCTGATTGACCAATGATATCTCTTCATAGAGGATTGCTAAGTGCTTACCAGCAGTTTGAGTTATCCATATGCTGACGATACAAATTACCGTATCGGTTCTTCCAAAAGGCCATTATTCTTCAAGTATAGGCAATAATACTACTAGTAGTGACCTAATCACTATTTAGATGCTTCTCTTTCACAAACTAATCACACTTAACTCTAAAATTTAGAGATTGATACAACCAATTCCCTTTCGCATTTACTCTCTTTGCAGTTATAAGTTACTATTGCAATGTCCAATTCTGACAGGAGGGAATGACGACTTATTAACTTGCTTAAAATTTGACTTTTGTTACGTCATAGTAAAAATGCATTTAACTCACAATCTATATGTATTAAATGTGGTTATATAACAGTTGGGCTGAAAAGTTCGTAGGCTGACTCATAGATGGCGTTACTAGAATTAAATCCATGTGATTTTTACTTAGTACTAACCTTCAAAAGATACGTGTATAAATTTCACAGCTGCCGGATAATTAGTTCGTGAGATATAGCATTGTGAGTGAAGCAGATTTTGTTATTGTGAAAAAATGGATAAAGAATTTCGCGTGTTAATAAAGCATTGCTTTTTGGCGAAAAAAATACTGTTGAAGCCAAGGCTTGGCTTGATAAACATTATTCGGACTCTGCACCAGGAAAATCAACCGTTGAGAAGTGGTTTGCTAAATTTAAACGAGGCGAAATGAGCATCGAAGACGATGCACGCAGTGGACGCCCCAAAGAGGCTGTTACCGACGAAAACATCAAAAAAGTCCACAAAATAATTTTAAATGATCATAAAGTGAAGTTGATCGAGATAGCTGAGACTTTAAAAATATCAAAGGAACGTGTTGGACATATTGTGCATGAATATTTGAACATGCGAAAGCTGTGTGCAAAATGGGTGCCGCGCGTGCTCACAATCGATCAAAAGCAACAACGTTTTGATGATTCGGAGCAATGTTTAGCGATATTCAACCGTAATAAAATTGCTTCCCCATCCACCATATTCTCCAGATCTGGCCCCCAGTGACTTTTTCCTGTTTGCAGACCTTAAAAGAATGCTCGCTGGAAAGAAATTTAGCACTGATGAAGAGGTAATCGCCGAAACTGAGGCCTATTTTGAGGCTAAAGAGAAATCGTACTATAAAAATGGCATCGAAAAATTGTATGACCGCTATAATCGTTGTATCGCCCTCGAAGGCAACTATATTGAATAATAAAATATTTTTTACTATGTTAGCCTACGAACTTTTCAGCCCAACTGTTATGTTTATAACATGAAAGAAACCCAACCTTTGAATATTTCACAATGAATTACATTCACTGGAACGGAATACAGGATATAATTAAGTAAAACAATATACATACACGCACACATACAGAGAAGAGAGTTTTCTTAACGTTCAATCATGCTGAAACCTAATTAGCACACCGTGGTTGTAAACAGTTGAGCTATATCTGCTTCTTAGTCTAATGCATTGGTGATAAGTGCTGATCTCGCCACCTAAATTACCGGGTTCAAGTCCCAGGTAAGAGTTTTCCTTGTATTGTCCCTTCATGGACTTCATTTAATCATCACTCATCCTCATCGTCGCGATTAGCCAAAAGTGGAAGAAAGGCGACGCTACTTAACACAAATACAAAATACTACACGGCTTCATTTCACTTGTACCTTAAGACATTCATACCATAGGAGTAAAATTTACAAAATGAAGGTGTTTAAGCCAAGAAGTGATGATAATCTTTTGGTGGAAGAGCGATACACCCCCATTAAGTATGCCAGACATAGGTATTTAAGTAACACACATGTTGCAAACATTTCACAATAATTCAAGTTCGACGAATTAGCCTTCGGCGACTGCTTGCAGCACGTAATGCTGGGGAACCACTTTTTCCCCCTGCATTCCTCAAGCCAGCAACGCCAATTAACATGCAAGTATAGTGGAAAACTAATAAATCTGGCTTTTTCTAGGATTTCCAGACAGAGTGGGTATGGAAATTCAAGATTTCAATTGAGTGGACTGAAAACCTGTGATGCCTAAGTTCTTCTGCGCAGTTTTTCAATTTAGTAAGAATCGGTTCTTACTAAAACATCCTACTTTCAGTCCTAACAGAGACAGCTATTTATTCCGAATTACTACACCGGACCGTTCAAGAAAAACTACGTTTGTTGACAAGGCTTCGTTTATTTTCCCTCATTTTTATAGGAAACACGAAAAAGCTACGAGACTGTGTCATTGGGTCAAAGAAAGTGGCTCTTAATGGGTCCCTCTGCTTCCTAGCTCAGCGATTTCCTCTCTGTCCCACATCTGTTCCTCCATTACAAGACAGAGAAACATGTTCTGCAGCTTGAGGTAGACGACTAGCAACGAATCTAAATACCTTCCGTAAAGATGATCTCCAATTCTGGTTTCAGCTACAGCAGAAGAGCTAATTTCGATTATGTAGCAGTCCTTGACCGATGTCAATGGATTGGTAATTCTCACTGTTCGACCCCAATGGGCAATATGGGTCCACACCGAGGGAAGAATTCGTGATGTATCTCACAAGAGCTTGTTTTAGGTTCACTTTATGCACAGATAGGCTAAACGGGGCTGGGTCCACGAAACACTGTGTAATGTGCCTCCACCGGTCATCGAAACTCCTTGATTACAAAACGACAGTGTTATACCATAATGTGAGTGAGGCCCGTGAGTTCTTTTTTAACAGGAGTGACAACAGTTTGTAATATAGCAGTAGGTTTAATGTTCCTCTTCTGTAGATAAAATGTGATGATTATCAGCTGAGAAGATTACTCCAATTTCCCTGTAATAATATTCGCACAAAAAAACAAAAAAAACCGGAATAGTTTGAATTACGGAAACCCTTTGACAACCGTAAAAACTAATGGTGGCCTTTACTAATTGGGTAATTGTGACTAAATTTTTTGGTATAAAAGCAAAAGTGAGCGATTACTAAAAAATGGGTTCTGGTGAACATGTCGCCAGTTTACTTACGAGAAACAGCTTTTTGGTTATTCCAAACAAATATCTTCCCCTGTTGTCACTTGATTTCCATCACCACACCCCATGAATACTTTTTAATCTTAGCTTATCCTCTAACCTTCATCAATGCATTGTTGGAAACATGGCCAATATAATTGTTGTTGCGTGCATGCATTGTTGAGGAAAGTTCCAAGACGAATAACACTTGAGGATGGGGATGTACATTAAAGTTCAAAACATTTAGGATTAATTCTGAAGGAAAATAAATTGTTAACATTTACGTAACGTGGCAGAATGATTACAGAAAACGAGGGAAAAAAAGTTTCTAAACAAGAAATTCATGTAAGAGAGTGGCAGAATAGGAAAATCAAATGAGAAGATCGATAACAAATACTGCATGCGAAAACACAGATTGATAACCAAAAACTCAATATGCTGACCAAGGCAGAATTTATTTTATTTTAAAACAAATTAAACGTTACGTTTCAACCTTCTAGCAAGGTCTTCTTCATACTCTGTACCAAATACAAACGAAATAAGGTACAAAACAGGAAGATATATATACACAAAAATCACTCCCCTCCAGACACAAGATTATTAAAAAGTTGTTTATCTGGAACATTCCTTTCCAGGTGTTCCAGCAGGTGGCCTTCTTATTTGGTACAGAGTCTGAAGAAGACCTAGCTAGAAGGTTTAAACGTAACGTTTAGTTTATGTTTTAAAATAAAATTCTGCCTTGGTCAGCATATTGAGTTTTTGGTTATCATTGAAACAAGGCTTAATGGTGTTATAGATTGATAAGCAAATATACAACAAAGAGAGAGCTAAAGAATTAATAATACTGCTCTGATATATTATTAATTAATTAAATTGTTGTAGTGGGCCATAATTAAGACCCATTTGGCATACTGGTGTAGTCTCGCACACGGAAGAAGTCGAACATAACCATTACAAATTACAAGGAGATTTTTTTTTACAGAACAACAAAAATAATAGTTGTACAGCAACTTACCATATGGGTCGCGTATCAACACCACGAAATACCCTTAGAAGTTCCCCTGGATCGACTTAATTAACAGCTCGACCTCGAGGGCAGTTAAGCAACGCGATAGGTACACCAACCGGCTCTCCACCAACCTATGATTTCAAGAGAAAGGTCACGAAGCCATCGTAGAAAGTTGCAGGTCAAAAACAGGGATCGCAAACGTTCACTGCGAAGCTCATACTATATTGTTCCTTTTAAAGTCAATTTGAGTAATTAAACTCTTATTCTCGGCACGTTAGGTGGCGGGAATATATTACAGACCTGTACGAAAATATTTTCTTTACTTTCTGCCGTATTAACAATTTTCTTACAATTACAACAGGGAAGTTCACATTTCTGAATACTGAACATTTTGATGCCATGCAACATTTGCAGATCTCTTCTGCTGTCTGTGAGAAAGTTTTGTTTATTCTTCTTTTTAATTGTGTTGTGTTTGTCTTGTGCAAGTCCTTTTATAACCTCACACTTTTACCCTTTCACAAGGGTCTTCTTACACCCCCTTGTGTTAACCTTTTAAGTAAGAATATTACATAAGGAGATATGTACCGACGCACCCCAATTATAAATCAATCAACGTCATTAATTGTTGGATTGACACGTTTGTTATATCTCTTGCACTTTTAATAACGTCGCAATGGCTATAGCTAAGTTACTACGCAAAATCAAAACAATTAGGAGGAATAATTACAATCAGTTTATATGAGAAGGTAGAAAAAGAATTTGAAAACCAACGCCACGTACTTCGCGCTGAATTACACAATGCGAAATTGTTTCACTCGTAACTACGCGCAACTAACACGACACCAACAACTTAAGTAAATCTTGATTAGTATGGATTGATTGATTGAGTTTGTGTTTTAAGTTCACCTTATGCACAGCAAGGCTCATCGGGACTGGACCTACAGTATAAAGTGGGATCCGAACCACTATGTGCCTCCACCGAGTATCAAACCCGAGACCCCTTGATTACAAAGCGACGACGTTACCCCTGCGCCATCGGGGAGGCCTAAATCTTGATTAGTAAATCGGTATTTTGTACTGCATCGTATATGGTAGAGATGGTCTGTACGTTTAGACTGATGGTGAAATGGAAGTGATTATGATAAACTAGAAACCCTAAAAAAGTTTTATTTTGCTTGAATAATGTACAGTATACTATAAGCTTCAACATTGTTTAGTTACTTCACTAAAGTGTCACCTGAGAGACGCTACGTTAATATATAAAAGTGTCCAAACAAATGCAGCAATTCACCCAAAACACCGAAGTCTTGATGCAATTCGAAACGACGAATTGCAATAAAGCGCAGCTGTTCTAAATTTAGCGTGACTAGAAGCCTAGCTTCCTTACCTTTGTCGATTCCACGAAAATACTTTCACCTTAGCATCCAGAGAAGAGAGACAGTTGGAAATATAGTTGCCAAATTTAGTTTTTCCGTGCATTATAAGTTAACAATTTAAGTGCAGTAAAGTAACTTTTTATAACGTTTATTTGATTGCAAAAAAGTAAGTCTGCTGCAGACGTACTTTCAAAAGTTAGAATTTCTCAAAAAAAGTAACTGTTACTTGTATCTAATTACTATCAAACACTGCTGTAACAGATGGTAACACTAAATATACTGACTAAGGCACCCTATATCAGGGTTTTCTTCAGACTAACAACCAAACTAAAATCAACTAACTGAAGTTACTTTTTAGAAAGCAACTTTGCAAAGACTGCCAAACTCAACTCTTTGCCTGCAGCTCCTCTTATAAGCCATTCCTTCGCACTTTCTTTCGCGGCGACGGCGATATTTTCTTCTCCCCCGGCTCCTACCACCGAGCCAGCTACCGTGGCATCACAAATCACCTTAGGCCCCGTTGTTAATGCGATTACGCGAAACAATCTAGTTTCCTTTCCACCGCGAATTTTAAAAGACGTTTGCTCGTTCACAGCAAATTAAACTTGATTTCCCTCGGATAAGGTGGATTAGGAAGGAGGCTCGTTTTCACATCTCCAATCATTTCAATACGGATTCTCCACGGCTTGACGTCGATGAGGACTGCCTCGTTTTAATTGTGGTTGGCTGCTCGACAGCCAGTGTTAAACTCCCTGACTAATTGTAATGCAGTTTCATTGGGTCTTGCCATTTTCCCTGCAGAAAGGGCTCGTAAAAATCCTTAAGAGCCGTGCACAATGCGATGCCAAAGGATGGTATGGGTGATAGAAAAAAATCGGGACTTTACAGTTGAGAAACAAATATTTTCTGACAAGCTCAATATACTTCGCTGAAGGTGGAAATATGTCTTCCTCTACCTTGGTGATGATTTAGCCTGTAATATAATCCAGTTATTTTTGAATTCATCAAATACACAGCTTCGAAACATATCTGCCATACGCATGGGAGCATCCAGCGGGTGGCGCTTGTTACTCCCCTGGAAAATTTACGTTGAAAATTTTCATTTGGTTCATTCTGCTTCTTACGTCGACAAGTAAATAAAGGCTATTATGATTGTTTGATTGAGTTGGTGTTTTACTTCACCTTTCTGCAAATTTTGGCTAAATGAGTAGATGAGGATGCATGATAAGATGTAGATTAAGGGACAATCACAAATACATTTGGACATCAACCAAAAACACAAAGTCCCACACAGGATTATACTGGACAGAGCCTCGTTAGTCTGCAAAATGCAGTCCAGGGTGTAATGCGTGGAAGTGAGGTTGACATTGGGTATCTTGGTAAAGTATCACCCCTTACATGGTTAATAAATAAATTAAGGTTATTAGTTCAACTTGATGTTTGTGGAAAGTAGAGTATTTACACTTCATATCGTATTAAAAATATTGGTTAATTTTAACTTGCTGTCTGAGAGAACTTTCAACATAGCTTAGAAATAGTATTTATTTTAGATCTTTGAGCAGCAAAGTACAAAATAATATTAATTAATAAAGAAGGTCGAAACAGAAGATTTCCTTAAGACAAGACAATGTTGCTAAACTACTTGACTCGGTACTTGAACATGTGCAAGTCTAAAAATTACCACTCTAGAAAAATAGTAATACACGTTCGTACACAGAGTATATGGATGCTACGAGAGATTTCGATTCATCCCTCCCACCAGTCTGTTTCTCTCCCTCTCTGCGTGCGTCTCCCTTGTGAACCTTTATTGTTGTCATCTGAAATCAATAACCCCGGAGCCAAGTTTTCAAGGAAAGACTTCCGACACAACAAAGTTAAACTTGGACCTCGAGAGTTCGGAATCTCTGACAACCTTTGACTCTGACCAAGCACCGGCGGACTTCGTCTGCAGCTCACCAGAGCAGGAAGGGGAGAACCGGAAGTGTAAAAAAATAAACGCAGTTCCTTCCAACGCGCTAAATTTAAGCACCAGCGAAATCTTGGCAAACCTTTCCAGCAACACATTAAGAGCTGTTGATATTCGTTCGAATTAATGCGCATCAGGTTATCGATCGAGATGAAAATTAGAGCAAGTGGATTCTTGGCTTGGCCTAGCAAGGGATGGTCTTCAAATAGACGCGTTTGCACAACTATGAAACGTGTGCTAGTTGTTTAGATCAATGCTCTTACGTATAATTCTTACCTTCAGTTTCTTATAAACACTTCTAATTCGAATAAAGAAAGTTAAATATTGAATAGTTGTTTAGTAAAATTTTTAACTTCACATACAAGGATAATCACATAAGAACTCCTCTATATAGTTCAAATTTTTAATTGCATTTTCTAAATTCAAGTAGTTTTAGGTTATGTTTACAAAATATTTCACACATATGTTAAAGTATTTCCGTACTATTTTTAGAAACATGTATAAAGGTTAACAAACAAAAATTTCTCCCAATTAAATATCCTGTTCCTACATTCCATTTGAATTGTGTAAATGTCTATATTGAAATGTATTTAGTCCATTAATGTGGTTACCTATTAAGGAAGGTGAAAAACATTTTACATACATTCTACTGCATATTCTATCAAATATCTTGTGTAACATTTTGAAATGTTCTTTTGTCCAATACTGTGGTTTTGGGTATGTTGTAAATCATTTCTCTTCCATTCTACGATGTATACTATTTCAAATATCTTAAGTTTTAAAAACCTACATGTCAAATGCAATTTTGTAAACTGCTGTATTAACGCACAAAGCTATTTACAGCAGCAAAAACACGTTTAAATAAAATTAAAAAATCAATAAATAATAATTTAGTCGTTTGTCAAGGTTCGGCCGAATCTTTGTCTGACGCCAGCGAATCAGTTTTCGAAATTTCCTTCCCTTTTGAAAAACCGCTATGATATTCCTGCTTAGAATTTCTTCTAGATCATTCACCTGAATCTTAGATTTGCTTTCGCTGTTGTCTAGATGGACGCAATAGTTTGATAGGCTTACGTAGTCATGGTTGACAGAGACAACTAGATAAAACAGCGTAGTGAAGTGTAATGTGTGACCTTCCCACAAGCACCCAAATGTCAACCTAACTTCCACGTACGCCGTGGGCTGCACTTTGCAGACTAACGAAGCTCTGGCGCCTTGACCTGCAGCCAGGATAATCCTCTGTTGGGCTCGTGTTGTGTCGTCCCTCTACGTTTGGTTTGATTGATTCATTGACTTGGTTTATTTACTTCGCTTTTCTGCCACTTTTGGCAAATCGCAAAGATGAATGATAGATGATATGATGACATTGATGGACTCACAAAGAACACCCATGCACAGGTCGGGACCCTTATGTTGGTGATTGTCCCATTATCCAGCTCATATATTCACCATTCATCCTCATCTTCGCGAATAGCCAAAAGTCGCAGAAAAGGGAAATAAACTAATTCAACCAAACAACGGGAGCCTAAAATCAGGCAAAACGAGGATTGGCTCTGTAGCTCAAAGAGAATGCATGTCCAATGTAATCATTTGATGTTATATTACACGTTATCTTGAATGCACAATTTATATTTGAAGTTACAACTTTCACAAATGCATTTTATGTATATTTTGGGAAGAGAACTTGTGGGATTTCAATCACGTTTATCGGTTAAAATAATAATAATTAAATAGTAGTTGTATGAAATTCCCTTGCTTTTGCAGCGAGAATACTGTACAGAAGAAGAGAGAGAGTAAAGCTGCGACTCCCCCGAGTTGCTAATGACCGACAGCTATACATGATTAGCGCCGAGGCTCTTATATTAGCAGCTCCAACATTAGAACGCCTTCACTAAACGGAGAAAGCCGAGCGTTAAATTTTTTTTTTCTTTCGGGAAGGAAAAAAAATCCAGCAACTCAGGTTTCTACGGACACGAGTTGCTGGCCAACAGGGCGTTTCACCAGCTGCCCATTCACCAGAGTCGAACGCGGAAGCTGACAGGGTGCTTCCAAAGTAAACTTTCCTTGTTGATTCTCCAAGAAGGCTAGGTCTGGTACGCACTACAATAGTGAATGAAATCCCGGAATCCCGCTTCCTTTCTGATGTCAAGAATGTTTGTATTGATTGATTGATTTTGATGTTGTGAGCACTTCAGCACTTAGGCTATATTTGCCCGTCAGACAATACGAGGGTATGCCCCTTAACTAAAACAAAATTGGCTAATCGCGAAGATGAGGATGAGTGATGATATGGTGAAATTGATGAAGTGACACTCACAAGAACACCCATGCCCAAGCCGGGATTCGAACCCTGGATCCCTAGCGTCGTATCGCGCTGTGCTAACCACTCTGCCACGGAGGCCGGCAAAGCAAAATTGAGGACGACCCCTAACAAGAAAAGGACCTCCTCGATGGCGTAGTGGTAACTTCGTCGCCTTGTAATCAAGGGGTCAGAGTTTCGATACCCGGTGGAGGCACATGGCACAATGGTGCGGATTCCACTTTAAACTGCAGGTCCAGTCTTTCTGTGTATAAAGTGGACTTAAAACAAAAAATCAACCCTCACAAGAAAACAAAATATCTATTAGAAACTTTATTATTCAATTTTTAAAACTAATTCACTGATTCATTGCATAACAGTAGTTAAAACTATACTGTCTATGGGGACCAAAATACCCTTATCTATTAAAAGCTGAGGCTGTAAAGGAGCACGCATAAGGACAACCAAAAGACAGCACGGTTCTATGGAGGATTATACTGGATATAGGTCCAGACGCCAGAGCCTCGTTAGCCTGCAAGAAGCAGTATACCGGGGTGTACTACGTGGAAGTGAGGCTGACTTTTGGGTGGCTTCTGGTTCCAATACAAATTGATTATTTAACAATCTCTTTGCCAGTTTGACTAACATCTGCAGGTTAGTCTATTCACTTGTCCTTCTGATACTGTTTGTCTATGGCAGACCAAACAGTTGACAAAAGAAAGAAAAAAAAATATTTATTGGCAAATATGGTCTAAGGAAGCCATGATTTGAAATAAAATAAAGCTACACATTTTGAAATATGATCTTAAAACATTTAATTTATTAAGTAATACTAGATTGGATTAAAAGTAATTAATTCTTGCGCCAGAGTGGCATTCCTAAAGGAGGCTCAACTGGTATACTACACATTCTAATATACTATAGGTGACTCTACTATATTGCCGAAGATTTTAAATTTCGGTTAGCAACAGTAAAAAAAAGTATAATGGCACTTCTATTATTCTAATTTAATGATACACGTGACACAGAAAACAGACAAACTTTAAAAAAAAAACACATACGGTACACGATATTTAAAAAAAAAGGGTAATGGAAATTTCCATAAGCGAACTCGAAATACAGTATGCGCCAAAATATACAGTACTTAATTGATTGATTTGGTGTTTTAAGTCCACTTTATGCACAATAAGGTTAATCGGGACTGGACCTACAGTTTAAAGTGGGATCCGAACCACTATGTGCCTCCACCGGGTATCGAACCCGGGACCCCTTGATTACAAGGCCATCGGGGAGACCTATATATATATATATATATATATATATATATATATATATATATATATATATATATATATATATATGTATATATATATATGTATACAGTATTTGAAATAAAAAGACGAACATTATCTTGCCTGAAAGAAACTAGCATACACCCTATTAGCGTGTTGATTTACCACGGTATGCGTGGTAAATCACTAATGAGAATACGTGCGGCTGGAGATATGCCCCATCGACAAATGACCATGCGCGTTCGAGATGCGCGAGTTTCGGTTCTGTTTATTTTGGTGCATACCGTACTTAAAAAATATATATTGTTTTAGCGCTGAATTAGAAAATTTAGACGCCAGGTGAGCATTTCCAGGCGGCCTGTATTTTTCTATCCCTGTACATAAGAATTACATGTTACTTTTTATTTTTACAATAAATTTTAAAATCATCACGTTGTTTCCCTGCTTCAAACTGTGTGTCTGTGATCCGTAAACTTTCACATCTCCATATTCGTGCAATAATTTTCGCGGCAGAACATTCCTCCCAGCAAAATAAGAATACAGGTACACAATGCTTAATAAACTGACTGCAACAATACATCACTTCCTCGGGAGATGTCTTGCTCTCCTGACAGACTAATCCCAGGGCGAAGTAGGATGCCAGTAACTTCATATTGACGCATGCTCGCTCTCTCCCCCGAGGTAATGCTCAAAAACCTAACGGTGCTACTGGGTTATGGTGAGGTACAGAAGTGTGCCATAACGCCAAGACAAACGGCCACTCGAAAGCACTTCTATTAAGGAAGTGACATTTGCCCATCCGTCAAAAGAAATCAAAGCGGGTTAAAAACTTTTCTTTACGGATGTTGCGAAATTCTGTCTCTCTCGTCCTAACTCAGGGATTACTTAACATGAAAGCAACTCGTTATCGTAAATTTGCTTCCAAAAATAATACATTACTTTTAGACAAAGGCTTTTCTCACCCCTACTTTTTCCCCCATCAGCTGGCGTATATTCAGTCCTTCCACAACCATTCCCGCTCTTATATACACATACATACATTTGCTTGGGTTGTTTTTGAAGTCCACTTTATGTTAATTGGGACTGGACCTACAGCTCAATTGGCATCCATTCATCCATCCACACACACACACACAATAAATAAATGTATATACAATGCACACATCCAGTCGTGAGTTTTAATTCAAAAGCAATTTAATACAAAAATCAATCCGTTTGTTTCGATCTATCTCCGATTTACTGACTTTATGAGAATCAGACTTATTCCTAAGAATGTATTATTTCCTCTCTACTGAAAATTTGATAAATTTGAGTTACGTCCTTCTGGTCGTCACACGATGACACACGTCAAATCGTGAGTTATAATTCGTACACAGAAAAATCAGTTTGTTTCGAAACACGTTTCTCTACAAGATCGTATATTAAGGATACTTTTCCAAATATGTACTAGAATAATTAGCGTTATTTAGCCAAAATAGGGAGTTTATTTCTCGTCATTTTCAGATTCAAAATTACAAACCAGTGGATTCTTCGACTAGTTAAAAATAAATTCAATGAAATCGAAATATGTTGTCCCTCTGATCCTACGCAATAAAACCGAAAGAGACGACCGCATATCTTCCAGAAGTCTTAACTTGTCCTCTAAATTCGAGTTTCTAATGAGGGAAAAAATTCAATTGTGAGTCGACGAACACATAAGAGCGCGCGTTCAACATACCTTGAAAATAATTTATTGGTAATTTATAATATGTCTTGACTGCTGTGATGTGCGAGTTCAGTATTTCAACACGTGATTAGAACAGTGGCAACAAGTGTCCCCTCACCAGCACACAAGACAGGATAAGGAGAAAACCACCTTGTTTCGAAATCTGGCCACTCGCTATCACACACACAAAAAACAGGTAGAACCTGTACCGTACTATAAAGAATCACGATAAATGGCGAGAAAGTTACAAGAAACAACAGAAAAGAAGACCCGAATACACGCACAGTACCCAAAACCTGTCAATCGACACATTTATTTTGACTCCCAATAACACATTAACGTGCATAAACTGCAAATGATGCACTATTTGGTGTGTCGAAATACACGCACAAATGCATAAGAGGGCACTTTTATCAGCTGATGTTCCGTATTATGCACTAAAAATGCATCAATTTGGAAGATCAGACAAGATCATTTCAAAGATAACAAAATTACACATTTAGCTGTGTTAATTGATGCAAATTTCTTCGAGCCTTGTACCACTTAATGAATATTGTAGGCACTGAGGTTAAGAAAAAATTGTGCGAAAGCCTAGTATTATCTAATAAACTACAAAAACTACAGAATGCATGCATGAGACTTATTTACAAGCTCAAAAAAGGGACCACATTTCAAAATACTTACACCATTTGAATCGGCTTAGCACAACGAATTTCGTTAAATATCAGTTACTAACTTTAACACAATGTACTAAGCAGCAAACGACCTGGATATCTTTTTGAAAAACTGAATACAAATTCGAGCAGGCATCAACATGTAACGCGACGGAAAAATTTATTGTCAGTCCCAGTTCATAATACAACAACCTACGGAAGATCGTACACCGTATCTGCCACCAAAGAATGAAATTCCCTTCCGGCCTCTCCAACATCCATCCAGTGTCATAAGCAGTTTAAAAAGAAACTAAAAAAATCATTTACTAGCAAGGCAGCTAAGCACATAATCACGAGCAACTTTTGTGTTATAAATATATATATATATCCATTGTAATAATTTGGCAACTCTGCTCATGTACCGTGTTATAACTATTAGCATTCTAAATTTCATAATTTTTCTTTTGTCTTTTCAATTTATTATTATTATTGCTGTTTCATTCATTGTTCCAGCTGACTTTATACATGTACATGTACTAAAGATGAAATTTTGTTACCTTTGAAATTATCATCATCTTTGATCTACCCAATATCTGTTAGTGCTTAACACGGAACATCAGCTGAAAAAAGTGCCCGTTTATGCATTTCTGCGTGCATTTCGACACACTAAATAGTGCATCATTTGCAGTTTATGCACGTTAATGTGTTATTGGAGTCCAAATAAAAATGTGTCGATTGACACGTTTTGGGTTCTTCGTGTACAGATTATTTGGCGGGAAAATATGCGAAGAAAATTCAACTATTAAGATTCAAACACGAACTTCAAGATACAGCGAAGGGGAAGGGGGGAATAATAAAAGATTCAACAGCAACTCAAAACTCTCTCTCAGCGTAGCTATAAATGCAAACGCTATTCATCTGAGAGAACCCGTACATCTGCCAGCCCAACGAACGGTTCCAATGATTATTGTAATCTGCGGTGAACAACCTCTGGATGCTGACTAACCGCCCCCCTTTAACTTCACAGGCCAAGCCCGTCTGTGAAGTGTGTTTGTATGTCAAAAGATCTGTACGAGTGGGAAGATAAAAAACAAGAGATGAGGAGACAATAGATATTGAAGGTCCGACGTGACGTGCGCTACAAAGAACCACGAGGTTAAAGGGGGAGGGAGGGTTAATGTTTTCTAATAAAATGCAATCGGAATGGATTCTTTTGTTTGCGAAGAATTGAACCCGCTGCTTCTGTAGGGTACTTCCACAATAAGCCTGGCAACAGGGCTGTATACTGCAGCTTCTCCCTCTACGATCGACCATGGTATCACATTGAAGTGTAAATACAATGACATTAGTTTTTCATTTTACTATACTGGGTACTCTTTTCCAGAATAAATCTTTGAATTATTATGAATCGTGGAGAATTGCATTAGGCAGCCTATCGATGGGGTGCGTATTAATGGAATGTAAAAATTATCCCCCATCCCCACAACAAAGGTAGAATTTTCATCCCTGCAAGGAATGAACTTAACCCCCCACGAAAGCATAATAGTCATACACTGTAACACAAATATTGCCATGGGAGTTTTCAATGTAAACTTGTTCAAAGCATAGTTTCGTGCTTTCAATGTCATTAGCGCGGTCGATCAAGCCACATTAGAATTTGTTCTCAAGAAAAGCTCGATTGTATGTATTGTGTACTCAAGAAAAGCTCGATTGTATGTACTCTGTACTCAAGGAAAGCTCGATTATATGTATTTTGTACTCAAGGAAAGCTCGACTGTATGTATTTTGTACTCAAGGAAAGCTCGACTGTGTGTATTTTGTATTCAAGGAAAGCTCGACTGTGTGTATTTTGTATACAAGGAAAGCTCGACTGTATGTATTTTGTACTCAAGGAAAGCTTGACTGTATGTATTTTGTACTCACGAAAATCTCGACTGTATGTATTTTATACACAAGAAATACTTGACAGTATTTTACAAATTTTGCTTTGTCGGCTAGAAAAAAACAAGATAGTAATACATTTAATGAAAAAAGTTGATGCAAAGAGTATTAGTTAAAAGTTTGCTGTTAGTAACTTCGTATTTTTTATGACATGAATCATAACTTTATTAATTAAATAAGTCCAATACGTTTTTCACCAAACATTTTTTGTGACATTCCAATTACTCTTTAATAAAAAAATTATAACTGTTAAGTTTAATGGCTTATTACATAAATTTAAAAAAAAATATTTATGTACCAGGTGGTTATAATTAAAGTGACGGTGTTCAGAGTGGTACAGCACGGGCTGTAATGAGAGTAGCAGTCTGAAACTTCGTAGATATGATAATGAAGCAATGCGCTCGCGAATTATGAAAAAAGTTCCAATTCTCGCCACCAGGGTAAAAAATGGCGCTGTAAGCAGTCAAAACGTGGAATTTTCCGTAACTCTGACGTCAAAGTCGTTGACATTGCCTAACCATTGTGTGAGCTCCCTGGTTGTTGTTGGTGACGCTTGTTGCTTTTTTTTTCCTTTAGTGATGTGAATGTTCGCCGAACATTAAAAGTTTGATTTTTCCCGTGTAAAAAGCAATGGCTATTGCGAAGAAAGACCGTGCACTGCTAGTGAAGTTGTTTTACCAGAATGGGAGCAATAGTAACGCTGCACTGCGGAAATATCGCCAACAGAAAGGGCTGAGAAGAGGGCCCATGTCAATTAATGGGCTGAAGAAGATGATGAAGAAATTCGAGGAAACAGGTGAATTGGGTGTTGCACCAGGGAGAGGAAGGCGGCCCATCCCCGTGGAAGTTGTGGACGAAGTTGCTGTAGCTGTAGCTGACCGTGCAGCACATGCCTCAACTTCTGCAAGCAGTGCTAGAGCTGTGGCACGTGAATTGTCACTCCCCTGGTCAACAGTTCGCAAGGTATTGCGGTGCATTTTACACTGGTATCCCTACAAGATTCAAATTGTGCACCAATTGAAACCCCAAGATATTCCACAACGCCGTGAGTTTGCCCATCGGTTTTTGGCACGCATGGAAGTGGATGACATGTGGCCGGGGAATGTTCTGTGGACTGACGAGGCGCATTTTACTCTGGTCGGTACAGTGAATACTCAGAACTGTCGCATATGGGGTTCCACTCGTCCACATGTTGTGCAGGAACAACCATTGCACTCAGTTTACGTGACTGCTTGGTGTGGGTTCACTAGCTACTTCATTCTTGGTCCGTTTTTCTTTGAGGAGATGACACCTCGAGGGCCTGTTAGGTGTACAGTGACATCTGCACGTTATAGGGACCTCCTTGTGCAACACGTGATTCCAGCTTTGCAAGAACGGAACTGTGAACACACCACCATTTTCATGCAAGATGGGGCAACACCACATGTCGCTCGCCACGTGAAAGATTTGCTGCGAGAAACCTTCACTAATGACCGCATCATCTCAAGGCAGTTTCCAGATGATTGGCCTTCCAGATCCCCCGACCTTAATCCATGTGACTTCTGGCTGTGGGGATATTTAAAAGATCGTGTCTATCAGGGACATGTCCGGTCTCTGCCTGATCTGAAAGCTAGCATACAACGACATGTCGCTCAGATTTCACCAGACATGCTGCGAGCAACTGTCGATCATGCCGTGTTACGAATGCAGCATGTTGCTGAATTGGGAGGCCATATTGAACAGTTCTTGTAACCATAGTTCCTAATAAACATGCCAGAATCATTGTTCTCGTGTGTTTGATCTTTCCTGCCTATTTCCTGTAACTATACCACGTTTTGACTGCTTACAGCGCCATTTTTTACCCTGGTGGCGAGAATTGGGACTATTTTTTTTTTTTTTTTGCATAATTCGCGAGCGCATTGCTTCATTAGCATATCTACGAAGTTTCAGACTGCTACTCTCATTACAGCCCGTGCTGTACCACTCTGAACACCGTCACTTTAATTATAACCACCTTAGTTCCTTATTACACAGATTGACAAATTATATTGATATTCTCACTGAAGAAAATAGTAATACATAGGTAATAACTTTCGCAGTTAAAATTTTAAACATGGTAGTGAATTGGAATTGTTTGAACAACTCAAAGTTACTATGTAAAACAGGTATCCAGTGAGGGAAGATGCAGCAGGCAATTTTTTTGTCTTTCCTCCATGTACCATTTTCCCCCTACCCATACGAGCTACGACGCACAATAGGGAACAAAAGTCCTCATTCACAAAAGGGCTGTTCCTCACGGCGGATGGGGCACGGCGACAGATATGAGCTAACAAATCAGCCCCAGAATCATAAAAGCTCATCTCTTAGACTTTGGACAGGCTCCCTTTCGATCCATTACGCCACTCTGAAATCGGGGCATTAATTAAATCATTACCAGGCATTACGGGCGAGGGTCGGGGTGGAGGGAACCCCTCCCCGATGGAGGGTTCGACCGGGGTGCCAAGAGAGAAGGGGGAGGCACACGAGGAGACCAATTGCCAACAGGGCGTGCAGCACGATACACAAGATTACAACAATTTCTTCACGAAGCAAATGAGATTGACCTCACGATTCAAGGTCAGGGGGATCGCAGGTCGAGGAACGGACTGGGGTATGTACGAAGAGGACTTCATCGTCGGATGCGCGAATTTATTCGGAATACAACAAAGGAAAGCAGGTCAATCTGATAGCTCCACGATGCCATCGATTCACGGCGGACGGTTGCTAACGTAGTAAAACGGTATAGCAAACAAATGTGTTACATTTGGATAAACCTTTCTCAATTACTTCGGCTGTGTTCGTATACACGAAGGGGGAGAGGGATGATGGGGCTACAGTCTCCCTCCGAAACTTTGAAGAAATCAAAATTTTCAAATGAAAGCAGTAAAGAACTCGGATTATCATTTTTTAGAGTAAGTTCTAAACATACGAATTATCTTATTGTGTATCTCGCTCCCTAGAACGCACCTAGAACGTTCTATCCACCCTTACCTTACAATTCCGACCCACTCCCCGAAAAATCCTCCTGCGTACACCAGAGCACCTTATATTAATTTAGTTATAAGCTTGTTGAATTTCTCAACATGTTAATAATGTGGTGTGCACGGTAGTATTTGTAGGAAAGCCGTGAGGGGGAATCTCCTTCTGGATACCGCATTTCTCCTCTATTGTTTTTTTCTTCATCTTAAGAGATTTCAGACCGAAGCGACAGCAACAAGCAAGGCATCAAGACCGGGGCGACACGATGCACGTCATTGAGAAAACTGCCCAGTTCCAGCGACACGTGCCCTTCGGTACAAAATGTTGCATTTATTTCGAAAGACTGGTTTCCACGTGAAACGTATCGATCTGAATGTAATAAGTTCCTCGATACTTCGAAAGAAGTTACTGGAATATAATGGTTTTCAATGTAAGCATATTTATGCTCAAATCAGTACAAACAATCCACTACTCTGAATATTGGCTCGCTACGTGACCTTATTTATGCACAAATAAGTACAAGTAATCAGTAATTCACTACTCTGAATATTGATTCGCTAGTGTATTTATGCGCAAATCAGTACAAACAATCCACTGACTATTGGTTCGCTATGTGAGCTTATTTATGCACAAATCAATACAAGCAATCCACTGCTCTAAATATTGGTTTGCTATGAGAGTTTATTTATGCGCAAATCAGTACAAACAATACACACTACTCTCAATATTGTTTTGCGATGTGAGCTTATGTGGGCACAAATCAGAACAACACAATCCAGTAACGTGAATGTTGGTTTACTGAATGCACGTCGCTCGAAGGTTTACTCGAATCGAACGAAGAACGAGCATGGACACTTTATTGACCAACTTATCACGTAGGGAAAAGCAACTGTCAAACCTATTAAAGGCTATTGTGTGATTGGAGTTTCCTCGCACGGGAATGCCATCAAATGGAAGACTCCATAAACGATTTCCATCGAACACGCCATCCCGAAGAGCCCGCGCATCAAGTAAACAGACGGTATCTCGGGATATTCTAAGCACGAACACCACGTGATTGCCTCCGTTACACGTAAACCGAGGGAGAAAATGACTCCGACGCACGCAATCGAGTTGCCAATCCTATTATTTCTAGCCGAACCACCTTGCTTGGGATATACTGTCCGCTACGTCGAACTTCGTAGACGTTGAAGGAGCCCTTACGATGCATGCACCTACGGCGATTTGTTCCACGCGGGCAAGTGGTTACGGTTGTGTGTTGTGATCATAGGCGGCGCCAGGCTCGGCTGGACCTTTGGCCGGCGCCATGACAGCTGTTTTCGAATTTTCCCCTCCTTGCGAAAAACAGCTATGATATTCCAAAATCAGAAAATTACATCTGCTTAGAATTCCTTCTAGAGCATTCACGTGGATATTCGTGTGGCTTGCTTTTTCTCTTGCCTAGATATTTTCAATAGTTTCGTGGCTGCGTAAGCCTAGATATTTTCAATAGTTTCGTGGCTGCGTAAGCCTATTAAGAAGATTCACGTGAATGCACTAGAAGGAATACTAAGCAGATGTAATTTTTCAGATTTTGAATATCAAAATCGCAAGGAGAGGAATTCGAAAAAACAGTTGTCCTGTCGTCGGCCAAAGGACCAGCCGAGCACCAAATTTCCTCTCAGTAACAGCAATATACAAAATTAGTTCATTAAAGGAATTAAACAGCGATAAAGTGATAATCTTCGTGTTCAAACATGTTCATTCACAATTTGCAGCTGTACGAAACAACCAAAAAGTAACTTATTTTCAAACACATTAGCTCTACAAGTGCAAAAATCTTATTGGAGGTAATGTAAATAAATGTGAGCACAAACATTGGAAACTAGATCTCTGCCCTTTAAACTTTTTTCTTTCTCTCAAAAATCCTTCCAACAACCGCTACCTTTCCCTTTTGTCAACCAGATCGCAAAAGGCATATCAGAGCAGTATTCAACCAATAAAAACGTTCCAATTCTCTTCTCAAATCGATTAGGCGTAAATGATGCCGGGGAGGGAAAGTCATTATATTGAAGTTGAAACCAGACTGCTACGACTGTTAATTAAGAGACTAATTATGCAAATTCTCTGCAGTGGTTACAACCCCCGACGTCTGTAAATTGGATGTGGAGAAAAAAAAAAGGTGGCCCATGAGGGAAGAAGGTAACAAAAAGTGCGAAAGCAAGAAAATGAAGAGGGGAGAAAGATCGATGAAAGGAATGAATGAGGTAAGAAAGAATAGAATAAAAAGAACTAGAGGTTCTAGAGGTATGAGGGGAAAAAATCCCTGCAGACACGTCAACATAGAACATCGATTGTTTTATGAAAAGAGAGAGAGGGAGATCTTACAATCACTTGGCACCTAATTAGAATTCTGCAGAAGACATTTCGACGATGAATAAAACGACTCGACAATATCTCCAGTTCTGCTCATTCTCGATCCCGGGAGGAAAATTGTGCTCCCGAAAAAAGAAGGAAAAAAAAAGCAATGAAAGAGAAGAAAATCCTGAGAATTGGCAAAAGTGTTCCCAAAAGCAGATATTACTCACTCAATGCCACGCGGCGCCACATCGTTTGTCGTTGAAATACGAAAGACTAGCTTGCTACTACACCGCCAGTCTATTTGTTTTCCAAAATTTACTAAAAGGGTTATTTGCACATTGCGTTGACTTCTCGTGTGTAAAATAACTAAGACAAGAAAAGACGCAGGTATACAGTGGCGCAGGAACGATTTTTATATGACAGATACAAAACAAACAAAACAAAATCACAGGCATACACAAACACAGCCATTGTACAGTCACGGACACTTGTGTGCTGTAACACTCCCATTATCTTTCAATGGAATCGTCCAGAAGTCCTCGTGACTGTACTATAGACATGAACGCTCCCCTTTCACCTAGGCTGTTGCGTCATTGGAGCAAGTAGGCAACGTGTCACAGCAGGCGTTCGAAACAACCAATCAGATGAGCATGTTCTTCAAATCTACACACGTTCTTATGCTATTGGAGGACCTAATAACGCCAGACGCTCGGAAGAGCCAATCAGACGAGCACGTTCTTGAAATCTGCCGGCGTTCTTATACTATTGGAGGCCGGGAACAACATTAGACGCTCGGAACAGCCAATCAAGATGAGCACATTCTTGAAATCTGTCCACGCTCTTAAGCTATTGGAGGCCGAGAATAACGCCAGGCGCTCAGAACAGCCTACCAGACGAGCACGTTCTTGAAATCAACCAGCGCTCTTATATTATTGGAGGCCGGAAATAACACCGGCCGCACTTAGTTATAACTTTAAAGCCTGCAACATCTCAAGAGGGGAGTGATGTCCCACATTCTGCGTGCGCGTGAAACACATCCCGAATCCGTTTTGGGGAGGAGAGAGAGGGATGTTTCAGGAAGGAGATTTGATCCCTGTAGCGTGGCAAATTTTCAGCAAAACTCTCGGCAGTTTCCTCCCGGTGGCTTCTTCCTTTATTTTGTCATTGTCTTTGCTGCGGGCGTTTTGCGCGAAATGAGAATGGAAGTTTCTCGCTTCTGGAATTCAAGTTCTCGCGTTAGGGCTGTCGTCTTCCACGAAGTAGTGACCTGATGTTGAAGATCTTTGCATTCCATAGACGTTCCCTTTGGAAGCGGCCTAGGTATTATCTTCGAAGATGCGCCAAAAATGTCTGGTGGAACGGGAGGTCTTGGCGTCTCCTCACCGAAATCGTTAGAATGCAGAATTTAGCACTTCTCCTGCGATCATTTCGAGCCTAGTTTTGTTCCATTTAGGGCGCAACTTCTGCTGTTAATGCATCTCAAGTGGGTGACATTTGATAAGACCTTGGTTCAAAATCTGGGTGAATGTACACAGAAAACATTTCTTGAAAGAGGTGACCTATTGCAGCACACGCACACATTTTTATTTATTAATTCTAAATTCTAAATAAATCCTCCTGTGTACCAATGGAGACACACACCTTAGACAGTTGCTTTAAATAAATTAGGAAGGACACAATTCACTCCATTTCTATGTCATCTGCAGCAGAGATAGCGAGTTCTCTGTTTTCTCTGTGAAAGTGGAGGTTCGGAGGTAGATAACAGATCTGAAACAAAGCAACGAAATCATGGGAAAAGGAATAATTCATCACTTTACGATTTCTTTATTAGGTTATCTCACGTCCTGCCATTAACAAGGAAGGGGTGATGGATGAAGGTAATAAAGATTGCAAAAACAAAGAAGTTAAGTGCGGCGTTAAAATAAGTCTCCATGAAGGGATTAGGCGGAAAACACGGCACATTTCAATGTGACTCAACTTCATAATTTGACTCTAGAAAGTGTTTCCGCAAGATCGCTATGTGATCATTTGTGTGTGCGTGTGTGCCACAGAAAATACATTTACTGTTTACAGCAAGATACCTAGTATTACAAATTTCATTACACACGGTTTGAAAGGTGCATTCGGAATAACAAAAAACGACCGGCCTGGATAAGTGTGTTCTTGGTTAGTGTCCCCTCATGAATTCCATCCTGTCGTCACTTATCTTCATCGTCGCGATTAGCCAAAAGTAACAGAAAACCTTTAAAATCAAATCAAGTAGAAAAAAATGATACCTAGTTGACACTACAAATGGTGTAACACAGCACCTTATCGTTAAGTGTCTCTTACTTGGTGGTTGTTTGACAGCCAATGGTGCAACAAGGATGGTGCTGAGCAAAAGTTTCTCATGAACACCATGACAATTTGTTAAGATTACTTTTCAACAGAACTGTGCTCAGGAAAGAGTCATAATTTTATATTACTATTTCAGCAGTTTGACACTATTCCGAATATAGTTTTGTGCATTAGGAATAGTAGAGTCGAAATAATTGTCTTGAGTTTAAGTTACATTGCAACTTATCGTATGAACTAAGAACACTATTTCCTCCATGGTAGCGTACGTTTTAGTACGTGTCCTGGATACGATGCTGTACCTCAACAAGCTGAAACACTAAGAAATATGTAAAGTGTGGATTGAATTCGGGGACCCATTTTTTTTTTTTTTTTGAATAGCCGAAATGTGTGACGACAATTTTCCCGTCACCTGAAGAGCCAAAAAATATTACTCTGCATGAGAGCTGCTGAACTTTTTCGAACTATGTTCTAATTATTTTTTTTTATTTACGACTTTGTTTACATGGCGAAGTTAACCATTAATTATAGTGGTCAATTGTTTTTCTATATAATTAATTGTATACAATTAAAAAATTTAAAAAAGGTAAATGAAAAATAAAGTAATAAAAGTAAAATAAAAATAAAATGAAAGTAATACAGTTTGCATACGAGGAGACAAAAAGTGGAATAACCATTAATTACAGTGGATTATTTTCTACTAACACAATGAGAAAGATAACTGAAGAGTAAAATCAAAAATAAAAGCAACACAATTTCTATATGGACACACGCACACACATTACTTCGATGGACTTAAAGTTTAGAAAAAAAAATAATTACGAAGAAGTTGACAAAGAAAGAAAAGTTTCATGCTATATTATAGTTCAACAATAATACTATTTCAAAAACATTTTGGGAGTATGAGACACTCCCTGAATGAGCGAATTTTACTTTCCTCAGACAGAGTTTTAACCTTCCCAACCGTTTATCATCCACGTTGGGACACGATGACAGTGTTTTAACAAATAATTTCAGTTTTTGCGAAGAGTGGGCCTCTCACGCTGTTTCTAAGGACGGGTTTAGTCGCCCCCCTACCTTGTGCTCGTCCCTTAACACCTACTTTACTTTAAGGTAAGGGTTAGATAAGAGATTTTCTCCTCATGTTTTAAGGTGCAAAATGGCCACATGTGTCGATGCACCAAAAATGTTTCATTCGTTCATTCAAGGCCTTTGCTTTGCTCCACGTGTTTTACAGCGTCATTTTGACAATCATTTGATAACTATAAACAAACATGCAGGATCACTGAATGGATTTGGTACTGGTGAACAACCAACAAGCTTCGGAGTGAACATGAATTTCAGGTTCAAGGTGGTTAACGGAAATATCCTTAACTTGTAAACGTTAATAAACCTGAAAACCAAGTTGCACCTATGGCGTATTGAAACAAAAATTAGATTACCAGAAGCTACTTTTTGGTTATTGATCGATTGATTTGGTTTATTTTACTTCGCTTTTCTGCGACTTTTGGCTGATCGCGAAGATGAGTGTAAGTGATGATGATATGATGAAATTGATGGAGGGACACTCACAAAGAACACCCATGCTCGCCTGGGTCGTGAAGCGCTGTGTTAAGCTTTTTGTTATTCCAAACCAACATTCCTTTCTGCTAATGGATAAATAGTAACAATAATGGGAGAAAAAGTAGAACTGACAGCAATCAGGTAATCGTCCAATTCCTCATTCCCATTTCAAACTGTCTCCGTTTGTTCTTCTCGATAAGACAACTATTTTACCAACTTTTATGGCCTGCCCCATTTAATCTGCCAGATAATGTGATATCCATAAATGAGACCAAAGGCAAAGATAAAACTTTTATTGCTTCGCTCTCCATTATAAGAACGTGCCTTGTGTATATGGTGGCAATCGGCGATTATTGCTTTTCAAATGGCATTGCTTTGTTTTTAACGCAACGTCCTTCCTTTTTACGTCACGCAACGAAGCAGCACGCACACATGCTGTCACGTGACATCGCGTTGCTATGGGAGGAGCGCCAACACATGCAGCACAACATACGGACAATAGTTCGATTTCCTCCCTTTCAAAACGAAACGCCCAAAAGCCATCTTTCTTGAATGGCGAGTGGGGATTTCATATTGAAAGATATCTCTTCAAAACTTCACTGTAAAGTGATGTAAAATAACTCCCAAGACTTCTAGTGTTGAAGCAAATCGTTATTTAACAAAGAACACTAAGCGTATTGAGTTTCACACGCGAATTAGGGTTGTATTTTGAAATGAAATTATATGTCTGAAATATGGTTCAGAATCTTGTAAAAACAAAATTCCCTTTTCCAGACGAAATCATTAGAGCAATTAAGAGTAAATGGACATGGCTGGGAAAAAAAATACAATACTTTAGCAAAAAACACTAGACTTAGAATCCCAGTTAGCGAAGTGCTGGAATACTTACTTCACATGTATCAACAAAATCAACAGTAACCGACTGTTGGATATGGAGAGTGAAGTAAGTGTCAGGGGTGAGTTTTCATATGATACTTGTATTGACTAATGATACACAAATAATTATTTTGATAAGAATTAAATTATAGCATAAATAATACATAATTATAGTAAAATTTAGCATCATACGTATTGTTCCTGTCTACCACACACACACACACAAAACTACAATAAAGTGATACATTTCAGTAGCCACCTATCCTAGTAATTTCTCCATGATAATAATTCAAAATTAATATAAACTTTGTATTTTAACTTCTGGTAAATCAAACTGAAGTATAGATTGTCAACAACAAATTTGAATTCCTAGTTTGTCCTTCCTTTCTTTATTTGTTCAAAACCTACTTTTTGTGCAATACTACAAAAATGCAGACTTTTTCCAGAAACCCAGTAAATTTCCCTGACATTTCCATGGCTTTCCGGATAAAATAAATTTCCTAAATTTTCCAGGATTCCCAAACTGGTTGACAGACATTCATTTTCCAGGGGGGCGTAACCTCCCCCCCCTACGGACACCCATGATTACACACAATACACCCTCCCCCCAAAAAACTAAATAATGAAGCAGTGCAATGTAATATTGGTTTGATATTTTAGTATCAGAATGGTTTATCAGAATTTTAATATCAGAGTGGTTTGTCAAAAATGTCCAGTGGGAGGAGATGGATTCCAATAACTACCTGGAAGCATCGTGCTATTATATATACACACAAAAATCCCTTCCGAGAGGCAAAACTTAGCAGCCAGCGGAGGAATTTCCTTTATCCTACCTTCCAATGCCACCCTGGGTGCAATTAATGATACGAGAATAATGACATGAATTGGGATAAAAGTAAAAAAAAACTGATGTGGCCGGCCACCGTGATGTAGTGGTTAACATAATGGTCTGCGGTTTGAATCCCTGCGATGGCATGGGCTTTTGTGACTACTGTCTATGAATTTAATCGAATTGTAAATCATTATCATCGACGCTGATTAACTTAAGATATAGAAACGAGACGTAAAATAATAATAATAATAATAATACTAAAAAGTGCACAACGAATACTGGACAAAATCTCGCCTTCGGTCTCACATACAAAATAATAATAATAATACTAATATAATTTAACTGATCCAGTTGTGTGTGGCCAGTGTCTGTAATTCGCACCTCCACACGGTACCGCCGACCTTCGTGGCGGAGTGGTTAGCACAGCGCGCCACGACACCAGGGCTCCCGAGCTCGAATCCTGCCCTGGGAATGAGAGTTCTTTGCGAGTGTCCCTTCATCAATTTCATAACATTATCACTCATCTTCGCGATTAGCCAAAAGTGGCAGAAAAGCGAAGTAAAATCAATCTATCAACCAACCAACCCATACGGTACCTTATGTAAAAGTGATGGATCATACTTGCCAGCAACAGCCTTCCCTAACATTAACAATGAAGCCTATTTCCCCCACTAATATCCTCGCTTACTCCTAGGCCCTAACCGGCCCATACGGATCACAGCATCCCATGATAGATCGAAGATGACGAATCTTTTGTTCCCGGTTGGAACGCCATGTGTCGATAGACCAAATAACTGCTGTTTCATCGAACAATCAACCTGACAACTGTGCAAACATCAAGTAATAATGCAAAAAAAAAAAAAAAAGAGCTCTGGGGGTGGAAAGAGCGAACCCTTTGTTATTCACCAACAAAAGACTGACTTATTAGCGATTATCTCTTGCACAAACGAGGCGGTGATTAGAATGCTGATGTATAAGGCTTACGAAAATATTTGCGTTAGCATCAGTCAAATAATAGAGGCCACCTAAAAACGGGGACTGTTTTTTTGTTAATTGAAAGCAACAATGTTACGCTAAGTTGACGCAGAAAAATGGTTCTGATTAGTTTTAACCTGGGGATTGTTATTTCTGACTGGGAAGAGAAATTGCTCGTTGGTAAAGCTCAAAAGTGACGAATGAGACTATCGCTGGCGGGCTAATGACAGAGAAATGTTCCATGCTTATTTCTTATTAATTAATGCTATGTTAATTCCTACAAACTAAGAAAAATATGCTCAATATGCTGGAAAAAAATACACGAAAATAATCCAACAATACCCATTTCATCATGTTCCTAGTTCACAAAGGCTACAGACAGATGACGAGAAAGTATTAACCTTTTAAATGCAATTGCGAAATCGAAATCTGGTGCAAAATTTAAATTAATCTAACAATACAGTGAAAAATATCATTTTTTTCGTTCATATTTTAGGGTACGAAGAAGAGAACCGCGGTTTCAGCAGCAAACCACAAAACCCTGTGATGAAAACCTTGATGCAATGATTTGAGGAACTAACCATGTTCTACTGGGTGCGGGAATGAATAGGGCGATTGGCAACACTGGATACAGCTAGTGGTTGCGTCAGAGGCAACACGTGACTACCGCCATCTTGCAGCTCATGCTTACCATCAAGTTATGATTGAGGCGTGGAACGGGGCACAGAGCGCATTTCGGAAACAGGGGGTATCTGAAGGCATAAGTCTTCCTACCACCACGCAACCTCAATGAATATAAAGATCTGATCCGGGAATAGGTGGAGGTGGCTAATTCCTGTGGTCATGCTGCGCAATGTGATGTGTAACCTAAACCAAAATATTGCTTGATTGTGTGGAACGAAATGGAGGTCATCTTAGTAATGTTATTTTAAAGTAAATCAAAATCTAAGGATTGCATGAATTGCATTTTGTCTTAAATATGTACGTTTTCTTATGTATTATGTATTATTTTGTCTTACGTGTTGAGTATATAAAATCATTCGATGCAGGCCCGTAGCGAGGAGTAGGCAAGGGAGGCTGAAGCATAGGGGGTTATGCACAGAGCGCGCCATTTTGAAAATTTTACTTGGAATAACGTGTAATACATAGTTTATAATGACGTTATTTTTTAATGTTGCATCATTTAAAACTACATTTTCTCTTCTGAGAACATATACTGTGTTATTTATTTTAATTATTATCCTTAACTTTCTTTTCCTTCTTTTACTTGTAGGCTTATATTCTGGAAACACACTGCAGGATTTTTTGTCTCCTAAAACGTTTTAAAAGATGTTCTTCTTCAGACACTAAGACATAACTGAAATAATCTTAAATATGCTAAACTTTATAATAATAATAATAATCCGAAATGCAAACTACGAATCTTTACATAAAATTTATATTACTACTTAAGGAGCTTTTGTTTCATGATTTCAAAATTTGTAGGATGTAACGTAGAAGAAAAATTCGAAGACCACACGCAAGATGTCGGTTCTTGGTAATGGGGGCGCCAAAGTATCTAGCTACGGGGCTGCATTGTCGCACCTTATCATTAGACCTCGGATTTCTAGGTTATAAAAAGTGTGCTTTTAGGTTCCTAAAATGGGCTAAGTTCGAAAAACCTTAAAATAGGTTCTAAAAATCCTAAAATAGGAACCAAAACTCTTGTTACGTTCGAAAAATCTTGAAGTAGGATCAAAAAAAGTTTAAATTAGTTCAAAATTTCTGAAAAATACTGATTAGGTATAGTCACCGGCAATGAACACCTATATCCTGCATAACGTTATGTGTGTTACCTAACCCTACGGCGATGGCAGAACTTATCATTGGAAATTTGCTATTAAAATCCACTCTTCGCCCTATAGTTAGGCAAAAATCTTTTTTCATGCTATCCACAGTCAAACTCCGCAATTTTGTCTGTGAGGATCATCTTATATGCTGAAAATAATTTTTCAACAAAATCATAGTCAGTGGTGCAAACTCCAATGCTGAAATATTAGTTTGCAAGGCGTGAATGCCACAAAGCACCAAAGTGACGCGAAAGTGAGCAAGACTACACAGAACACTTTGGATTGTACAGGTAACAGTGGCACCAGACATTCTGCTTTGTTTAGAGCTTTGAAAAATCGCCATGGACTTGGAGGAAGGGAAATCGACATTCAGTACGTTTCAAACACGTTCGTCATTGAATTTTTTCGTGACCAAACAAAGCAAATGCCTCTGTGTGACATAAAAAGCCTGTAAAACCTTTAAAAATCCTTAAAAACCTAAAAAAAAGGCTTGATTTAGGCGCATAAACCTAAAATAGGTTCTAACAGGCAAAATACGTTTTCTTAGGCACCATAAAACTTCCATCAGTTGTTGCGTTTTTTAACGAAACGCTGACATAACTTATTATTTCTTACATACCTGTAAAGGAAAAAAATAGGTTAAAAACCTAACATCCGAGGTCTACTTATCATATCGATGTGTATGTGGAAGGTAGATGGATGGAATGTGAGCACGATCTCACCAATGTCCCGAATCACTGCCACTAGAGGTTTACATTAAAAAAAAAAAAAAAAAAAAGGTTCAAACCAGAACACCAACAAGCTTCGGCCATGGAATCATTGCGTTCACGGCCAACAACAAAGCCTCCACCAACAACGAAAAATCCTAAGCTATTCTTACCCCACCCCGAAGAAGATGGTGGAACTTGCACATCCAGATTGAAGAATGACAGGGGGGGGGGGGGCGCAAGAAAGGATCCACTTTTGTTTGAACCACATAATGCACGTTTAATTGAAAGGGAAGGACGGGTTCTGCGGATGTCCTTTTCTCTCTCTACAGGAAGGTGCCCGGGGGTGGCTCAAAGCAAACAATATCACCCCATCGTTCCCACAGATTCTCGGCCACTTGCCATCGGTTCCTGCTCGTACGGAGGCTTCAGGGTTTATACGAGTGCTCTCCACAACTTCCTGGTTAAGGATGATGCGAACTAACTTAATTAACAAAAGCATTTATGCAGTTCAGTTCATTGCTGGTGCAGGTCAAATTTCAATCTCATTTCTATTTCCTATATGGAAAAACACGACGAAAAGACTTCCTCAGTCGAAACAGGAATGATGGTAGTTAAAAATATGCAAAAATGAGAAAAATCGATTGGGGGTGTTTTGAACTGTTCAAACTTGAAATTTCAACATAGTGTTGAACTATTGATGATCTCGTAATATTCTACTGTTCTTCCTCTTTACAACGAGGTCAAGAACGCTTGTGTACGTGCATTCGTTCCAGAGATATACGCAATTGAAAAGTGCATGTTTGTGAAAAATGAGTTTTTGATCAACCCTCATGTAATTCCTAATAATCAAATTTCAGCAAAATCCTTTCACATGTGTCGGTTTTGGAGCAAAGCAAAGCTGGAATGACCTATATAGATAAATGAGACGCGAACGAACACCTTTAGGAGTAAAGTTGTTAACTTGGCTCCCCCTTGCCAATAACAACGACAAAGTATCTAAATACCAATGGTAATGTTTGACTGATTGAGTTTTAAGCCCACTTTCATGCACAGATAGGCTAGTTGGGACTGGACCTACAGTTTAAAGTGGGGTCCGAAACATTATGCGTTTCCAAGGGGTATCGAACCCGGGAAACCTTGATTAGAAGCCGATGACGTTACCTCTACGCCATCGGGGAGTGTCGGTAATGTTTGATCTAAAATGACAGACCAAACAGTGTACAGTGCAGTGAGAGAACACGAGAGAGAGAGAGATAGGACCTCTTCGTTCCAAAGAGAACAATTTTGTATGATTAATTTGCTTTATTTTACTTCGCTTTTTGTGCCACTTTTGGCTAATTTGCGAAGATGGGGATGAGTGATGAATGGACACTCAGAAACATCCATGCCCAGGCCAGCATTCGAACCCGGGACCCCTGGCGTCGTAGCGTGATGTGCTAACCATTCCGCCACAGGAACAGGCAAGAGAATAATTTTGACTGTGCCATCGGGGAGACCATAAAACTTTTGATGCCCAGTATTTTGTAAAGTAGGAAGTCCTGGTTCGAACGCCTCTTTAAAGAAAGTTACGAAAGATCAGTTCCCTCTGTTACAGGAGTAAACATCCATCCGTCAAGTCCGCATGGGGCCCAGTATATCCTCCCCTCAAACCTTACCCACCAATAGCATCGTTTTAGGAACCGACAGTACTTGTCAAGTCCACGTGAAGTAAGGTTGAGGTTGCGGCTCCGTTATCTTTGTTAGGTTATATTATTGTGTTATGTTTTTTCCTTATACAATGTGGAGACCTTGGGAGTATAACATGGCAGTGAATGAATGGATGTCTAAACACTGCAGGTAAAAGTAACAACAGCGTTTTAGGGGAAGAAAAAAAAAAAAAAGGCCGCTGGCTTAGAACCAGAAACGCGTCCGGTCGGTTTCCTCTCGAGCTGTCCAACATACCGAACCGCCGTTCGAATCAGGACTTTAACTATAAATCCAACCACCCTGTGCTCCTGCTAAAGTCGTTTTCACGTTCAAAAGACACAACGGCGCTTATGGAGAAACCGCACAGTGTTGCCAATACAGCGCTAGCTCATGTCGCCGGGAAATGATGACCTTTATTCACAATGAAGGTGTTACATATTTTGTATATATAATGATAATTATTAATATTAATATTATACTGTGAACGTTACAGTTACCCTTTTTACTATGATCCATTGCGATCACTACACACGCGAGTGTAATGCACGAATATGACGCTTCAGCAATCACTTAAGAAAGTAAAAATCACTGAACGCTCACACAACTGAAAACACTTTTTCGAGAGAGGGAAAAAGTCTAAACAGACCAAAGCAGATCTCTCACTCAAGTAAGGGGAACCTGCAACCCAAACAAACAAATGAGTTATGGCCCACTTGAACTGATAAGACGTCAATGACTCAAGCAAGGGATGTCATATTTCTATCTTGAAGCCCCATATTTTGTCACGTGTTGGAAAGCCTTTCAAAGGTTAATATGGTGTCTATGAATTTATGTATACGTTGGAAACTGAAAGGTGATCTTCATTTCAGTATTAATGTCGACAGTAATGTAAACAAAAACAACGTGTATTTACGACAGCACTAATGTTGCTCACAATAGCAGCATTGGAAATAATAGTCAATTATTAAATTTAAGTAATTTCAATTCTATTATAACAAACTGCATGAAGTTAATAACAACTCGAAAACTTGGTGGTGATTAGCCGGAATGCTGCGGTGAGTCAGCTCAAGATGGCCAGACAACGCCTCCTTAGTTCGCGCGCGGTTCGGGTTAAAAAGAAATTCCAAATGCATGGAAGTAATATTTGTGGGAACCTTTGAGTGGTTATAAAAAATAATTTAAATATTTTCTCCACAACTATGTCGCTGGAAGTTTTTACTTGGAATTACAGAACAAAAAATGGCCAGCGACGACATTTTCTACTGCACAAATATAAAAAATATCCACATACTTTATTTGAATATTTTTAATGCAAATATGCTTTAAAGTATTGATAAATTCTGAGCACCACCATCACCTATGACAATTAAAAAACAGTATCAATTTTTTTTAATAATGAATGCTTCAATTTTAGGGCATGTTTCAACGTTAGGAATGAAAACAATGTAAAAAATTTGTTTTCACAGAAAATTTGCGTTTTTAATTTATCTAAAAATATGTAAGCAAGTTACCAGGTTTTTGTGTTCACCATCGTATTCTCTACAAAATTTCCTGCAAAACTGCAGGTACCGATTTTACTTAAGCTAAATTTGTAAATCCAGAAATTTCACAACAGCGCGATCGTATTTTCCCATAAGAAAAGCATTGTCCATAAGAGCCCATTGTGTCTTCTGAACGTGAAAACGACTATAGCTACTTCCTTTGGATACTTAGGATGGTTGTCTGCATTTTTAGTTTAGATTAATGGCGACGATGGAGATAAACTGCACGAGGAAAAAAAAGAAGAAACGTCAATTCTTTAACCAGCAGCATTTGATCTTGGGCCACCCAAAGTAAGAAGAAAGAAAGAAAGAAGAAACAATCTATCACTCTCTCTTTCTCTTTCTGGGGGGAGGGAGAGCTCCCCGCAGAGAGAGAGGGGGGGAAGAGGAAAGAGGGAGAAAGGAAGTAAAACTAGAGAGACAGAGAGAGAATAGGATCAGAGGTTTCGTGGCATGTTACGCTAACCACTCAGCCGCACGGAGAATTTCATCAACAGCTGGAGATAAAAAGGGGAAATACACTCCTCACAACAAGTTAGGAACAAGTTATTATATTAGGCAATAGGTGATAGGTCCAGTGACATACGTCGGCGAAAACACGAGAACGTTTACCAGATACATGTTTACCAGATAGATACATGTGTTGTTGCATCCCAAGGCCGTGTCTATCACCTATTGTCTAACGTAACAACATTCCAAACTTTTTGTGAGGAGTATATATAAATTAGTGAACAAAAAGTTAAGTTTCGGAGAGCATTTTCATGTGCGCCATTTCATCGACCCCCCGCAAAAGCAAGATTATTACAAAAAATCACAACGAAAATCGCAAGGGTAACCCAACCCCTGGTGGTAATACTACACAAACTTGCAATTCGCTGAAAGCAAAAGTGGATTGGTGGAAAAAGAGTTAATTTCCAACCAATCCCTTGCTCCGTTGATTTAAGTGAGGCTCCTCGGCTGCTCCCCTCCCCACCCCAACCATATTTGTTTTTCTGGTGTTGAGCGACAGATAGGAAATTAAACATAACGTAATCGACGCTCTGACGAAAGCAAAAAGACCGGAGGGGGGGAGGGATGCAAAGGAGAACCAACAGGAAAATTCTGAAGACGGAACCGCAATTGGAAATCGACTGCTAACTGAGAACAGTTGGATTTGCTAAAAGTAAATACGTGTTGCTGGTTTATTTTCAAAACTGTACAATACTTGAAATGGATACATGTTAATACATACTTTAAAAGCGAAACACAAATAGTACCTTGTATTTCAGTCAGCAATTGACTTCTCAACATTAACCCACAACTACTAGTACCTTTTCACAAACATAACTACT
Source organism: Lepisma saccharinum (assembly GCF_977018435.1). Taxonomy (NCBI): domain Eukaryota; kingdom Metazoa; phylum Arthropoda; class Insecta; order Zygentoma; family Lepismatidae; genus Lepisma; species Lepisma saccharinum. The sequence continues at coordinate 37,138,237 of NC_139229.1, forward strand.
ATATTGGGGTCAAAAGGGACCCCAAAATTTGAGAAAATACATAAATTACACTTTTTTCAGAACTCTGCTCTATTACACGAGTAAAATACATATTTTAAGAAAGACACACAAAAAGTTTTAATTTTTTAAAAAAAAAAAGTTTTATAAACGACCCAGTTAGACACAGCAAGTAGAAATAAAACTTAATGCACTCACGGGATCAGTTGTGACCCTACTGTAGTTGTTATGGGTAGGGTGAACATAATATTTTGACCAGAAAACGTAACATCCCAAGGAGATCAGTTTAGCCTCCCCCCCCCCCTTCTTGAAAAATCGGTTAGGCCTAGTTATAAAATTATTGTTATTATTAACGTATTGTTATTTGATACATCAAACAATAAATGAAATACGATCTCCCGTTGTCAAAATGTATTAATTATTATAATCTCTGTATCATTCTCGTTCTTTCTGATCAAACTTTTATGTTGGTCCTACACTGAAGTTGAGTACAACCAGAATCGTCTAGAGAGCAGCTTTATTCTTTATCAACCGTTTATAAATCTCCCTGAAAACTTTACCCCACATATCAGATACACAACTCTACATTTTCTTCCGACTTTGTGTCAAGACACAGAAACTTTAAATTCACTTTCAAATTCCGTATAAAAAACTACATGCTTATTTTGCTCTATAAATAACGAAACACAAACAAATCAATGCATCTTTTTAGCATGAAACATGTCCCAAATTTAGACTTTGTTTTCAAGATAACTCCTAGACTTTTATAAAATGGGACAAATGGTGTTTTTATTTTTATAATATGGACGGGACGACCGGGGCACGCCTCTAAAACGGGACGTATGGTCATTCTAGTTATGGGTTAACTAACAAGTGAATATTGACAAGAAGTAATTTGCACAGAAGTCTAATGTGTGGTGACGAACACCATGACACGCCTGGGGTTAACTCGGGGTCTCTGTATGAAGGTTTTCACATCGTCCAGCATCGATTATGTGTAATAGGTACTTGCTTAACTCTTCAGGATTAAAACGTGCATATAAATTGTACGATGTTAATACATTCTATGCGGAAATAGCAGTTACTATAGTCGACGCGCTAGCTTCGTTAACGACCGGTTGGCTTTGAAGTCCACGGAGCGCGCCCACCAGCTGCAACAATCACATTCAACGCACTGTGTTGCCACCCATCTACTCTACGCCACCTTGTCCCTCCCTTGCACTAGCATCTTCCCACGATCTCCACATTGAAGTTGCAAACACGTGGAGTAGACGAGCAGAATGACACCTGCGCCCATTGGCTAAGGGTTGAGTGTGATTACGAAACAACTTGCCCGCTTTTTAACCCCACCCACGTTCGTGGCGGCGGCTTCCTTCATTTCTTGGAAGTTAACGAAGTAAAAGCGTGGACTATAATATAGATTTAAAAGGCTCATACTAATGACATATGACCCACTTTTTAATTGATTCGGTTTATTTTACTTAGCTTTTATGCCACTTTTGAGTATGAGGATGAGTGGACACTTGATGAAGGGACACTCACAAAGAACACTCAAGTCTATGCCGAGATTCGAACCAGGGACTTCTGGCATGGTAGCGCGCTGTGCTACCCACTCCTCCACGGATGTCGGCGAGCAAAGAGGGAAAAGGATGAGAGGAGGAAGGGAGGGTAACATGCTGGCAAGGTTTGTTACGTCCACTTCATGCACAGAAAGACTAATTGGGACTGGACCAACAGTCCCATGTGGAATCCGAACCACTGTGCAGTGTGCCTCCGCCAGGAACCGAACTCGGGACCCTTCACACACAACTCAAAATGTGTCAAACGTTCCAGAAATAATGCATTAAAGCCTACCTAGGTATAAACTGCTAATGTATTTTTGGTGCATCAAAATATGCAGAGAAACACAGCTTCTCCGTGCGATGCACTAAAATTCATTTGATGCATTTCATTTCCTGTGTGTTTGAAATCTTTTAAGTCCACTTTATGCATATATATGCTAATCGGGACTGGACCTACTGTTCAAAGTGGGATCCCAACCAATACGTGCCTCCGCCGGGGATCGAACACGTGCAAGAGAGGAAGAGTGTGGGTCATGGGGTTGCAAATTGTGCGAGATTTATATTATCTGAAACCCATACATAATATATAGGGTGTTCATAAAGTCCCGGTACCATTACAAAAAAACAGCTCGGAAACTACATGCAATATTACAATGCTGTTGATTGCAAAATGAGCTACAACTCTCAACCTTTATATGCCATACACCTCAATGTGCGCCTCTCTAGTTGCTCTCAGAACATCAAGGCGGTAATCCACTTCTACCCATACACGCCCCAGCTTTTCACCAGTAACAGTTAGGATACTCTCAGTTATTCTTTTTCGAAGAGTAGCTACATCTGGAACAGGAGTGCGTAAACACAATCTTTGACATACCCACAGAAGAAGAAGTCCAAGGGTGTAATATCAGGAGAGCACGGTGGCCAGGGAATAGTTCCATCATGACCTATACACCTGCCAGGGAAATGCCTATCCAGAAGACCTCGAACAAGGAACATACTAGAACCAATGGGGGGGGGGTGTCACATCTTGAAAAATTATGGTTGGCTGGAATTTAGTTTGCAATCAACTGCACTGTTCTACTGCATGTGGTTTCCGAGCTATATTTTCTTTGTAATGGTACCGGGACTTTATGAACGCTCTGTATTTCTTTAAGCACACTTATTCGCTTCACCAACGCAGTAATAAAAAAGGTATACAACACAGAATATCAGGCATAAACTAATATCCAAATTATTCCTTTTCCCCTCCACACTGCAAGAATCTTTAACAAAATCACGAACACAATATGACCGAATACGATCATATAAATTTGCTTTAACTGCACCGCAAAGCCAAAGAAATGTCCTAACGGGGCCACAGCTGCGATGAAGTCTGCTGAAGAAATGAACTTCTCTAATCGATTCTTCAACATTTAGACCCACACACACAAACACACAGTCACAGACCGACACAAAACTTCGTCCTGCTATGCATGTACTACACCGCAATATGGGGAGCCAGTCGACAGTATTGTCAAATTCCGTCAAATTTATGGCCCCGTATATTCCGCGGCATGACACGGCTCAGAATAAAATGGAAAACTCATAAAGTGGACGTATTTCGAGCTTTTTCAGGAGGGAGGGGGGGGGGGGGCGGCAAGAGGAAGAAATGCGTTTACAGTTTTATATACGCCGTAACCGTTACAATACTGGAGCGCACCTATAAACTTGTTATATTTCATTCTAAGGCCATAGCAGCGGAAAGTTTATATATGATGCCAATTTACAACTTTAAAGTGTCCACATTACAATAATGGAAAAACACAATTCCTCCCCCTCCCTACCACCAGAGAGAGAAGGGGATGAAATAAAACCACAGCCGTTCATTTCGAGAGCAATTCGCGGAACGATTCGTGTGTGCCTGCGCGTTTGTTCCAAGGAAGTTTATTGAAGAAAATTCAAACAGTATTATCTAATGGAAAAGTGAGTGTTTTTCAAAGCAATGATTTATAAAATGAGGAGTTTTATTTTTGGTGGGGACTTTATCCCTCACACTTTCATGTTTGCGGTCTTCCAACTGTGAAATGTGAATAATGAAAGCTTACAGTGAAACTATACTATAAAATTCTAATGGGAATAGAATAGCAACATTTGATTTTCTTCTGTAGTTTGAAATGGTTGAGTTTCCCAAGCTATTAGCTTAATGCCTGCTTGCTTTGATCACGGTCGTCGATTTCAACAAGCTTTTATAACTTCGGATGACGTTCAATGTTCTCATTAATATCTAGTGGGGAAAACTTGACAGAAATGTCTCTTTCTTGTACTTCATTCCCATCAGAACAGAAAAATTCAGTTATCTTGAAACTTTTTCAAGCCGTTAGATCCATTTTATGCTCAGATATTCTAATCGGGACTGGGCCTACAGTTTAAAGTGTGAAGGCCTCCCAAATGGCGTAGTGGTAACGTCGTCGCCATGTAATCAAGGGGTTCCGGGTTCGATACCGCACAAGTGGTTCGGATCCCACTTTATACTGTAAGGTCCATCCAAATTAGCCTTTCTGTGCATAAAGTGAACTCAAAACTCAAGTTTAAAATTATAGTCACTTAGTGTCGCTTTTTTACCACCTTCGGCTAATTGCGACGGTGAGATTAGTAGATGAAATTGATGAAAGAAAGGACACTCACAAAGAACACCAATGCCGGGACTCGAACGCGCGAACTTCGATGTCGAGCAGAAAAATGTATTGAAATAAAGCCATTACTGAAACTCAGTACGACTCAGTGGAAAGCAAGTACTCGTAATTATGCAATGTTCTGTACAAATATGCTTACACAATCTTTTCATACTAATTTTGAAATTCAATCACATAGTTATGGTCGATTTCACTTGTCTTATATTCACAAACTCATCGCAATAATAATCGATACTTTTACGCACAAAAAAAGCTCACTCACCTCTTCAAATGGCATTAAACAAAGAGTCATTCAACACCAAGCTCCATCATAAAGTAAAGCTTACCTATAAAAGATAGGAGAATAACAAATTAATATTTCAATTTAATAAAATGGAAAGAAAGAAAAAATGCGCCTCCCAGAAACAATATACAGTCTCGTACAGTATACATTTATTAAAAATATTACAACAGTGAAGATATATTTTAAACATTTTCCAATTTTCTATATATTGAACTTGTGAGAGGTCTAATGTAATAGTGTGTGTGTCTATATGCATACACGGGCACACAGAGTAAAATTGTACAGTGGGATCCATGAGTATTACCGTGCAAATTGTCCATGACTATTTTCATTAATTTTTCTCTTACATCCTGTGTTTTTAAGCGATAGATTTTTATGTAGGCTGGTGCAGAAGTTGTCAACAGCTTGTTTTAAGTTTGCTTTTAATTCTTGAAGTTCTTATTGCGTCAAATAAAGTGCACGGACATGGTGATGGACAATTTGCACGGTAATACTAATGGATACCACTGTACGCATGCAGGATTCGCCTTTTACCATCAACCACTGTGAATTATACTGAAAACCACTAACGACCATACTAAGTAACAATACTGGGAAATAAACATTGAATTTGATATGGAAGAATTCGAGACTATTATAATGTTAATTGTCATTGTCAACCACGCCCATACCCAGAATACCAGTTTTACAAATCGAAAAATATAAAAAGCAAAGGTAACGTAACAAACGCGCATCGCTACTTATGAGCAGTACACATTATTGTTGTTCTGAATACAAAGTTAACACTAACTCTGTACTCAGAGTTGCCCGACCCTGTGGCCGAGTGGTTAGCACATCGCGCTGCGACGCCAAGGGTCCCGGGTTCGAATCCCGGTCGGGTTTGGTTGTTTGTGAATGTCCATTCATCAATTTCATCATTTCATCACTCATCCCCATCTTCGCAAATTAGCCAAGAGGCACAAAACGCGAAGTAAAATAAACTAAATCAATCAATCAAAATGTACTCAGAGTTGATGTTAATAATAATAGATATTAACATTATCTGGTTTCTCAGGGGGATGGAAAATAATAGTAGAAAGTTATTTAGCAGGCGTATTTCGACCAACAGCTGTTCAATAATCACAATAATAATAAAGTAATAACCGTAATAATAATACATGGAAAATACAGAAAATTACACAATGAAAAATAACGTAATAGATAATAACCAAGGTGTCACAAGAACAAAGTATACGTTATATACACAATGCAACCTTATTTTAACATTTATAAATAGTAATAAATGAATTTAAGCAAAATTTACCGATAGTGATTGTGACAATTTGTCCCATTCCAAAATTCTGTAACAAGGAATGAATTGTTTGTGAATGGAGGTGTTGTACAGTCAACGGCAAAGGTAATAGTAGGCAAATTATCCATCGCTATTTTCATTCTTCTTTTACCCTATATATCATATTGTTTAATGGAATGAAAGTATCTTGATGAGAAAAATATGTTGTCCTCTGCTTATTGATGGTTTTATTTCAATATATGAACACACTTTGTGCAAGAGTGAGCAATGAAAATGGTGATGGGTGTATAGTCATGGAAAAAAATACTTCCCCAATAGAGCCTTCCTGCCCATAGTTTTATGGGGAAAGAATTTTTTCCATGACTGTACATGCGGAAGTTACGTTCAACGATAATTATTTTGAAATATTGGGTGAATAAATGTACAAAAAAACATGAAAAAAAGAGTTGCATTATTATCATATCAACAAGACCATGCAAAAATATGTTCACATATGCATGTGATAATTAAGGACTTGCTTGAGACATGCAAGTACGTGGACAAAGAAAAGGGTATGACTTAATGAAGTGCTCTTATAAAACCAACAAAGTATGCACCAATCGTGTTGTTGATGGCGAAACAAATGCTGTGGAAATAGAAGACCCATGAGCCTCTTGGTGCAACGCACTGGTTCGTTAAAACGAAACATGATTAGCTTAAACCAGGCATGACGAACGCTCAGATCTCCAGACGATAACAGGAGCACAGACATTTTTCTATCTCCACTTAGCCATTCGGCCGCCCATGGCGCTGGTATCGCTCATCAAAACGAGCCATGCCGGGGCTATCCGGTAAAAAAATCTTTGTTCCAGCTAATGAAGATATTGTACAGGCCCATTTAGCAATGAGGTGGAGAGTATTTCTTACGGTAACTTTCTGGAATTTATGGAAAGGTTTGCGTGAACTGGAAACAGCAAATTGTACACAAAGGCCGGTTCGGAGATACCGAATAGAACATTTGGACATTTTCACTGAAATTATAATAAAAATATAATTAGTTTTTTTGTGCATTTAGGCGCATACAATTGAGTTGAGTTATCACTAGAATGAGGATTTATTATGCACTAAAACCAACAACATATACATGCAAATGTGTCACGAAAATCCACAAATATACCCTGAAATATGCAAAATAATAGCAGCAATTGCGATACATAATGCAAAGAGAAAATAAAAATGCTACAGATACATTATACTGAGGACACTGTATCAACATTACTTTCAATAATTCGTGTTGCAATATTTTTGATGAACAATGGTTAACAAACAATCTGAAAGCAGCAGAAACTGTGAAGAGTCAGTATATATTTAACAATTATTTGAGGTAGTGAATATATTGAATCACCGAACCATATTATATTTCAGTGCAAACTTCATGAAACAGAGAACAATTCTTACAGAACTTATACAAATGGATATCAAGCACCATGTCTACGGACTTCTCCTTCGATCTCAATGACCAATATTCTTGTTAAATATTTTGCCTACTCAAAAATAATGTTATATAGATGTTACGAAACAGATTAGTTGTTGATAAAGAAAGTAATGTTTGTTTGTTTGTGTGTGTTATATATATATATATATATATATATATATATATATATATATATATATATATATATATATATAGTAACTGGTGCGTAGATAATGTCTAGAACCAAGAAAGAAAAATTAATACGAGGGGAGGCTGATAAGTATTGAGCCTTAACCAGAAAAAATTGAGCTAAGAGGCTGAAATTTGCAGGGTGTACTGGTCAATTCTTCTATATGTAACGCTGCGAAAGTCGACTATCTATGATTTTAACTTCACTTTTTCAGGTACAAAGTGAAAATGGCAGCACCTCCACAAAATTTGGGGAAGGCTCTCCAAAGGCGTCATCCTGTTGCATGACAATGCCTCGCCACACACTGCAGATGAAACAATGGCGTCACTGACATCTTTAGGCTTTCAAGTGTTGCCTCATCCACCCTATTCGCTTGACCTGGCTCTATCATCCGTTAAGCCATCTCCAAAAAACACCTAAAGGGACAACGATTTTGAGTGTTCAGGAGGCAATTAATGCTGCAAATGAGTGGTTACGAAAAACGAAGGGAAGTTAAAATCATAGAAAGTTGATTTTTGCAGCATTACATATAGAAGGATTGACCAGTACACCCTGCAAATTTCAGCCTCCTAGCTCAATTTTTTCTGGGTAAGGCTCAATACGTATTAGCCTCCCCTCGTCTTTGCGCATGAAGCAATAAATTCCAATAAATTGAACAATTCATTGGTGGAAGAATTTAATATCTTGAACAATTCATTACTGAAAGAATTAAGAACTTTTGTATAATTTGAACAATTCATTGGTATAAGAATCAAGAACTTTAGAGAGTCTCCGAATAAGCAGAACAATCAGTTGATATGGAAGAGAGAAGAGCTTCAAATAAACTGAAAAAGTCGGTGGATGGAGAATCAAACATTATCACAGTTAGCCCCGAAACGAATCATTTTCAATACTTTGGCTGATTCCTCTACCAAGATGGACAACGAAAATGAACCATTCCATTTATGAGTGAGTTGGAATCCTGAACGAGTAAGGAACACGGAAATTGACGCATGTCCCACGTCAACTGCCTCTGCCACGAACCTTTCCGTGCGCCACGCAACTCGCCCATTACGAGTCGAACCTGCAATGCACTTCACAAACAAGAACACGTCACGGAAGCTTCGGGATAAGTAAATTAACAAGCGGACGGAATTAAATCCTCCAAATATTTACCCATGAAGATAAGCTGGAGATGGAAAAATTATGCGAAAAGCTCCAGCCATATTTACCTTCGCGTTTTTGCGGGGAAAAATTAAGACATGCCAACAGACATATCGGTGCATAATTATGTAACTTAACACGATCTAGTGTCAAGTAAGAATATAGCAGTGTTTGTCTTGGCTTTAGTTCAACTGCAAGCTGGGAAATTGTAATTTACACTTGCAAGGTGAACAAGAGTAGGTTACTTGGAACACCAGCTAACGTCGCCTCAAGACAATAGTACTGTAGTCTAACATTTCAATAAATTGATGGAACTATGTTGCCGTGCTCTTTACAAGTAACACAGTAAACATCTGCTACCATACACCTTGAACAGTGGCGTATGCTGAGGCCAGACCTGGACTACCTCACTATAGCACCTGGTCCTAGGCTATGGAGGAAGGAACAAGTCTAGGCTCGTGTAACCCCCTGATATAAGTGGTTACACACACCCATTTTGCTAGTTTTTGACGTCTTCAAGGAAGCCACGTTGCAATACCAACGGCAGCCAGGTTGCAAACTTCTAAGAATTCAGGTTGCCAACTCCTAAGAATTCATGTTGCCAACTCCTAAGAATTCAGGTTGCTAACTCCTAAGAATTCAGGTTGCCAACTTCAGAATCGCCATTATCCTTTTATAGAAATTAGGTTTATTCATAGTTTCATATACGCCCCTGATTTGAAATATTTTAGGGATGAGCCGATACCGATGCCGATATCAGTGGTATCGGTATCGGAAAGTATCGATTGGAATTTATTTACCGATACCAGTCGATACTTTCCCGGCATTTGGACTTTCATGGGGTCCGTAAAAATGCTGCCCTACACTTTCGTGGAGTCTAATTATCCTTGAAGTTATGCAAAATTGCAACTTACTTTATATTTTGCACCAATTTTGCTGTAAAAAAAATTGGTGAATATTTTAAAGCAAAATTCTTGATAAATTGATGCATACAATTTAAGTAGAATACTTGCACACTAATATTGATCAATATTTTCAACACCTTGAAATTATTACAATTTGGTTCAAGGTACTTAAGGTTCAAGTATCCGTATCGTTCGAAGTGGTATCAGCTCAGCCCTAAAATAAGTACTTGAAAGAAAAAAATGAGCCATGGTACGGTAATGAATAGTAGCACAGATTGGTATTTTGTATTCCTGTTTTACGTCGCATTTCTACAACTTTTGACTGATCGCGACGATGAGGGCGAGTGATGATTAGATGAAATTTAGAACATCCATGCCCGTGTCAAGACTCGAACCTCCAGTCAACCACCGACCACCGAGACGGGTAGCGAATTTCGTAGATTAACCAATAAAGACCAGGTCCCGATATATGAAAATTATGATCAGCGATTGTCGTCAAAAATATGTAGTCGCCGGCAATAAAAACGGGACACCTAATTAGATGCTGAAATACTCGCTTCCCTCAAGGCGATATGTGTGTTGCCTAACTATACGCGATAAGTGGATTTTAATAGCAAACTTTGAATGGCAACTTCTGCCGCCGCTGTATTTAGGCAACACACATGACACCTTGCAGGGCAGCAAGTATTTTAGGATCTGTCTGTCCCATTTTTTTTATCGTAGTGACTGTACATTTTAACGATAAGACACAAACACAACACTATCTCTCTTTTTTTATCCATACGAAATATTTTTAAGTGTTCAAAACACTCTGAACCTTAGATGCAATTCCTTGTCTAAGTACAGTGTAAAATAATAGTAATAGAAAGCATCCACACATAAAAAACAACAGATATTAAATTCAGCACAGACATCCGTGACTCTATGCAATCCGCACAACGATAGTGTTTTTCGGGTTGTCTAACATTCAGGCTGTGTTGCGAATGGAATCCATAGTTTTCGTGACACTCCCAATGCGGTTCAACTCCAAGCTCATCACCTATCGGCATGGGGGGAGGGGGTGAAAAATAAAATGCCACAAATGACCTAGATTACTGTCGAATCCATAGTTTTCGGAGTCGCTAAGCTAATTGGTGACATTCACGATCACATTTAAAATTAGTTACATTTTACACTATAGTTATAATTCATTATTTTCCTGTCTAATACCAGATTGGGATAAACAAATACCCGTGCAACGCCGGGTAATCAGCTACTACAATAATAACAATATGACTTCAGTAGACATTCCACTTTACATGCATGAATATATTTTTGACTGAAATTGCACCAATTATCGCGTAACCTAATCTAAAATAACCAAAATTTTCTAAAAGCATTTAAGTGAATTGTAGTTTACATGGCTCATTGATCATGGTCACAGTATATTATTGTAAAGTTGTATTAGCTTCCACCTTGGAAGTTAATCCTTAAAAATATGTATTTCTTATGTATGTGAAGGTAGGAACCAAGTGTGTTTGTGTAAAGAATAATATTTGCTCCATGCAATATAACTCTCACGTTTCAGTGTGTATTCAATTGTCAAACACACACTATATATACCTACATATAAATCTGTTACCTTGGTGGAGAAACATCAAACAAACTCAGGACAGAGTGCTTTGGCACTCACGGGGCCACTCAACCATACTAATCCCCTAGAATCACTCCGCCAGACCCGAACTTGTTTCGGCAGCAGCTCCTAAAATTTTCAAAAACTCCGCCAGGCCACCCCCTTCCTTTAACCCCCATCCACGTATTGGTAGCTTTGGATAAAACACACTGATGTCATTTCCCTCTCACCCCCCTTACACCCCATCTCATGCATGCAAGCAAAAGCAGGTCTCTGCTCCAATCCTGCGCTTGGAATGCAAAAACATCCGTCGCCCAGAAACATGTAACTGGCATTTCGTACCCGGTTCACATCTCCATCTTTCCTTTTGCCCCCCCCCCACAAAGAGGGAGGAGGGGGGTGGAGAGAGAGAGAGAGAGAGAGAGAGAGAGAGAGAGAGAGAGAGAGAGAGAGAGAGAGAGAGAGAGAGAGAGAGAGAGAGAGAGGTAGGTTTCGCTCTTCCCGTGCATATACCTACGGCGCACTGAAAGGGGGACGACGCGTTTTTCTTTAATTCGGCTAAATTCGAAAGGGCAAGAGGGAATTCTTAATGGTACCGTGAACAACGCGCAACCAAGTTTTCTCAAGCAGTTTCGAGAGATATGGAAAAAGGATGCGGTGCGGAAGAGACGGGTGTGGGTAGGGGGGGGGGAGATTTCTTAGGTTTCACTCAAGATGCTACGTAAATGAAAAAAAAGGGCGGAGAAGGAAAATAATAAACAAAAGATACACGGGAAGGTTTATATTACTCACTGGCGCATTAAGAAAAAGAGGGGGCAATGGTAAGCCGGAAACTCCAATTTCCTTCACTGACGAATCAGCATAGTTCATTTGCGAAATATGAGACTAAGTTCGAAGAATCTTCGACCAAAATACTCTTTATGCACAGAATTTTAAAAATATTTGCGTTTTTCAACCCTAATTGTTTATTTCTTTTTAAAAAATAGAGGATAAAATAGTACACTTAGTGAAAGGAAATCACTTTGACAGTGGTGGGGTTTAATTTATTGATCTTACTTCGCTTTCTTCAACTTTTGACTAATCGCGACGATGGGACGAGCGATATGATGAAAATGAAGGGACGCTCACAAATAACACGCATGCCCAGGCCGGGATTCGAACCAAGGACCCCTGGAGCCTTAGCGTGTTGTGTTAATGGTAGTGGTGATGAACGATGATTCTTGAACAAGCACTTGAAAGCAACAGAATTGGGTACAAGATTTTTTTTTGAAGTTTCAAATTGATTGAACGTCAATGTACCCATTCCAGAGAAATTTAAATGGACACCCCCCCCCCACACACTCCTTAGCCGAGGATACCGGTACTACCAATCCGCCACGTCTTCAACCCTGGTTGAGCCCAATACAGTCCAGGATATATTGTTATGCAAATGGGTGGTGAGAATTAGTAGGCTACTTGAAGTTTTTTTGGATAGACATTCCAATTACAGGACATTCCCCCCAGATGTCATTTTCCAAGGTTATTCGTATATTTCAATTACTTATAGTTCTCATCTTGGTGTCAAAATATATATATTTCCGAGGTAGATAGATTCAAATATGCTGTTTGATTTGTTGTGAAGAGAACGTGTTCCACTGTAGACAATGTTTTCAAGATGGCGAACTATGACTTGTTGCATCTCATCAGCGGCGTATCCACAAGTTACAGTTGGGAGGGCGAATTTCAGATGAGTACCTCACCTAACCAAGAATCAATTCTAACATACATTTGCACTGTTTTGTACAAGCAAAATATCGTACTGTAAACAGGAACCAAACTGACTTCCATGTTTTAGAGATTAGAGTATTGCTTTTAATAAACTGAACGATCAGGTATGAGGAATAAAGTTTGATTGATTTGATTTATTTTACATCGCTTTTTATGCCACTTTTGGCTAATTTGCAAAGATGGGGATGAGTGATGACATGATGAAATTGATGAATGGACACTCACAAACATCCATGCTAAGGCCGGGATTCGAACCAGATGAGGAATAAAGTGAATAAAAAAAAATATTTTGTCAAGGGGTCACGGGTTCGATCCCCTTTTGTGGCATATTGTTTTGGACCCAAATTTAAACTGTAGGTCTAGTTCGGATTACCTATCTTGAGCATAAAACAGAATTTATTTATTTATTTATTTATTTACTGCCCTCAACAGAGGTAAACCTCCAATTACAGACGGCAAACTTTAAAAAATATTTTCGAGCCTGTTAAACTTGGTGTTAAGAAAGATTTGAGTCTTGAAAAATTTAGTCATAATAATATATTCAAATGACTGGCAATTGGGAGGGGCTATCGCCCTCCCCCTGGACCCGCCCATGTATCTCATTAACTTCGACTACTGGAAGTTATTCCTTGTGAAAAAACTATGACTGTTCTCTTGAGGGTATACAGTCAGTGGGCACACTGCCTGGCAGACCAGCCCAATTCTGGACCTTACTAACATAAGCACAGGGCATTCAAACATCCAACTACATTCTTGTGCTCAAATTTCGAAAATTTCCAGGTAAACACCGATCTGAGTTTTTGGGCTTCCTCAAGACCAGTTTGGGTACTCTCATATAAGGGGTGAACCCCACTCGGGCGTCAACAACACGCTCATCTGCATAGCAAAGCCATTTAGATGTGAATACCAACATTGCAATAAAGGGTAATCATGGAGAATGTAACGATAATTCTCGCTAATGATATACAACGTCCTTCAGTTAAGAAACCTGCTTCATATCTTGGCTAGCGTGCTGCACGCTACGGCTGACAAAGGTAATAATTCTCCCTCTCACCGGAACGAGAAAATAATATGAAAAAGATGATAACATCAGCGTTTCGTATGACTCTATCTCGGAGAACAATGAAATGTAAAATTCAGCGAGTAATAATGTGGAGTATCTTTAGAATTTTCCAGTCGGGAAGAATTATTAATGCTAGCACTGGTTTGTTTTGCGATTTATGTATATTCCTTGTGCAGAAATACGCAACTTTCTAATGCAATGATATTGCTCTGTAATATAACGACCACTGTATAGGTTATCTTAAGCAGTTAACTTTTCAAGTGTCCACGAATACAGATTTTAAAGTGAGAGATGATCGAAAAGTAAGATGTGTTCATTGACAGATACTTATCAAAGTAAGGATCAGTGTATTGGTCCCTGCTGTCTCAGCACTTACTCCACCGACAGACCACGGTGCCACACGCAGTATGAAAGAAATTGTTGTTTAGCACCTTGTGACAATTCGCTTCTGGGATTGATTGACTGATTTGATTTATTTTACTTCGCATTTCTGCACTTATGGCTAATCTCGAAGTTGATGATGAGTGATGATATGATGAAATTGTCCAAAATATCTTTTAACTGAGTATTTACACACAGCTGATCAACGTGAATTTAGTCCTTAGTTAGTGTTTAACATTCATTCTTCAAAACCACAGGTCCCTCTATTCAGTATATGCCACAAATAAAAAATCTGCAATTATCTTGTCTATTGATCGTAATAAATCATTGGTGATTTTAACCCTCAAACACAGTCTTGACGTCCGCGGGACCGCAGTATATAAATAGAACACCACAGAAGCAGATAATGCAACCTTTCCCTTCACGCTTTCACAACACACTGAAGTAGAGGAAGGTACTGAAAGAGGTAGCCTCAAGGTCAAAACTACTGGCGGGGTAACAAGCAAAAGGAACACTCCGGTCCGTGCGACGGACGTCACAACTGTAGTTAAGGGTTAAATAATTATCCTTATATATGAAGTTGAAATTGTTTTAACAACATTATCAATATATATCTCACGGTATTCGAATTATAACTGTATATGTTATGTCTTATCAAGACATAATAATTCGCTATTTCCTCTCAAATTGTATGATTTCACCTTAAGCCATATCATACGAAGGAGTTTTGGTACCATATATTTTCCCTCCAAGATTCCTTCCATATAAGATATAATTCGCTTTTCAGCTCTGACATCAAGTCTGTCTATTTCTAGGTGATTCAGCAGGTTATCATACTCATAATAGTATTCGAATAGTTTGAATGTGTATATAAATGAGATATATCTGTTTTGTACTTTTTATATTGATTGTTTCATCTTAGCACTACATGCGTAATACCAAATCGGAATATTGTATTCCACTATAGGTCTGACAAAAGTTGTAAACATTAAAATTAGAAATTGTAAGTTATTTGAATAACTCCATTTTTTTATAATAAAGGTACATTGCTTTCTTGCTTTATCTATGATGTGATTAATATAGTCTTCAAATTTTAAGCGTCTGTCCAAAATAATGTCCAGATCTTTCATGGATTTCACATGTTTGATGATATTATTACTGATAAAATAATTAAAAATTTTGAAATTATCTTTCCTAGAGAATGTTAGCACAAATGATTTTAATGAATTTATGGTCAATTGGTTTGCATTAAGTTAATATCATCCTGAATTTTCTCATGAAAAATATTATCATCAATTTGTAAATGTAATTTAATGTCGTCGGCGTATAAAATATATTGTGCATGTTTTATAACATATTCAATATCATTCAAAAATATATTGAATAGTAAGGGCCCTAAGGGCGACCCTTGAGAAACACCTCTTGACACATTACCAGGGATGGAAAAACTAGACTTAAATTTTACTCTGAAAGTTCGCCGAGACAAGAAACTCTTAAACCAGAAACAGTAACTTACAAAGGAGCACACCCATAGTTTGCCAGTTTAGTTAACAGAATTGAATTGTTGACACTGTCAAAAGCTTTGGAGATGTCTAAGTAGATTACATCTGTTTGTTCACTATTGGCAAAAGACTGACTAAGGTCTGAGAGCAGTATTGATAAATTAGTATCCGTAGATCTCCCAGAAACAAAACCAATGCTGAGATGAACTTAAAATTCATTGCATGTTAAAAGACAAAGAATTAAAAATTAACTGTTAAAATATCTCGCTAAAAATATTACCGATTGAGATTGGTCTAAAATTACAAATACTGTGATCACCCTTGCTCTTTGGAATAGGTATAATCGTACTCTCTTTCCACAGTTTGGGAAAAATTTCTGTCTTTAGCGATTTATTATATATGTGACTTAATAGTGGTGCAAAGATAGAGCTACAACCTTTGAGTATATAATTGGGAATTTGGTGTATACCAGAGAGACCATTAGGTTTAAGTTTCTTGAAAACTTTCATAATATCATTGTCACTAATGTTAGGTGGCACTATTGGTAAATGATGCCATTCACATGGTTCTACAGAAGCATTGGCAAGTTTTCGAAAATTAGTACTAAGATATTGGCAGAAAGCATCAGCAATTACATTTTTTCACCATTGAGGCCCAGAACATTAGGAACCTCATTTCTCTTAGAACTAATATTTTTCCAAAACATCTTTCTGTCAGAGTAATACCAACAGTTTTTCGAATTTAACCTCCTTTCTTAGGGACACATATCTCGGATAGCAGGATAACTTGTTGGTAGACTTGAACTTATTATAGCATTTTGTCTTCTTATTGAGCAAACTTTTAATTTTACGAGTTATCCATGGTGACTGCTGAGGAAAACATTACGTGTATTATTCCCCACACCTACTTTACACCTTATACATATTACAAGTTTTGGACTTCTTAATTTCATTAGGGGACCGGTACAACTCGTATACCCAACGGAAAATTGTCCACCATTTTCATGTAGTCTGTTTTCGACAATGTGATGATCATGAACTGAAATAAACAATCAGTAAGTAGACAGCAACGTCTGCATGGCTTCAACAGAAATCCATTCCTTAAAACACACAAGATGTAGAAGACAACAGAACGAAAATTGCGAAGGACAATTTGACAATATTTTAGTCGCTGACTGTACAATTCCATTCCCTAAAAACATATAGCGTAGAAGAAAACAGAACGAAAATAGCGGTGGACATTTTGTTATTATTTTTGGTGCTGACTGTACAATTCCATTCCCTAAAAATATATAGAGTAGAAGACAACAGAATGAAAATAGCGGTGGACAATTTAGCATTATCTTTGCCGCAGACTGTACAATTCCATTCCCTAAAAATATATAGAGTAGAAGAAGACAACGAAAATACAGGCAGACAATTTGCCATTATTTTTTACGCTGACTGTACAATTCCATTCCCTAAAAACATATAGAATAGAAGAAAAAAAACGAAAATAGCGGTGGACAATTTGCCCACAGTTATCTTTGCGGCTGATGGTATCTTAGGAAAAGTAACTTCTCTAATCCTTACAACACCCTAATTAAAAGTAACACCAATCTCTTAATTTTAATTTATCTTGCGAATACTACGAACTTTACAACTGAAGCCACGGCAATGTATTAAAATGCAAAAAAAAAAAAAAAAAAAAAAAAAAAAAAAAAAAAAAAAAACTTGTAAACATAAACGTCACCTGAAGGAAATCACTAAGAATTAAAAAAAAAAAAACTTTTCTTTGTCTCCTCCCTTCCTCTTTCTCCCCCCATTCCCCTCGGGTTCCTGTTGCTTTCCTCTCTTTAACTGGTCGTAAGCGACACTCGATGAAGTTTCCTTTTTAATCGCCTCAAAGTTTAATTGCTTCAGATTAAGTTGCGGGCTCATGGCGAAAGTAGTTTTAACGAGTGGAGGGCGAGCCAAGGCATGAAGAAAGTAAAAAAAGGGAAGAAGGGGAAGGGGTTGAAAGAGGGCGCCGACGGCGCGAAAGAACGTACGTATTTCTCTCCTTTATCATGTTTTAATTTTCGTCTTAATTTTTCCATTTTTCTCTTCTTTTAAATACTGTGGAAGTCGAACCATTTGTCCAAGTTAGAGCCCGGATAGTTATGCAATTAAAATACCTAAAATATGCATGCAAATATGCACTAAAAGTAGGAAAATATAGAAAAAAATATGTGCTTTAGAAAACACCCAACCTTTTAAAAATGTTTTCTTTCAGTTGCAGAGAAAATAATAGGGATGACAGAGTAGTCAACCGAGTCTTAAATCACCAGTCCTTGTAATCGCTTTTGTAACACGATTATTGAGACTGATAAATGCTCTCGGTTGTATTTGAAGTTCTGACTGGTACATCATTTTACATATATACCTACCTATCTGATATGTAACAGCATCCAATCAGAATTCAAATTACTGTATCAGCGCAGTAGATAGCTACGGCTATATACTGAAAGGAAATTACCTGCTTACATGTAAAGAAAACCAATATTTGTTCTTTCTTTTAAGATCATGCGATTTAACATGTAATAAATGTAAATATTGCCGAATCTAAAGTGTTCCACACACGCTTGTCTACTTTACACTGCTGCTGTATAAATTACGAAAAATTTACATCCCTTACAGATCATGATCGCACTTGATTACAACATGATATCTTAAATTTTCATAGTGAAACTCCTCTTTCGGCAAGAATACTTCTACACTCAGAAAAATCTCACACTACTTTACAAGATGCAACTGGACAATATTTTAAGGAAACAGCACCTGACACGTCAAGACTGTCCATTGATGTCATTTGTCTCACAAAATGAGTAGCTGTTGAGTTTTCCCGCCAGAACGACGAAAAAAGTTGTATCTCCTCGTTTTGTACATGAAAGTGGGAAATAAGCAGCAGTGACAGAAATATTTTTTAAAGATGATACCCTCAGCACACAAACATAAAATACAATTTTAGTAGTGGTCGTTGGCTCTAAAATGTGGCAGATGTTTATACAGATTCACATATGCATTTATCAACAAACGTTTAAAACATGCATTTGCATATGTAATATGCAAAATGTATCATGACTCAACAACAACAATGGGTATACAGCGAAAAAAAAGTTTGTTTAGAATAGCCACAAAGTAGTTTCTGGCTACCAAACATTTATTTAAATGGCCGACAAACATATATTGTTCATCAAAACCAAATTTGTTTATTAATCGGAAAATTTGTGTAGGTGAAAACCACCAAATTTGTTGAAGGCTACCAAAGTTTTTGTTATTCTTTCCAAAAAGTGTAACCAAACGTATTACTTGAATGCAATATACTTATCTTCTACTGCCATTGACCGACACCGTAAAGTTTGTTTCACTCAAGATATGGTAATTGGAATTGGGCCTGCAATTTAAAATGGTGTCCGAATCCCTGTGCAATGTGCCTCCATCGGGAATCGAACGCGGGGTGCTTTGATTATAAAGTGACAACGTTACTAATATGCCATTGGGAACGCCGCGTAACACATTCGTTTTCTCCGTCAGGAGAGCCAGATTATATTCCTTAGTAAAGCACCTGTGGCATGTTTTGTTTCTTCATATTCTCTACTACAGATAAGAAATTATTGAAAAAACACAAATGTACATATGTTTTCTTACGGGTGTACTGTTACTATTACGAAGTACAGTCACCGGCAATACAAAGGGGACACCTATGCCCTGTCCCACTTATCTCTGGGGGCCTCCCCCACGGTGCAGTGGTAGCGTCATTGCCTTGTAATCACGGGGTCCCGGGTTCGATACCCGGTGGAGGCACAAGTGGTTCGGATCCCACTTTAAACTGTAGGTCCAGTCCCGATTAGCCTTACTGTGCATAAAGTGGACTTAAAACACCAACTCAAACCAAACCACTTATCTCTGGAGCAAGGGAGGAATCTAGTGTCCAGAGCTTACGCTGCTCGAAAGCTGGTAACTGCAGTTGGCTCATCGCCGCAGAGCTAGCCAACACACATGACAGGAAAGCTAGGTGTTTCATTTTTATTGCCGGTCACTGTACTTCCAGACAGTAATCAGCGTCACCTTATACACCTTAAATATTACAACATTCAATTATAATCGTCCTATATATAACCACATCTCAGCCAATTCCTGCTACTCTTGAAATATATTTCCCTTGTCTCCCCGTCGCGAAAGTTCCAAGTCCCCAAATCCTTCCTAAGAGAGCTAAAATCTCCCGTGCAATTTGGCGTCAAATTATTTCTACATTTCGAGATAATTAGTTATAGGCGCGAAGGCAAGTTGCTTTGAATTAAATTTGCATAGAGGATGGGGGGAGGGGGATTTGCATAATTGGAATAAGCACACAAGTAAGTCAACCCAGATCAAATTCAATTAGAACCAGATCAAATAAGACACTAATCACAACTCGTCTCCGCCTGTTTGTTTTCCCGTGTGAGCCCGCCACTTATTTCCCCGCGAAAAGGTAGGATGGGGAGAGGAGGGTAAAGTGGAGAGAGAGGGAATTTCGGAATTAAGTGTGTTGTCGTTTGGTTTGAGGTCGAAATGGAACAGGGCAGGGAATTAGATCTACACGAGCGTATCTCAGATTCGCGGATTTCGCTCTTATTTCTCTGTCAAATTCGAACCCTCCCCACCCAATTTCTCGCCCTCTCCGCTTTCCCATTTCTCAATACCTCCTTCTGGAATGGGGGGTAGAGGAAGGGAGGAATAAAAATTCAAAATCATATATTTGCCACTGTGACAATGGCGAATCGACGATATGCTAATGTAAACCTGGCAGATTCCGCTCATCAAAAACAGACTAACATTGTTACCTTCACTACACACACAAAGCAGCCAATTTATTGGGCTGCTTTTAGAGTAGCTCTAAATTTCAGGAAAGGACACGCTGAAAACTCAGAAACTCTCTTCGAATTTTCTAGATTTCTCAGGTTAATTGATCTATCTCTTCAGATAACGAATTCGACCTCGACCTCATGAGGTTGTGATCGGGCAACAGCGGAGGCCACTGGATAATTACGCCAAACTTTGCTTGAAACTCATTTTACGCTCATATTACAGAATAATATGGATTGGAATTACGGATCAAAGTGATATCCGAGCCACTGTGGCATGTACCTCCACCGGGAATGGAACCCGGGACTCCTTGACTTTAAGGCGACAGCGGTAGCGAAGAACCTTGAAGTTATCCTCATCTTCCTGAAACCATTTTGTGGAGAGCTCTAGATGACGGCTTATCGGCCATTTCCTGAGTACTTCGTTACGGTTTGTTTGGGTATTAAGTCCACTTTTATGGGCACATAGGCTAATTGGAAATAGTCCTAGAGTTTAAAGTGGAAACGGAACCACTAGGTGCCTCCACCGGATATCGAACCCGGGATCCCTTGATAACAAGGCGACGACATTACCATTACACCATCGGGGAGTCATTTTTATAGTTACAATCTCTCGGCGTCATTGTCCAAAGTAGCGCTTGGCATCATCTAAAGGATGTTCGACTAGGATCAACATACTTAGTAAATTAAATACTACATTAGATTAATACACTGTGTGTATGCGCAAATGACAAATAACAATAAGCGTGCAGAGGAAGGCATTTCTATTCTGACGTGACCTTCCTCGATGGCGAACTGGTAACGCCGTAATCAATGGGTTCAGAGTTCGATTCCCGGTGGATGTCATGGCACAGTAGCTCGCATCCTACTTAAAACTGTAGGTCCAATCTCGATTAGTTTATATGACCGCAAAGTTCACTTAAACTCTAATCTAGTAAAACAAACTCTGACATTCAATACCCTGTCTCGGGTATCTCAGGAGCAAGTGAACGAAAGCAACTCTCTGCGCAGGTAGTGACTCGACAGGGCTCGACCAATGAACATGTGGAAGGGAGCGGTATTGCGTGGAAGGGTGCAGCGACTACAGCTCCCAGCCTTTCCAGCAGCGTGTACTGCTTTGCTCCGCCCACACGTTCTCTCCCCTTCTCTATCTTTATGCGCGGCATTGCTCCAGAGATTCCCGGGATAAAGTATGACGTAAGACTACGCGTAAGAATGGTAGCACCAAGTTAAAATTCAATATTTCAATTGTACGATATGTAAAATATTAATCTGTGTTATTGATTTATTTGGTATATTTTACTTCGCTTTTCTGCCATCTGGACTAATAACAAAGATGAGGATGCGTGATGATGTGTAAAGAGCTAAATACACTCACAAAGAACACCTATAACCAGGCCCCTTGGCGTCGCAACGCGCTGTGCTAATCGGCTATTCGATTTGTAAAGGGTTTTCCAATAAGAATGATATGATTTTGAAATGAACTGGCAACTATGATGCAAATGTTTAACTGTCACTAGTTGTCATTTGTGTTTAGTATCCTATGACAATTCATCATAGCTAAATACACGCTTCAAGAACGTTTGGTTATTATCCCCCCAAAAATATGAAAAAAGACGTTCTATTGAACTTGAAACGGATCATAATTTTGGGCAAAAAAATATCTACTCAGATGAAGCTAATTTCTGGTTAAGCGGATATGTTAACAAACAAAACCGTCGTTTTTGGTGCGAAAACAATCCACAAGAGATTCACGAGAAGCCTTTGCATCCGCAAAAGGTCACTGTATGGTGTGGTTTATGGCATGGTGGCATCATCGGACCATTGTTTTCCAAAACGATGCAGTTACAGTGATTGGTGAGCGGTACCGATTGATTTTAACAGATTTTCTGTGGCCAAATTTAGATGAAATTGATTTGGAGGACATGTGGTTCCAACAAGACGGTTCCACATGTCACACTGCTAATGCCACTATCGACGTTTTGCAAGAACAGTTTGGTGAAAGGATAATTTCAAGAAATGCACTGTTAGTTGGCCTCCAAGAAGTTGTGATTTACTCTTTAGGTTGCTTTTCGTGGGGTCATTTGAAATCTATAGTCTATGCTAACAGACCACGAACCCTTGATGCATTAAGATTGAACATCGAAAGCTGCATTTGTGACATTTGGCCCGAGTTATTGCACAAAGTAATCGAAAATTTGATTCATCGAATACATTCGTGTGCCCGAGGTCGAGGTGGACACTTAAATGATGTGTTGTTCAAAACATAATGTAATAAACTATGCTTCAAAATAATATAAAAAGTTTGGTTGTATCTGGAATAGTTTTTATTTTATTTCATTATTTATTTTATTTCTTATTGGAAAAACCCATACCGGTATTATTATTGTAGCATATCCTTATTATTTTATTTGTATTAATTTCTTAATTCGTGATTTTAGCAGGCTAAAGTTATGATTTGAAACACACATTCAATAGTCTTGTTATCCGACTTAGTGAAAAAACTACCACCAACGGATACCCAGACTAAATTTCAGACAAAAATATTCACATTCAATCAACTTTAGTTGATTTAAATTCCACGCTCAGTCAGTTGAAATAATAAATCTTCTTTGGTAGCACGAATGGGTCTGGTAGATCGAAAGTTAGTCAGGAACGGAGCAATCAGACGCGAGCTAGTTCTGTCAGATAAGTCTACGCATCCAGGACATTATCCCACCATAAAAGTTGATATCACAAGTTTTCCGTCCAGATGAGATATCAAAACGAAGTTTACGACATAAAAGTAGTCGCCGACTTAAATAACTTTTTATGACATTTTATCAAGTTTTCGGACGACATCGTCTGAAGAATGAAAAAAAATAGTACTATACAGAAGACAGATGTAATTGAAGAAAACGAGAATAGAGGAAGTGTGTCAAACTCACAACTATAAAAGGACATATCTTGTGTTCTGTTCTTGTCAGAATGAACAGGGAGTCTCGTTGAGTTTTAAGTCCACGTAGATAGGCTAATGGGGGCTGGACCTACGATTTAAAGTTGTCCCCGAACCACTGTGTGTCTTCAGCGGATATCGAACCTGGGACTCCTTGATTACAAGGCAACGACGTTACCATTACGCAATCGGACAGGTCATCAGTAGTCTATAGTAGTGAACAGTACATCGGATAGTCATGTACTTTTTTTTTTTTGTCACACCTCCACCACTAACCGAGACGATCAGGGTGGGTGGAATTGATAAAAGGACACTTGCAAAAACACCCATGCCCACACCGGGACTCGAACCCGCGAACTTCGGTGGCTAGATCGAAAGTCTATCGCTTAAGTATTCAGCCGCCGAGCTTTTCGGCCACTCTTGGCTAATCGCGAAGATGATGAATTGTGATCAGAATAAATTGATGAAAGGGCAATCTTAAGCACACAAATCTTACATCGAGTAATAAATATACTGGCTGCGAGTACAGGTGCCAGAGCCTCGTTAGCACCTTCACCGCCGCGATTAAGCAAAGGGGTAAGAGATCGACATAAAATAACACAAGACTGGGTTGCAGAGTGCGCTACGACGCCAGTAGACTCGGGTTCTAATCCCGGCCTGGGTGGCCGTTGCGATTGTCCGTTCATCAATTTCATCGTATCACCACTCATCTCCATTGTCAAGATTAGCCAAAAGTGGCAAACTAAAATAAACCAAATCAATAAAACATAAATAGAAAGACTGTAGAACAGTTCGCTGGTTGCTGGGCGTACACTGTGGAAGCCAGCGACGCACTCAAAGGATCCCGTGCGGGACTAAAAAAATAGCAAATTACGCAGTGCAAAGAGCAGACGAAACTTAACATAATGATGCTGACGACTCATCTGGATGAATACCGCACGGATCTCGCAACCAAAACGGCAACATGTCCCAAATTGAGCTAGGCAGCTTCACATTCACCAATGCGGAACAAAGCGAGACAATTTTTTTTAGGCGTGTCGTGGGAGTAACGGTGCAGGTGGGGGGAGGGAGAAAGGCAAACGAGACGTATATTTCCGTATATTCTTCCGGCTTCGGCTTTCTCCATACACAACCGTTACATCACATGATCCAAGCTTCCCTGCACGCTTTCACCTCGCATCCAAACTCCCAACTACACGGTTCGAGAGACCTTGAAATCAGGATCAATTGCCTTCCGCAACACCATCGTGCTTTCTGGCACTTCCTCACAAAAAACGTGCACCGGATTAACTTCTAATCGAAGGTTTTTGTTGTTGTTGTTTTGTTTACCGCTAGCATCATCTCTGCATCACTGAAACAAATATGTCCTGTACTATTGTTTGTTTCACTTCTGTTATTTAGCATGTCTCTCTTAATTGGTTCGTTGCTTTTAAGTCCACTTTATGCTCATCTAGGCTAATAGGGACTGGACCTACAGTTTAAACCAGTGAGCAATGTGCCTCCGCCGGGTATCGAACCCGGGACCCCCTGATTACAAGACGACGGCGTTATCACAATGCCAGCGGAGAGGTCCTTTTAGCGTCTTCTTTATACCAGTTTTGGCTAATCACGAAGATGATGATGAATGGCGATGAAATGGATGAAGAGACAATCACAAAAACACGAGCCATACAGCTTCAGGTATAGGCGCCGCGCCCTCGCTAGTCTGCAACAATGCAGTCCAGGGCACGAAAGGAGAGAAGTTATGTATACTTTTCTTTAGTAGTCAGCCCTTATTTTCTGCCTCTGGCGATCTTTTATATGAATACTGGTCCCTGAAGGGGTGGGGGCTTCTGATCCCCTGTAATCCCCCTCCCCTTGGGCACGCCAGTGGTCCAGAGCGTACCACGTGTGAAGCTGACGTCTGGGTGTCTCCAGAGAGTGTCGTTGCCCCTTACACCCCGAAATTGATGATGAAGGGTGGCTCACAAAGAGCCCACCCCGATGGCGCAGTGGTAGCGTCGTCGCCTTGTAATCAAGCGGTCCCGGGTTCGATTCCCGGTGGAGGCACATAGTGGTTCCGATTCCACTTTAAACTATAGGTCCAGTCCCGATTAGCCTTACTGTGCATAAAGTGGACTTAGAACACAAACTCAATCAATCAATCAAAAACGCTCACAAAGAACACCCGTGCTCCTTTGGCCGGGATTCGAACATGGGACCCATGACGTTTTAGCAAGCTGTAATAACCAATCCGCCACAAAAATGTTATGCAGAATCATTAAATACACAGCCGTCTCGTCGTCTCAAATGTGTTTGATTGATTGAATTAGATCACTAGCGTATGCAAGATTTTCTTTCGGAGGGGACTGGAATAGCAAAGGTGGATATTAACATGGCTGCCTTCTGGAAAGGGTGGGGGGAGAGGTAGACATAAAATATGTATTTTGCATTTCCCACTTTGGTCTTTCCCGAGGTATTTGATGCTTTCACTTTAAAAGTTTGATTGCCTCAAAATGTTCGTTGAATGTAATTTGTACTTAGAGCTGCATCTATTAGTTTGATAAAACTAATCGGCTTTCTGTAAAGGACACACAATACTTACGAACTAATCAGTGCAGATCTACCTTAAGGAACTTGAAAATCATTAACTTCCTTGATATCGCGATTATCAATATCTTTACAAGTCCACTTGGGTTTCTATCGTTCCAAGTCAAAGATACCGATGTTATCTAACTAATAGAGAATTAAGTTGGAGATTACCATCTGACATATCCTAGATTTATACCCACTTTTTCTTGTTGCAATAAATAAGTGAATCAAAATGTCTTGTAACACACAATCAGTCGAAAAATATTTATGTCATTGAATGCAATTTCATGGACAATGATTGCCTATGAACTAGTTCTTTCCCTCAAGTATCAAGCTTTCACTGTTGCCCTTGGGAGTAAAACTGAGAATGTACAACTTCCAAGAAATATGTATGAGACATTGATAGCGAGTTGAAGATGCCAGCGAAAAAGCACACACACTGCTTCAGAGCGAAACTCGTAACTAAACCCTGACCCAGCTAACTGTAGAGCAGGGCCGCGCACAGCGGCAGAGGAGTAGGGGGGGGGGGGGGGATCGAGTGGTGAAAGCGCAGCGTTGCCAACCGTACAGTCCTGACCGTACATGTACGGACATACGGTCTAGACCTTAGTCCGTACGTTAAATGCAAGGCTTGTCAAAGTTTGCTCTTTCAGTTTTATCTCTAATATTTCCATAAGAAATTCTTAAACCAATCGTACGGAGCTTGAGACAAAAATACGGTCAGTTTGCCATTTGCCTACGGTATAATCGTTTTGAAAAGTTTGCAACGCTGACAGATCGAAGAAGGGAAAGCGGGTAATTCCAGTCGCCCATTACGCAATCCAGTTTCTCTCATTGTTCATTCATGGAGCCGTCTCGCGTCACTACTTGAGCAGAGATTTGTTCACGTTCGCCTGGTCTACAGTTAGCTGCTACAGGGTATAGATGATTCTTTATTACTCAACAATGTATATCTCCTGTTAGTGCCAACTGCAAAGCTTTTAACTATTTTCAACCACTATGGTAAAGTTTTATAATGAACAGGAAAAGGATTTACATGTACTAAAAAAGCGTTAGATATAGTATATTTACGTAATTATCTTAATCAAAACATGGAATTAAATATGGACTTGCAATTTTCAAAAATGGCCATTTTCATTAAGCAGCGGCTCACCTAACCAAATAAAATGCATTACGCTTACAATGTATTAATTTTAATGAACAATTCAAATACTAAAATTACATATTAGCGTTGACTAAAACTACGTTCAATGTAGCTTGAAATAATGGGAGTAAATCAATTGATTTCACGCGAAAGCTTGGGTTTGTATTCCCTATTATTGACAAGAATAGATTGTCAATTGTCAAGATTTAAAATAAACTGAGAGTACAGAACAGAATACAGATGAACAAATTTTTTTTGGAATAACACAAGAAGGAAAATTTAGTAACGGAATTCATATGGAATATATGTTGGAAAACATTTGAAAACATGGAAATTATAGTGCCATATAAAAGATAAAATATGTCAAATGTGTGATGAAAGCTAATATATGTAAACGTATGGAAAATAATAATTGCATTTGTACAGCTTACATGCAACGTTTCGCAACAATAATACAAAATAACATTGATTGATTGAGTTTTGATTTTGGTTTGATATAGTCCACTTTTATGCACAGAAAGCTAATCGGGAATGGACCTACAGTTTAAAGTAGGATCCGAACCACTATGTGCCTCCACCGGATATCGAACCCGGGACCCCTTGATTACAAGGCGACGACGTTATCAGGGAGGCCTGATTGATTGACGTTTGGCTCCACTTTCATACACAGACAGGCTAATTGGGACTGGACATACATATCATTTGCTAAAATATAGTTAAAACTTCATAACTAATTTCCCGTCAAATATGCAGTATTCCAAGCATTTGGTCACAAACATTTCATTCTGTCCATACTATACACTTCACGGCAAAATGATGAATGTCTCTTCTTTTTATGGCACATAAAAATTCATAGTATGCATATATCATCAAAGAAAATGAAGTTCATTTTGCTCCTGCTAACTTTCGAAGTGTTATAGAGCACTAATGATAATATTCACATCCGATTTAATAGCAAACAGACAATATTTTAAAGACCATAACACTTCTCAAGTCATTTTGGTATGCGTTTTCTATCGGAATCACACTTGACATGTTTATAAGCATTCCATCGCCACGATTGAGGATGTAACGAAACAAATTCCTCTGTGATGTTTTCTTGTTTTTGTTGGCTTTTTTTTTTATCGCGAAAAGAAATATTTGTGGAAATTAATAAGAAGCTTCCTGGAATTAGAAAACAGGAGGGAAAGTTGCACGGCAAGGAAAAAGAAAAAAGGTTCATTAATTTGCATGTGAGAGTCTCCATTACGTATGCAACGGCAGACGACCGCACATGGCATTCTATCATTAGCACTCCCCTTCGATTTTTCCAGCATCATTAGGTTGACACACGAGAGGAAAGTCACGTGATGCACAGAGAGGGTCACTCAATGCGACACGACAAGTATTCAACAAGAAACGTTAACAATACCGTTGTTCATCAAAGAACAGAAATGATGGATGGTGCTTGTGTGGGCTCATATCGTATTTAGAAATTCTCTATTGGTCTTTAAGTAGGAAATTATTTTTTGTACTAAGGGGTGTCTCAAAAATATTTTCATTTTTGAATCCGCCCTCTGGGGCAATTTGCACATTACGGAGAAATGTGATAGATCGCAAACGCTTGGTAACACTGTTAATATTTAGTTGCCATGGAGCGCTTTACGGGACAGCAACTTGCCTTTTGCGTTCGTGCGTTTTATAAAAATAATGATTCTTATGTTGTGCGTCGTTTGTACCGGCATTAATATAACCTGGCAGGAATGAGAGACGTCCCAAGCGCAACTTTAGTTAAATATTGGGTGAGAAAGTTTGAAAACACTGGAAGCACTATGACGAGTAAACCGCCGGGACGTCATAAAAATGCTTTGCTTCAATTTTCTCAAACTTGTGGCATTGGGTGTAAACCTTAGTTCAAGAATAATTTAATGTGAAAACATGAACGGTCAGCATTTGTCCAATACTCTTTTCCACATACAAAAAATTAATGTTTAAGCTTTTTTTTTGGTAGGTAATAAATTTATCTTTATACAAAAAATTTAAATATTTATTTTCATAGTTTCAAAAACGAAAGTATTTCTGAGACACCCTTTATTATGTGAATTCGAAAACAGTGGGAAGAGAAAATGTACTATCTGGAAACGAGGAGAGTGTCTGAGATGGAAAAAAATGGGAAGGAATTCTTTATATTAGGAAAGACGACATAACGTAGAGATTCCAATGCAGGGAAGGCATGCAAGTCAAGGTGTCTGTAGATTTAAATACATCTCTTGTTCTCGTATATGTTTTTACTCCATTCGTTCTTGCGGTGTCTTTCAATATGGCTATTTTATTCGGCTTTTTCAACTTTTCTTGCAACAAGATTATAGTTGTTCCGTGAACGTGTCTACTTTTAAGGCTCGACCGGACCTTTGCCTGACGCAAGCGAGGCCGTTTTCGTAATTTCCTCTTATATATATATATATATATATAAACCGCTATGATTTTCCAAAATTATGCTGAGAATTCCTTCCACAACATTCACGTGAACTTCATCTGATTTGCTTTCGTTGTTGTCTAGATATTTTTCAATAGCTTCGTGATTTTATTTGATTTTATTTTTGTTATTTAGCATTGATTTTATGCCACCTAATAGCTACGCTGAAGATGTACGATCATATGATGAAACTGATCAAGGGACATTCACAAAGAACACCCATGCTCAATCCTTGTGTAGAGTGAGATTATTTCCGCAACAGCTCTGGCCATTCTGCGCTTGCATCTTGGGAGCGAGTCATAACTCCCGACGCCACCAATCAAGAAGTGAACCGCTGACGTCATCTCTACTCTGCGCCTATAGCTAACTCTATTGCTCACGCTGTACACTGCTCGTAGACTCGCTGGCTAGACTCTCGAAGTCCGCAGGAGATGTTCCGAATGCACTCGGACTTTTCTTTTTCTACGTGGTTACGTAAGCAGTTTGACAACATCGAAAGCAAGCGACATGAAGATTCACGTGAATTCTCTAGACAAAGAATTCTACGCATATGTGATTTTTCAGATATTGGAACATGATAGAAGTTGTTAAAAAGGAGGGCTACGATAAAATTCAAGTATAATTCCCGGTTTTCAAGGCGACCTTTCCAAAAATTCAAGGGTACAAGTAGATGTTTTATCTATATCAACCTCAATTATTACCGCCATATTTAAGGTGTGTAGTTGACACTTGTCATTCCGCATACTCAGACTAGAAATGCATCTACAAACAAGTCACAAATGTTGCGAGATATAGTAATTTACGAAAAATTGTTAATACGGATTGAGAGGATTCTGTTTTATTTTCCACGTAGCTTTATTTTTCTTCTCCTTCCTGGATAAGAATAAAAGCTAAACTGTGAAAAACTTGCCTCAGGGTATTAATAAATATGTAAAAATTGAATTGGATTTCGATTAATTTAAGTTGCAATTTTTCCCTCTACGGATGAAAATTCACGCATAATTCCAGGAGCCAATAATTCACACATAATTCCCGGTGAACACTCAACTTGTTAGTCCTTCTTCTGACTCCATAGTTTCTATTTTCACTTCTGCACAATGTCTTCTACACTTCTGAGGTATTGTTGTTGATTATCATCTTTGGATCATAAAAACTTACATTTATTTAAACCACTGTGCAGTTCTACTAATTAATCAACTATGTATACTCTACACCACACATTTACAGTGTAGTGTATCCAGGGATTCTGAAACATTGATTTCAATGCGTGCAACAACGGAATGATGGAGAGATTGTAAAGACATAACCAAGAGCTTTCGTAATCGGCATTTTCAACGCATTTGCAAACAACGAAACATCCGCCCCTCCTGTCTCCCAAAAAAACAAGTAGAAAAGCTTTATAAACTGGAGCATGGCGTGACGAAATACAGACAAGTTTCAGACTCACACAAACGCCAAACATGAGAACGACAGGGGGAATTCTCTCATGCCAGCCCTTGCTTTACGACAGCTGTAACTTTTTTTTACTCCGTTTACGGGAACGGGTTTTCCTCCATGAAAGAAACACCCTAATACACACATGATGACTACAAGCAGAGTCGAAAACACGCACGCGCACGAAAACATACTGACCTCCTCGTTTTAGTGGTTATAGTGTACTCTTACCACACTAAGGGTCTGTTGGCATCAACAGTTCTCGCGCCAAGACGATAAGGACCAACTCGAAGTTAATATGTGCATTAAAGCGATTCTTTTCAGCGGTGTTATTGTTCATAAAAGGGTCAAAGTGGGCAAATTCCAATTTTGAGAGCGGCTGAACTCCTGTAAATTTAAGAGCTCTTGAGGTGATTTCTTTTAAGGCAGCTAGATGGCCCAGTATTGCATTTGAGGAGCGAAATCTGTAAAAACGTTTCAAGACGGCGATCATCAATACACCCAAATGTCAACCTCACTTCCACGTAGTACACCCTAGACTGCATTTTTCAGACTAACGGGGTTCTGGCGTCTGGACCCATGGCAAGTATAATCCTCCTTAGGACTTATGTTGTGTGCTGTCAATATATGGTGTCATTGTCTCTTCATCTGCTTCATTTTATAACCATTCATCCTCATCTTCGAAATTAGTGAAAAGTGGCAGAAACGCGAAATAGAATAAGCCAAATCATTCATTCAAGATGGCGAACAATGGAACTAATCTCACTGCGTCTCACGTTGATTGATTTTTTAAATTGCAGGCACGTCAGCACACTTACTTGTGCCCGTCACACAATGCAAAGATAAGCACCTGAACTGAAAAAAGATAGATGGCAGGACTAACAACTTGAAAACTTCCTCCCTTAATTCCTACAAATAATACCGTCATGGACTCCTTAACTACAACTTCTCCGTCTCCATATCTAGGTTAAAAACTGAGGCAGTAAAGGAGGGCTTAGAACACGTAAGACAAAACACACGACAACGCACGACCCCACACAAAAGAACTATACTCGCTGTGAGTCCAGAGTCTTGTTAGATTGCAAGACTGCAAGTTACCGGGGTGGGAGTGAGGTAAACTTTTGTTCCTTTCTTGAGCCACCCGCAATACCCACCCCACTGTTTCGTAGAAGGACTGAGCTGGAGTTTTCATGATGATTGAGGTGCGTCGAGTATTCAATTCACGACCTCCCCACATAAAGTAGAAATCCAAGTTGTGGGAAGTGTGTTTGTCTTCATCAATTCTACTTAATTCGCCTCAGTCTATACAGGTAGAAAACGACGTTAAAACACACATGGATGGAGGAGGGAACATCTTGAGAGTTCCAGGATGTCGCACCTAAACTTTCCTAACCAAACTTCCACTGCTGATGCACAGTAAAAATATTTTAGAGGACACGTTTTCCAAATTATCAAAAAAAGCACAGGAATAATGCCATATCACCATCAGATAGGGCAACAATTATCATGCAAAATTCGAAGTTTCCATTGATTTTGTACCAACATGTGAAATAACCTGTATTTTGTCAGGTTTATATTCTGATGTAATTTTTGAATATTTTAATGCAAAGCCCTGGTAAATTGATGTTTATAATTGAGTGGATCAACCACCCACTAATATTAATCATATTAACACAGCGTGCTACGACAGGGATCCCGGGTTCGAATCCCGGCCTGGGTTTCGGTGTTCTTTCTGAGTGACCTTTCACAAATTTGGGCCTCCCGGCGCAGTGCCAACGTCGTCGCCTTGTAATTAAAGGATGCCTGGTTCGATATCCGGTGAGGTACACAGTAGTTCCGATCTTATTATAAACTGTATGTCCAGTCCCGATTAGCTTCTGTGCATAAAAACTAAAATCAAACCAAACCGAACCCTTCATCAATTTCATATTATTATCCATCCTCATATTGGCTAGCCAAAAGTGGCAGAAGGGCGAAGTAAAATAAACCAAAACAAATAATAATCAATATTTTGAACCACTTTTAAGTATTGGTATCGATACATCGGCACGAGTATCGGCTCAGCCCTGAAAAACACAAGAGCTAGTGTCAAGGTTGGCAGAATCCCATTCCAGAAACGTCTGCTCGCGCCAGCTTACTTCCATGTAAGCAGCAGGTATAACTTTGCGGAAGCGCTTTTCAAATGTTCTCAGGCGTTCGCTAATGGTGCAATGCTGGAGTTGTTAGAGCATGCAGTGAACGTTGTGTGTTTGTTGTCTCCTGGGGGAAAAAACTGAGCCCAAAAGAGGAATTTTTGCATCTTGCATAATTTCGGGAGGGAGCCGAGAACATTCCGTACACTTCCGTAAGAGTTTTAATTACGGCCCCATTTTCCACCCCTGGGAACACCTCCTGAGAAATTCCTGCAGAATAGATTAAGAGCAATTGCCCCGACGTTGTGCAATAAGAAAATTCGTAACACCTTCATTACAAAGTTTAAGAGCAAGGGGGAACGGATTGCGACGATTGTTGAAACTGAACCAGTACGTAGCGCGCGGTTGATTTCCGAGTTCGTTTCAAAATTCTGAAAAACTTCTCAATGGTTCTGTTCAGTGGCGGATCCAAGAGTATCAATTGAGGGTGTCGAATAATTATAGTTCTTATTATATAGTGGACTAGTGTTGTAAGAATAAAATTATTTAATTCCTGAAATTCTTTAACTGAATATTATAATGTCTATTCCAATAGCATTTTTTTAAATTTATTTTTAAAGACAGTGATTTTCTAAAAAACATTTGTAACTTTTTGGTAACGTATTGTATAACTGGATGCTTGTGTAAAATGGTCCTTTTATGAATGCAGTTAGCCGAACTTTGGGAATGAGAAAGTCATTTTTTGTAGTGTTGCCCACGGGACGAGACGGGACAGGTTCACATCATTTCCACGAGACGAGACAGGCCAAAGTCTCGTCTCGTGGGCAACACTATTTTTTTGTCTCGTATTGTAATTGCGAGTGTCTATTCTAAAACACATTCTCATTGTTTTTTATGTGTACAAAAACAGGTGAGCGTTCCCTAGTGTAGAGATTAGCTGAAGTACTCAAGAAATTGGAGTCTTGACTTCGAATGCCGTTAAAGTGTAATGTTTTCACCACAATTAATATTAGTTTTTCCAATACTCAACATAAGCCCAATATATATTTGTGTTTGTGTTGTTTAGTGGCGCTTTTCTGCCATTTTTTTGGCTACTTGTGTTGTGAGAAGTGACATGATGAATGTGATGCCGGAATTTGAACCTGAGAACTTGGATAGCGAGATCGAAACCGCGCTCTGCCGAGCTGGCATGGTCTGGTTTCAATATGTGACCTATTACTCTCGTGACCAATGAAAAAAACACAAAATGAAAAATTACATTGGCTGTAACATTAGTCTCGTTACCAAGGAAGGCACATAGTGGAGGCACGGTGGAGGCACATAGTGGTTCGGATTCCACTTTAAACTGTAGGTTTAGCCTTAGTGTGCATAAAATGGACTTAAAAATACCAATTCAATCAACCAATCAACCAAGGAATTTAGGGCAAATGACTATTTGGTGCATTTACGAGAAAGTGAAAAAAACATGATCATGGTTCATACACAATTAGGCATATTGGCAACATTGTATGTGCCCTAAAATGATGAGTAGTGACTTTTTTGCCCAAAATTTATTATATCTAAATTTTAATATTTTACGGTCTTCTCCATGATGCTACAATTGGTCAATATGTAGGATTTTAAGTGTGTTGTGTCCACTCTTCCCGCGTACACAATGCACTAAGTCAGTCATCTCTAAAACACCATGCTTTGAGGCATCTACGGTCTATTACTACGGACAACAATTAAATTTGTCCGAACCTCTGTTGCTTTGAACATAAAACTCACAGAATTGCATGAGGAGATAACGTTTATCGGAAATGTTTTTTATACGAATCCATGGAATTTCAATTTTGAAATTATCGAATCGCAGGCAACAATTATGAGACTAAAATTGGGGAAGCTTCCACACCGAAGCGACGCAGGGTATTGAGAAAACAACCCATCACAAACACAAAACAATCGAGCGACAACAAACAACTGAAAGCATACAACTGAAATATTAGTTTGAATTCGACGTTTATGTGTCTTCCTACCTCCCCATCGTGTTGGATTCGTCCATTTGTACGCGTGCCTTCTGTGGTCTAATACTAATTGCTAAGCGCATATTACGATTTGACTACACGTTATTACCGATGATCTAGGTATCAAAGAGAGTGAATATAAACAAAGAATTCGATGCATGCATCTAATAAACTGAAATCGTTGAACTTTCAGGTGAAAAGGAAGACCTTAAATATCATCCAAGAGAAACGAAACAATATCAAGATGGAAACTATTAAATGTTTGCAGACAACGCGGCTCAACAATGAGCAACATGTAGTTTACCATGATGCAAATCAGCACGTTGGAACACGAAAAGAAAGCCCCAGAAACTGTTTATTACATGCTTTCAGCTGGTAAACACACACGCCGAGCATCAAAATTGACAGAAATTGAGGCAATCCTTCATACGATCTTCCAGCGAAGAACCACGAAAAGCTGGTTCGTAGCCTTGATGAAGGGGGGAGATGACGTCACCCTCAGTTCAAGGTCACCAGCTATTAAAGTCCCGTTTATTCCCTTGACTAATTCTGACACACACATGGCTTCGTTGTTCTACTCTCCTCCCCATTTATAAGGCGTGGCACCAAACTAACACGTACTAACCTTCTTAGTTAAATGGAATGTCAAGGACAATATATTTATTACCGAATGTGTTCATATTACACAGTTCCTACCATTGTTTATTTCTTATCGTGGAACACAATGTTTATACATTCCAGAGAAAAAGTATGCAGTAATGATGTGCATGAAAGAACGGTTGTTGCAGTGTTTAGACAAACATATCTGATGAAGAATTAACCACTGCCACTGCTTATAACTGGATATAAAAAAAAAAGGTAAAGCAATTCCTTATGCCAGTGTATGGAAGAAACTAGTCCCATACACATGTGTGCACGAGATCTTTGATACGCGTACATCTAGTCCAGTAATATACTTTTCGTGTCCAAAATATGTGAAAATTACCTGGGTAATGTTCCGATTAGGTCCAATTCTAGTCCAGAACACATACTTATGCAAAATCAAATAAAATCATCCATATATTGTGCCGTTCGTGTGAATCAAGTCGCACTGGTGTCCAAAACATGTGCAAAAATGATCCACAGGTTCAAAATGTGTGGGCGTACTTGCAACGGTAGCAAATGGAATTGATGAAAGCACTTGCAAAGGATCGTGGCTGACATACGAATGATTTTTCGAATTAAAATCATTCAAGTAAAACTGAATCCTTGTTTCACAATTCCTAAAATCCGTGACGCAACATTCCTTTGAGAGCCAAGCCTGCCTGTTACCGGCTTTTCATTGAATGGCACGTGGTCAGCGCATCGAGTCCCATCGCCGCTGTGTCCTGGCTTTCGAGACCGGAGTCCACTGCTACTGCTTATAAGTAGCTCCCTCCAAGAACACTAACCTTTAGGCTAGGCGGGAGCTCTACCTAATAACTGGAAATAGCAGCTAACTTGTCAGGGAACATATTATGTTAGGAATTTCAAATTTCCAAATCTCTACTTCTTTGTCAATGTTAGTAGAAACGGTAAACAAAATAACAGGGAAAATCTCTCAAAAAGTTTCACTAACCTCTATTCAATGTGCAATACTAGTTTGTTGCGCTATACCTTCAGGTGGTGCTTACCTGTAAAGAGAAGAATAAAATTATAACATGTACTTCCAATTTCTACGTTACACGCATATGAACCAATCAGATTAAATATCATCAATATTTATATGGTAATTAACGGGCAGGGAAAACGTTTAAGTTTCAGTTTTTAAATTTGAATCAGTCTCTAAACTGTTCCCGAAAGCCGTTAGCCGACCTCCGTGGCGGAGTGGTTAGCACAGCGCGCTACGACGCCAGGGGAACCTGGTTCGAATCCCGCCCTGGTCATGAATGTTCCTTGTGAGTGTCCATCAATTTCATCATCACTCATCCTCATCGTCGCGATTAGATGAAAGTGGCAGAAAAGCGATACTAAATAAATCAAACAATCAAATTGAAAACTATTACCCATCGCAACTGACATATCCTTGAGAGTTATACAACGCGCTAATCTCTTGTGATATACGGGTTGCATAACTAGGACGGTGTTGGTCGAAGAGTCATGTCCAAATCCTACATTTTTGTACTGTTTATAACTACACGAGTACAAAAACACCACTTCTGTTCGTGACAGTACAATATCAATTGCTCAGAAAAGCATTTAACACTGTGTGGTATTTTACAAACTTTTCTTCACGTAGAATTGTTGCGTAATTCCGGTTTTGCCCTTGGATTTAAGATACAAACGAACTGGCGATAATGTGAGGTAGTTGGGGGACGGGAGGCATTAATACTTTTCTCTATGCTCAGCACAAGTACAGCATAAAAAATATTATAGCAGAAATATCCAGGGTAATGTAAAACACGATTTTCAATGTTTTTACATAGCCAGTGCACTACTTTTAATTAGAGACACTACTAACAAACTTTTAAAAAATCTAACAGGGAACCAGGAATCCCGCAGATGAAAAACCTTCACGATGAAGGGCAAGGCAATTCGTCCATCATAATTTACGAGAGCGTTACGCGAAATGAATATTTTATGTACTTATTCCAAGATACTAATTCGGACAGGGAGTAATTTTGGCGAGTATTAATGCTGCCAAGTCATTCTCCCGACAGAATTTCTCCCTTGCCTCACCCCTTCCCCCCATTTCCCCTTTGCATCTCCCACTGAAAGATTCTCCCTTCCACCTTGCTATGCGGAGCCTACCAACAGACGTAAAAGCCTTCTCCGTTTCCATTAGTTCCCATCAAAATGTCGACACAAGTGAGAATAACGTGATGAGAAAGATCTGGCAACATTGCGCGCAAGGGTTGCCAGGGCCGGATGGAAAAGTGTGAGCTCTGCAGTTCCCGACGGAGCGGTTCTCTCGTGTTCCAGCATTGTGTTCTCAATTATTTGGAACAAAAATCATTTCGAATTGTTCAGTATTCTGAATATTTTGATCTGTTTAGAAATTTCATTTTTGTTGTTTAGCGTCGCTTTTCCACCACTTTTGCCTAATCGCGACGATGATGATGAGTGATGATGATATGACTATATTGAAGGGACTCTCACAAAAAATACCCCTGTCCAGGTCGGAAACGAACCCAAAGCGTCGTAGCGCACTGTGCTAACCACTACGCCACGGAGGTCAGCAAATTGTTAGGATTGTTTAGCTATTCTCTACTGATGAGAATCTTCGCTAGTGTCATTTGTATTTTTATGCCTCAAGCTAATCTTGACGATAATGAATGATGATTGAATTAAATTGTTGAAGTGATATTCTGGGACCTTCGTCGACCACTCAACTCGTTGGCAGTATTAATGCCGGGATATTTGTAATTCTTCCAGAAAAATGGTTGTTAGGAAGTGG
Source organism: Lepisma saccharinum (assembly GCF_977018435.1). Taxonomy (NCBI): domain Eukaryota; kingdom Metazoa; phylum Arthropoda; class Insecta; order Zygentoma; family Lepismatidae; genus Lepisma; species Lepisma saccharinum. The sequence goes on from NC_139229.1 coordinate 37,177,011, forward strand.
GAGCCACTTTGTGCTAGTACTAGTACTAATATACTAGTATAGTGATACCAGTGAGCATAACATTTTGCTGACTCATTTCTAGCTACGGCTGGTTAACAATTAACCTGAATATTTCAATCATATCAATGATCCTGATATCGGCTATCAAGAAATCGTAAGCTGATGTTGACTAACTAATTAAATATTATTATATGAACTGTGCTTAATGCTACAACTATTTGTTATACTGGCCATTAAGTATATTTTTTTTTGAAAGTTCTCAAAACAAGTTATGATTCGGTTGTGAACTGAGATACATATGTATTGGTTTGTTGAGTACACTGCCTCATTATGTGTGAAAGCGAAGAATGTACAATGTACATTTTAAGCCAGAACTTCATACGTATAACACAATTACGTGTGTGAAGAATTCCTATAGTTTGACATATCTGTATTCAAGAGATTTATCCACATCGTCACAAAAGTTTACAACACTTCTAACCCTCCCTTCCCGAAAAACGAAGGACCAATTAGTGATAATTGTATCACTAAATTCACCTGACATATCTCATGGTTACATTATGACATTTGCGTGCTTGTACTTAGTAAGAGAGTTTTAATTCGTGAATTGCGCCAATTTCTTTATTGTACGTCCCCGAATGTAAAATAAACGAGCTTCAATGTTTCGATTTTACTCAATTTATTTACTCATGCGCATAATCAGTCAATCCAATGTAGTGCTTAATTCAAAATTACACCAAATAGCACCATTGTCAGTAAATCAGCATTATGTCGTTCGTAAAATTAATTGTATATCTATACCCATGTAGGTCTGTCCATAGGTTAGAAGCACGGTCTCGACAGATTATTCAACTCCTGGCAACACCGTACCTGAAACATTTTATTCCGTCCTCTTCCAGGGCGTCAAGAAAGACAATGAGGGAATTTTGGGAAGGGGGAGCGGGGAGGATGCTTTTACCAGCAATTACAGCAAATTAATGAAGGTAATCACAACGCTGTTGATAGCATATAGGATCAGTCCACGTCATTCTGCCGAGAAGAACGTAGGGAGCTTGCAGGAAGGTATTGGAGGATGCGAGAGTCTACCCCTTACCAAATTCTTTCAGGGAATTAGAAGAGGAATCTGCTGAATATGCATTTAACTTATTGTAATTTTCAAACGCCCGAGTATTGCAGGCACTGGCAATGATGGTCCTCTTAAAATGCCGTAAATTCATGGATTTGAAAAAGATTCTTGAGACAAAACGGCCACAAAAAATTAGCGAACAGTTTGTTTGCAATTTGTGAATATGCAAAAATGATCCTTACAATAATGCGAAACAATGTAGTAGATCAAGAACAATATTGAAATAACGGAACACTCCAGCGTTACGTGTGTGACATTTTACAACAAAATTTAAGGTTCTAGACAGAAATTGCATTGAAAACGAACTGATTTCATGGAAATATGAAGTAGTTTGTGGTGTCTTGCTAACAAATGAAAAAAATCTTTAGTATGATGGCACAGGCTGAATGCATGAAAAACATGAAAGAACAATCACAACACATGGACAGCACATAACGCATGTTCCATTTCCATAAATGTGAGTCCAGGCACCAGAGCCTCGTTAGTCTCCAAAACACACTACGTGAAAGAGGTTGACATTTGTGTGCCTTCAGGAAAGGACATCCCTTACCCCCCTCCCCCCCCCCCAAGAATCTGAATGAAAGGATAGTAACATCTTCTATAAACATATATTCCACTACATTTTCTGAGCGTAATCATTATGTTTTACGTTTATGGAAAGAACCGAAATAAAACAATTTATTCATCTCCAATATGTACGTCATCTTCAATCGGACTGCAATATGTGTCATAAAAATCACGAGCCTCTCCCTTTCGATTCTTTGAAAAAAATCTGCGTTAGCATTCACATGGACAGAAGCGATCACCGAGTGACTCACCCTCTCTCTCCCTCGAAATCACACAAGCAATCCTCCCCCTCCCCTTCCGGGTTCAATCAAATCTACCGTTCATGTAATACAATCGTGTCTCCATTATCCGAACATCCATTCAATATCCCGAAGCTAAACGAGCATTGACAAATGATATATCGAGCTGCCCCGATAAGTCTCCTACTAAAATGGCCAATGCAGCAAAGAATAGATGCCAGCCAGCATTTGTCCGCCTATTGAGCATAACGTTTTGGAAATATGGGTCGTTGCGATGCAAATTCTCCCCGGTTAAAAGAGCGAAAAAAATAAAAGTTGAGTGTATTCGCGAGATGGGGGTTCAGAAAAAAAGGGATTAAGTTATTAATATTGTAAGATTAATGACAGGTCTTGAAAGAACACATGCCTATATAAAAAGAATAGCAATTAACTCAAGAGTGACTCAGAGAAAAAAGTTAGGAATCACTGGCGTACGCAGGGGCGGAGCTGATGGGGCTACAGCCCCCATTGAAATTTTGAGAAGATCAAAATTTTCGAACGATTACAATTTTTGTTTTCGAACGAAGGTTAAAATGGTAATTACGAAAATATTTCAAAATGTATACCCCTCCCTAGAGCACAGGTGTGCAAGATCCACCATTACAATTCCAGCCCGCTCCGAAATAAAATTCTGCGTACTCTAGTCTCTAATATGACCAAAAAAAAAAAAAAAAAAGAAAAAAAAAATCTGCTAACCAAATATTTGTTTAAATACGAGACAAACAAATGACTGTTTACCAGAACCGAATTATTTTAGCACTCATACCATTTGTTTTGTTACCAAAAATTTTGGTCAAAATTACCGTCTTTAGTAAAGGCTACATTTTTTTTTGGGAGGGGGGGTTATGAACAAGAAGCTTAACCAAACGTGTGCTGTGTTAATTTAAACAAATCAGTTTCTTCTCTCTGCAGTTATCGTTGTTTTTCTGGAACGTAAAATGTACCAACAGTATCCGAGTACCAAAATGTAACGAGGCAAGATACGGATCAAAATCCCTGTCATCACTGGCAAGTAAAGCGTGGAATCAACTACCCGTAAATTGCAGAAAGGAGAGAAATTTGGCCAAATTTAAACAACAGATTAGGACATTAATCTATGAATACTGACACTGTGCCTATTCTACCTCATTTCCTCCTTCATAAAACGTAGCTGCAAAAAATGTTTATTTTAGTCTATTTCTTATATTTTTCAATTATATAAATTTATAATATTCCATTTTATGTATACTTATAAACAAATAGCGCAACTGTATATTAATTCATGTAGGGCAAAAAGCTGTTTTTGTAGTTCGGAATCAATGTAAAAAAAATGTAAGCTTAATTGTAACCCTACTTTAATAATAATAAATAATAATAAATAATAGAGAAAGTTGATTTGGAAGAAACAGGTTGATTTACAAATATTCCTCTTGTGCAGAAAAAAATTACAGGTAAAGTCACACAGAAAAAACGGATTTCTTTGAATTAAAAAAAAAATAATTAGTTAACCTTTTGGTATCTGTAAACAAGAAAACTGCTAGCCTTCAAGTAATTTGTCAATTTTGACTAATTGTTTCGTTAACTCTCAGCAAACTAGCTTACGAGAAACTATTTTCTGGTTATTCCAAACTATTTTTATCTGAGCAGCTTAGTTTTTTAACTGTGCTGAAATCTAATGGTAAAATATCCACATCTGGATTTAGCATATATCAGTTCGATATATCGATGCTGAATTAAGTATGCTGTATATAACACTAGGGTAAGAAAAATACAGGGTGGCCGATCGCCATGGGGCCTGGGCCTGAATTTTCAAATTCAATGTTTTATTTATATATATCGAGTTCCCTTATGGAATTTAGCAAACCACTAAATATAATGGTGTATTTTTAAAGCACTTACAAGCACAATGTCCGTCCAAGTCATACTAATATATATAACTAATATGTATTCAAATTCAATGTTTTATTTATATATATCGAGTTCCCTTATGGAATTTAGCAAACCACTAAATATAATGGTGTATTTTTAAAGCACTTACAAGCACAATGTCCGTCCAAGTCATACTAATATATATAACTAATATGTATGTAGAAAAAAGCAAAAATTACTAGGGCAATTAACTTATTTCCTAAGAACTGCATCACTTATCATGATTACGGTGTGATGCCATGTTTTCAATGAACTACATAGAAGAAAGTTTTTGCAATACGCCTTCCAGACGCAGAAGAACACTTTCCTGAAATCTAGTGAAACTAGCAACTAGTTTGACATCGTGTTGTCAACCACACAGCAGTTCTCAAACAAAAAAGCAGCGATGTTTAGTGTGTTCTATAGGACACAAGGGATCCGAGGTGGATATTTCTAAGTCAGTCAAGGACGACGATTACAAATATATGATAGAAGAAAATACAAACAGGGATTCGAACCCAAAACCTCCGCCTTGACAGGAGCGCCATGGTTTGTGTGGTAAAAAGAGAAGTCATCTCCGTGATGCTGATGTACCAGAGCATCCGAGTGTCACGGCGCCTTCCCACAGTCCCGCTACACCAACGTTTCGCTAGGCCAGCCGACGGGATGATGTTGATTCCAAGTGTGACGTCATTTCCGTTTTCGACAGTAACAAGCAACGGGGAATATTTTTGTTTCCGGTAAGAGCAACTCTGCAATGGCCACGGACTGTACGGAACATTTTCTTACATTTTTTCGGAAAGTAACGTTCTCTCGTTTCGTTTGCTTCCATTAGGACTTGAGGGTTACAAATGTCAGACAGCATGAAACGTGATATATCTGAGAATAATTTTAGTTGTTTCTGCATAATAGGACAGAAAAACGAACTACAAGAGGAACAAATACGAGTATTAGCAGTTTCACCTCTTTCAAACCACTACACATGTAAAAATAATAATAAAATTAATAAAAATAAAACAAAAAGCTAACAACATTTGATAACAAATAGTTGGGAAAATTAAACGCCTGCCTGATGAAAGCAAAATCGGCTCATTCAGGAAGAATATGCCGAATACTTAAAACAACATTACAAACACGACACATTGGAGGTTCCAGTTCTATAAATAAGTGACCATGGGTTAGACGGTTGTGTCCAATACGGAGTCGATCACGGAATTTCAAAAAAAATATAGATTACAAAATAGTGTTTCATATAGTACAACACACTAACTTGATTTGGCCATACTTCCGGTCCCTATAATAAAATATGCAATTATACAACACAAATTTACATGAATGATTCAAGATTATTAAACAACCACTTCTTTCAGATTCCACACTATTAACTAGTCTTCTGTCTTCAGTCCACTTTATGCTTAGATATGCGAATCTGGACTGGATCTGCGGTTTAAAGGGGGACCCGAACCGCTATGTAACCCCCACCGGGGAAAGAAAAAACCCAGACATCCCTTTCGATTTCAAGAAAACGGCAGCTATGGCGAAGTGACAACGTAGCCGCCTTGTAATCAAGGGATCCCGGGTTCGATACCCGGTGGAGACGCATAGTGGTTCTGGTCCCACTTTAAACCGCAGGTCCAGTAACGATTAGCCTATCTGTGCATAAAGTACACAAACTCAAGTATTCTACCGTGGAATTCTGCTTGGAGGATATTTGTAGAAGTGTAGGGGAGACCGGGGCACATTGTCACAGTAGCAATTCTGAGAAAAGCCTAAACGCCAGCGAGCTGGTGCTGCTTTCTCTTTTACCTACTAGATATCACTTCCAACTGTACTTGTTTAGAGGTGTGCGGGAAACAAGTGGCTCAGTCAGTTGAGCTTTGTGTTTTCAGTGCTTCAGTGTAAATTTTTTGAATCCTGGAATTTTCCTACTGTGTGTTCGTGAAAGCGTGAGCGGTAAGTAGTTTCGTGTGTGTTATGTAGTTTAGAAATAGAGCTTCATAATGTGCTAGTCTGAATGCGCTTCATCTTATTGCTTGGTACAGATATTTTTAAAAAAGAGGAACTACGACGCGTGGGGCAAGTTGTCACAAATAAGACGGGGCATGTTGTCACTGTGACAATGTGCCCCACTGTGTGTTAGTCATGATACAAGTGGTGTATTCCTCTTTTAATAAGTGGTTCTGTTGCTTCGCAGATGGTGAGAACATACAAGAGAAAGACTGAGAGGAATGCCCCGCCTATGGGAGACCTACTGGCTGCAGCACGAGCCGTGAAAAGAAACGACAACCCCGTACCAATACGTAAAGCTGTCAAAGAATTTCATGTCCACTACAGAACATTGGCGAGATTTTGTGCACGTGTTACAGATAGTGAACTACAGTCCGGGAAATGCTCATTCACATTGGGTTTCTCAACATGTAACAGAGTATTTGCGGAACATGATGAAGACTTACTAGTATCATACCTAAAACAAGCTTCGGACATACATATTTTTACAAATTATTAACTCTAAAATCACAAGAAAGTTGAATGCCACTGGCAAATTTCGTGTGTTGGAAATGTTCTTACTGAAACAGTTTTCTGTAACCTTTAAGACTGTAGTTTTGATTCATTAGCTACTCTGTAAGCTAGTGTTGTTTTCATGAAGTTCTGGTTTACCTACAAAGATTGATGTAACAATATATGTATCTTTTGGGATGAAGAAAATATACAGGCCCACCTACTTTATTTCCTGTTTAACTAGCATAATTTACCTTTTAATTTAATTAGCTTTTAAGTCTGTTTTACATGCTAAGTATTTAGTGCTAGTAACATTGCCAGTCTCTTTCTAGGAGTTGCATTAATAATATATACCTATTTAATAAAACTGCCACTAGAATAGCATGTGACAACTTGCCCCAGATATTGTGACGACTTACCCTGCATATGGGGTAAATTGTCACAACTGTATTGATCATAAAGAAGAGTCAATACGTCCAGTTCAGGATGAGTTACATTGTACAGAGGAACATATGTTGTGCACAAGATAACTAAGTATTTGCATGTAAAAAATTATAATTTTCGGCCTTACGTGAGAGCCACAAAAAAATAAAATGTGAAAATTGTGACAAAGTGCGCCGGTCTCCCCTACGTGCGCAAATTTAGGGCCAAAATGACCTAAAAGTGGGTCTTTTGAAAAATCTTAGGGGTGTTGAGGAAATTTTGGGAAGGGTGTTAGTGATGTGTGGATAAATAACTGTCAGGGCTTATTTTAAGATAATGGGACAGTTCCGAAATAGTCCAAAGCACTTTTAAGGCTCGGCTGGACCTCTGGCAGACGTTAACGAAATTTCTTCTAATTTCGAAAAACCACTATGATACCCCACATTCTGAAGAATTACATATGTTTAGAATTCTGTCTAGAACATTAACGTGGATCTTCCGTGTGGTTTGCTTTTGCTGTTGTCTAGAGACACTGGCGTATGCAGGACTTTTTTTTCGGGAGGGACTGGAATTGTAAAGATGGATAGTGCAAAGCTGATTCCTAGGGGGTCGGCATACACAATAAGTTATTTCCTAAATTAAAAACTTTCCTCTCTCAAAAATAGCAATCGGGGGTCATTTTAAGACGAGTTTGCATTTGTTTTTTCTCCAATCCTTTATGCTATTATATGAAAATGTAGGTTTTACTCAAAATTTCGGAGGGGGCTGTAGCCCACCCTCTGCATGCACCTGTGTCTATAGTCGTTTTCACGTTCAGAAGACACAATGGGCTCTTATGGGCAATGCTTTTCTTATGGGAAATACGAGCGCGCTGTTGTGAAATTTCTGGATTGACAAATTTAGCTTAAGTAAAATCGGTACCTGCAGTTTTGCAGGAAATTTTGTAGAGAATACGATGGTGAACACAAAAAACTGGTAACTTGCTTACATAATTTTAGATAAATTAAAAACGCAAATTTTCTGTGAAAACACAATTTTTACATTGTTTTCATTCCTAACGTTGAAACATGCCGTAAAATTGAAGCATTCATTATTAAAAAAATTGACACTGTTTTTTAATTGTCATAGGTGATGGTGGTACTCAGAATGTATCAATACTTTATAGCATATTTGCATTAAAAAATATTCAAATAAAGTATGTGGAGATTTTTTATATTCGTGCAGTAGAAAATGTCGTCGCTGGCCATTTTTTGTTCTGTAATTCCAAGTAAAAACTTCAGCGACAAAGTTGTGAAGAAAATAATGAAATTATTTTTTATAACCACTCAAAGGTTCCCAGAAATATTACTTCCATGCATTTGGAGTTTCTTTTTAACCCGAACCGCGCGCGAAGTAAGGAGACGTTGTCTGGCCATCTTGAGCCGACTCACGGCAGCATTCCGGCTATCACCACCAAGTTTTCGAGTTGTTATTTTATTTCCATTCAGTAAAAATATGAACTTCATGCAGTTTGTTATAATAGAATTGAAATTACTTAAATTTAATAATTGACAATTATTTCCAATGCTGCTGTTGTGAGCAACATTAGTGCTGTCGCAAATTCGCGTTGTTTTCGTTTACATTACTGTCGACATTAATACTGAAATGAAGATCACCTTTCAGTTTCCAACGTACACATAAATTCATAGACACCATATTAACCTTTGAAAGGCTTTCCAACACGTGACAAAATATGGGGCTTCAAGATAGAAATATGACATGCCTTGCTTGAGTCATTCACGTCTTATCAGTTCACGTGGGCCATAACACATTTGTTTGTTTGGGTTGCAACTTGAATTTAACCCATGTGCCAGGCTCCCCTTACTTGAGTGAGAGATCTGCTTTGGTCTGTTTAAACTTTTTCCATCTCCCGAAAAAGTGTTTTCAGTTGTGTGAGCTCTCAGTGATTTTTACTTTTTTAAGTGATTTCTGAAGTGTCATATTCGTGCATTACACTCGCGTGTGTAGTGATCGCAATGGATCATAGTAAAAAGGGTAACTGTAACGTTCACAGTATAATATTAATATTAATAATTACATATAATTATCATTATATATACAAAATATGTAACACCTTCATTGTGAAGGAAGGTCATCATTTCCCGGCGACATGAGCTAGCGCTGTATTGGCAACACCTTGCGGTTTCTCCATAAGCGCCGTTGTGTCTTCTGAACGTGAAAACGACTCTAGATATTCGCAATAATTTAATAGGCCCACATAGCCATGGAATTGTTGCGATTATTTAGACAACAGATATATTAGGCTATATATAAATATGTTGTCAACGATGTATACGTCACTAGCAGCCCCTATTTAAAAAATACACATCTATCGTCAATCAACATCACCCGCCCCACATCCCCGACCTGGTTATGAAGTCATGTCAAAGAAGAAAACAAATAACCTGACAAGCCTGCTTAATATTTCTACGATATTACTCTCTGATAAGACCTATGCATAACAACCACCTCAGCCTCATAAATATTCCATGTGAAACAGAAATAATAATTACGTAAGCGTTTTGTTCAATCATGGGTGACCTAAATTCTTGCTAAGCCGCCCCACGCGAAATGGAAATATATTTCTTACGCTTCTCCTTACGTATGGACTTTCTCACAACGAACTTGAATACACTTACACTTCCTGGTCAGTGGCGTACCCAGAAATTTCGAAAGCGGGGGTTAGTATTGATTCTATAGTAATTAGTTGTATATTTTATCCAAGGAGTAGAGAAGGTATAGAGTTGTGGAAATATGGTAAATCGTTTCTTCTTTTGTTTAGGCAAATCGAACGCGAAGTCTTGCACTACTATATACTCTATCCTGGGTATATCTGGAGCAAGCGGACGAAAACAAGTCTGCGCAAGTAGTGACGCGAGATGGCTCCACCAATGAATACGTAAGAGGAATGGGATTGCGTGGAGGGGGGGAAGCGACTGCAGTTACCAGCCCTCGCAGCTTCGTATCGCCTAATCGACCCCCCCCCCCTGTGCGGCCTTGCTCCAGAGATATTGGTTAATTTGATTTGGTGTTTTTTTAAGTCCACTTTATGTACAGTAAGGTTAATCGGGACTGGACCTACAGTTTAAAGTGGGATCCAAACCACTAATGTGCCTCCATCGGGTATCCAACCCGGGACGCCTTGATTACAAGGTGACGACGGCACTGCGCCATCGGGGAGGCCTCCAGACATATTGGGACGGGGTGTAATTCCACTAGCGGATGGCGTCGTCCAATCAGATCGCTTGTTACTTTTCCTTCAAGGTCCACAGTAAGACAGGTCTTCCCCCTTCAGTCACTGTAGAACTTCTAATTCGTTGATTTTACTATTCTAGTTTCTTTGTTTTTGTGTTTTTAGAGGCGAGACTGGACTACAGAGAAGGGGTGGGAGCCAAGCCCTAGATAAGCCACAGGTCATGGTTGTAAACGCAAGTTTTTAATCCTAGATAATTACTGGCTGCAGATGTTGTGACGACTAGGAAGTGTGCTTCATCACAATGACTCACATTTTACGAAGGAAGTTTCAAATTCTTCGTCACATTAGAATATAGAACCAATACGTGCCTGTGTGTGATTGGATTTCCATGAAACTTGATGATAGGGATAGATAGACAAAACACTTGTAGCTTTCTTTTTTATTTACAATCTTAATTTACATTCGCAAAATGGATGTGTCCACACTCAAGAAACCGAATACAAATATGGGCTATGAAAAGGCAAATAATCTCCATGTTGAATTAACGTTTTATCTTCAGTTGGTGATCTGAGCAGGATATCTATAGAAGTATTTATGTCGACCCTGTACCGTCACGTTTTCATGATCCATGATTCTAACAAGAGACTGCAATTGGTAGCATATTTTAAACAAAAAAACTTGTTTATCCGCAAATTGTATGCATTTCTCGAGAAATGGAGGAAAAAAGGATCCATGCAAAGCCTCAAAATTCAAGTTCAGAGCACTATGAACTGCAAATGATAAGAGATTCATTGTATCAGGTTATTTTACGTCGTTTTTCTGCCCTCTCTGGCAAATCGCGACGGTGTGGATAAATGGTGATAGTATGAGATGGATTAAGGAACTCTCACAAAGGCGTATGAACGACACTAGCTTCAGTCTGTGCGCCACAGTCTCATTAGTCTGCAAAAGGCAGTCCAGGGTGTATTACGTGGCAGAGAGGTTGATATTCGCGTATCTCTTAGAAAGGGTCACCCCTTACAGCCTGCAACCGACAGAGTCCTATTACTGCTGTAAATATTGTATTCGATCAATGCTTACAAATTTGCTTCACTAACAAAACTATGAAAAGATACAAAATTTGAATGCTGTTATTACATTAGAAATATCCTTTGTTCCAACAGAATGTATATTTTCAGTTCACACATGCCATGCATATTTCCGTACTTAGCGTTGCATGAACTTTAAGGGTGTTACTTCCACTATAATTTTTCATGAGATATTTTGTTATGTGAGAAAATTGTTCATAAACATCCTTATATTAGCCGTGTAACACACATTGTATATTTATACACTTCAGATTGGATCTCATTTGCACATTCCAATATTAATACCATGATTTCGCATGCTGTATGGTGGACAAAAGACGAACGCCTTATTTCACTTTCGAAACTTTACATTAACGGTGAGTTTTAACGTTTGAAAAATAGGGCGAATTAACTTTCCCACAATGCGGGAGATAGTTCTGGGAAAAAGTCCGCTGGTTCGTGCATGATTTACACATAAGTTGAAGTTTACTTAAATTTGGACTTTTCCTTCTCTGCATGTTCCTTGCAATGCCAGAACACGCATGGTTTCATGATCTTCATGTTCCCTGCTGTGAATTCCTTGTTCCTCATTCGGGTCACGTATGACACAGTTCACCAAGCCTTTCACTACAGGTTTTTGAGGGCGAGAAAATTGCTGCACAAAGCAAGGGGACCCATACGACTTGCTCATGATCGGACCAGGCTAAGCAAGGCTCAGAACAACTTCGGAAAAAGAAAAGAAAAAAAAAGAAATATTCATTTTTGTTGGCTCCAGAGTGTCAAGGCCTACATGAAGAAACAAGGGTACCTGCCCTGGAGACAAAATTCAAGTTATATTTCAGGTTTCTTGGGATAAACTTCCAAAATTTCAAGATTACACTGCGAACACATTTTCGAAGTCTGCACCTTGTTAAAATCCAACCATTGCAATGGTAGAAAATAAAATTTCCAGGCTTCTATCATTTTACTTTTAGAGTTAAGACAAATCAGACCTGAATTAGTTAAGAACATATGACTTTATAAAAGGTTGGTAATCAAGGGTGCCCGTTGGATTTTTCTTGGGGGGATGGGGGAGGGGGGGCAGAGTAAGATTTCATGTCTTGCACTTCAATCACAAACTTTTCTTCTTCTTATTAATACTTTATAAATACTAAAATTTAAATTGAATTGAAAATACTTTGGTCTTGTATACAAGTTCTAACTCGAGTCTTAGAAACTGGATTCGCCTTGCTTCCTTTCAATAAACATGTATCACTTTCTTTATAAATTGTTTGTTTTTTTGTACTTTTTCACAATGCACAGAGACCACTTAATGTACTGTCTTTCATAGTACCTCAGATCCATGTTCCTACGTTCCGAAAAGTACTGTAAAAAAGTAATAATTCAGAATGGTGGGGTGTGAATTATCAAAGTCAGATACCGACTTTAGGAAATGATTTTTCTACTTTCCCTAATGCCAAACAGCCGAGAAATTCCAAAGGATCTTATTTAAAAGAGGTAAATTCTTCATATTTTCTGCACTATAAGTGTCCGAAAGTTCTTCAAATTATCAGTTATTATTCTAGAAGTGCAAAAATAATCATATGAGGGAATTAGTGTGTACAATTCGAGATCAACTTTCACAAGGGTCCGGTTTCCGACAAATCAACGGTGCGTGGGGAGAAGAATTCATGCCATGTTCTTACAGAATCCATTTTTTCATTACTCAAAATCCTTTCACCAACAACGAAAAAATCCATCGTTAATAAAAAACGTGCTTTTCGTCGACATTGTTGCATTATTACGAAATATAAGGGTAGGGGGATACTACAAATTTCAAGTTATGATTAGGCCATAAAAGATAAATAGAAAACACGCCGTGTACCGAAATTTTCATTAAGAATTGCTGGTTACAGGGAATTCACTGTAGAGAAAGGCTGAAATTGTTGGACCTTCCCGATGGCGTAGTGGTAATTCTGTCACCTTGTAACCACTGGGTCCTGGGTTCGATTCCATTGGAGGCACATTATACAGTTCACCTGTTCCATTTCCGGTATCATTATTGTAAGCTTTTCTTTTATACCAATTTTCTTTCCCTTATACCCCCTGCGCGCGCGAGTACGCACACACACACACAAACATGATTTATTTTTATTAACCCCCTGTTGTTTACTAATCATGAACAGAAATGGATGGTAAGCTACATTAAATTTAATAATTTGGACAATTACTATCGATTGTGAACGTATAGACGGATTTCGCAGGCTATCATTACCAACCAATTGTAATGGCACGAGTGTCATGTTGGAACACACGTCTCGGGGGAGGAGGGAATATGATCATCACGTGAATTATGCCTCCTAAGTACGTTGCTTTATGATTTTATGAACAAAGGTAACACAAACATTGGGAGCACCCTAGGGAACAATGTTGTTTTTTTTTTTTTTTTTGTTTTTTTTTTATTCAGAGTTGAAATATTGAAAAAGGAGAGGTGCTAGGCCTGGCAGCACCCACCCCTCGGGTAAGCTAGGGCTAATATTTATATAAAGTCTTTATTTGGCTGCTCTCAAGGCCTATTGACAATAATAATTTTAATGCTGTTACTACATTGGAAAAATTCCTACTTCCAACTGAATTTGTATTTTCAGTGCACATATGCCACTTTTAAGGTTTACATGCATATTTCCATATTTAGCATGGACGTTAGGGGTATGTTACACTAGAATTTCTTTTCGTGAGGTACTTTGTTGTGTGGGAAGACTGTTCATAAACATCCTTATATTAGCCGTGTAATATATATATATATATATAGGCTATCGTATATTTATACCCCTTAGATTGTATCTCACTTGCACATTCCAACTATTATTTCGCATGTTCTTTTCTTTTGTATGGTGAACAGAGCATTCTACAGTATTTGATCCAGCACGTTCTAAAAAAAATCAGCAAGTACAGTAATAGTTTAAGCGAAAATTAATAGACGCAGTAGCATCATGAACATTGAGAACCATATTACCCCACCCTGCACCATAAAACACCGCCTCACCTATAATTCCCTTGTTGGCGGCGCGATATCACTTTCGAAGTGTTAGTATTTCCTCCCCACCCGCAGACTCTCCACCTTGGGGGAGAAATCCACGCATCCCCCCTCCACCATCTTCTTCCCTCAGATCACTTGCTCTCCACAGAATTACCAGCAACAATGCCTCTCAACAGATGTGCAATTATGACGTCACAAACAGGACGCCGAGGCGTTCGATCTGTTCTCCTGAATAGCAATATCGATCTAGGACCCTCGGTATTGTTATAAGCAACGTCCCCTTTTGTTTGCTGTTCTGAATAATATAGGAACTTTGTCAATAAATTACAGACATACCCATTTTCTTGGGTTTCTATAGAGAAAGCCAGTCGAGTTGGGAATTATTCCCATTAGATGCAGAAGGATGTGACAAGCAATCTCCTCTTCTGGCCAAACACTACCTCTCTCTCTAGTTCCCAACGCATCATTCATCCAATTTGGGATTCATATTTGCGAACTCGTCATTGTTGGAAGAATGCGGCCTTCTGATGCCATAGTAGGCCCTCTATTATTGCTGGAGATTTATGTCTGTCTATTAGCTGCTTTGGTAGTCATATTATTTTTTAAAATCTGGAATCAAACATATTTATCTTAGTCAAATCCCAAGTTCTAATATACATGTGGTGAGTTGCTTTTGTTTTCGCGTGACTTTCATGATACTGTAATACATACATACAGTAGATTACTATTGAGCTAAGAAATGCATTTCTGTACAGAAAATGTTTTTCAAAAACCAGAGTTCCGAAATACATATCGTAGGCTTTTTCTAAAATTAGAAATGAGCTTTTGATTTTTGCATTTGGGATATATGTTTGACTTCTGCACGTTTAGAAGAGAAACCAACACGAAATATCGAGAAATAAGTACGGAAGATATTCCAATCGTTTCCCAAAAAAGGACAGATTAGACCAGTTACACTTTGCTGAAGATGTGTGCGTGCTGTCAGAATTCTACAGTGTGTAGAAACTAAATTAGAGAGCTTGGTTACAGAAACTGAGAAATTTGGACAAATGTTAAATAGATGCAAGACAAAAACAATGAGATCTTGGTGAGGATTCAAGTAACAAATGAACCAAGAGAAAACGTGGGGAAAGTGTAGTTGCAATAAATGGAGGGACAGACAACGATGCAAAGTAACGGATCATAAAGAACACCAGGCTTTTGTTGAACTTTAGCCAATATGGAAGATCATTACTACCCTCTCGCAGTATCTCCACTTGTCGAAGGCATTTTGCCGGGTGACAGGGTTTGCATGTCCAAAGGATCTTTAGACCTATGCAATAGCTACCGGCAAGGACACTCATGCTGGACAGGTCAACGGTAATGGTGTTTAACTAAATGAGATCCATGGTCCTTCAAGTTGAGAGGTGAGTAAAAAATGTACCGTTCAGAAGCTTTGACGATCGTTCACGGATTATTGTGAATGAACTAGTCAAGAAATATGAGAAGGAATGTAAAAGGAAGAAGAGAAGACCCGGGAAGAATTAGGATGACGATGTTGAAGAAGATTTAAGGAAACTGGGAATGAGAAGATGGAGAAGGAAATCGGACAATAGAGAAGAACGGAGACTGGTTGTGAAGGAGACCAAGAGCCTTCATCATGGGCTGTAACGCTAAAGAGCAAGTAAGTAAAGATTATTACTAACGAAACAAAGCTCAAGCTCAAATCAGAAATGCTACATCTATCCGAAATAAATTAAATATGTCCTGACCTGTAGTTCTCCCTTTCAAAGATATCTTTCCTAACAGTTCTTCTTTGACTTTAAAATCTAATAAAAACTAGTAACTGAGCTGTGTCTCTGATGTCCGTAGATTCGTCCAATTGGAGTGAGAAAGCAAAACAATTAGAAATATCTTTCAACAATTGTTCAGTTATGTTTTGACTCATTTTCTCGATTTGGCGCACGCCAGTGTTTCTTGATAATTTAACATTTTTAACAGAAGCCGAGATCTCTTTCTGGTTCTTATTTCCCCCAAAAAGATTATCGGCTATTTCCAGAAAACACTCTTTTATGAATTCCCCTTCGGTAAACGATCTGAAATTTTTAACTATCAGGTGGTTAACTTTGAAGGAACTCAGGGTAGCTTTGATAGATTGTGAGGTTGGTTTCATCATTAATTGTTGTTGAGCAACAGGAGGAGTTAGGAGCACTCATTTTCTATTATTATTCCTACCTCTTCAAACAACGATATTACACACGCACATACATACGTATATACGCGTTTGAACCTCAATCACACTGTCACACACTTGCAAAAACGCACTGTTTTCACCTCTTCGACAGGCAGTCACACAGACGCTCTCTAAACCCGCGAGCACAGCAAGGCGACTGGCAGTCAGCTCGAATCTTCGCCTGCACGGTTGGGGAAAATACGATGGGGTTCAAAACTGCGCCACTTGAAAAAAGGAAAAGAATAGCAATGATACATATTCAGAATCTGAAATTTCCATTAAAAATAAATCAATCCATTATACATACATTATAGAAGTTGAATTCAAATAACGTAATCGTATAATTACAATAGATAACTGCGATCGACCAAAAAAACGTCCCGCGATCGACAGATCGACGCGTTGGACATGCCTGATCTATCGGAATCCTGGAGTCACAAACAGATTACAAGTTTCCATTTAATACATGCCTTAGAATGATATTAAATACACATTGGCCAAGGGTAGTCACACATAGCAACATCAAAGGACCAGATAAAGAAAAAGTGGAAGCGAACAGGCCACACACTAAGGAAGGCAGATAATGCCATCGAGAAACAATATCTAGATTGGAACCTACAGGGTACAAGGAAAGGGAAAGAGCACAGTCATGGGAACGTACCAATGAAAAGCAAAGTAGGCAACAGGAGAAGAGTTTGGGAGAGATGAGGTGGAGACGTTTCGTGGATGTCCTATGTTCCAACAGGAATGAAACTAAGTAAGTCATCTTACCACCCGTCAAACCACTGAGCCAATAGGAAGTGTTCTGCCAGTGGTACTAATCAAATCAGAAAGAAGTATTGGACTCGCAGCGGTAGAGAACGCAGAGCGGATAATTATCTAAGTATATCTTGTAATGAAGGAGAGTATTGTGCAGTACAAATTGCCATATTTACCCAACCCCTAAATACAGTTCCAATTACACCGTATGATATGCATATAATTACTGGGTTAATTTTGCAATGCAAACAACATTATGTACATTGGATAACAATAACAATTATTTCTCATGTACGCAATAACAATATCCCACAGGTTGTAGTTGGACACATTTACACGTGTGCTGAACTGTTTTTGAAATTACCCAAAGGATTCCAACGATTTCGTATGCGCAGTTGGGAATAAGCAACTTCTCTGACATGATAGTCCACCCTCCATATCGTTTGCTCACGCAATTTTGGAGTTTTCTTCAAAACATGAAGAGGATTAATGCAGCAAGTTTGGCCTCTAATTTAACTAACGTAGTGAAACAGGAGTTCATCCCTGTGTATAGCACCTTGCCATGAAGAAATGCCTGCTGACCATGGCTGTACAAAGACTGACACAATATAGCCGCTTTTCCTTCCATTGGCACTTTTTAATTCTCGATTGGTACTGAGAGGTCAGAATGAGAAGCTAGAATTTTGGTGCAATGAAAAGGGTTGCAGTAAGATCCTTGTATACTTCTAGATACCTACTCTACTATCCTTTTATATCTCATGCGGATGTTGATTTTAATCCTTATATCGTTAGCTACTCTCATAGGTGGTGACAGCAAGTCACGATGACTTTTGACATTTATAAAATACAATTGTAATGGGTCATAATGACCACATCCTGATAGAAATGATATAGAATTGGACCTTAAGAGTAAAAGGCTAAAAGGTGTGTAAAGGGCGACCTTTTCCAAAGCACTCAAATGCCACCCTGGACTGTATTATTGCAGACTAACAAGGCTCTGGCGTCTCGATTTACACAAAGTATACTTTTCTGTGAGACTTAATGTTGGGCTCTGTCGACACCAATTTAATATTATCACCATTCATTCTCATACTCGCGATTAGCCAAAAATGATAGAAGAGTGAAGTAAAATAAATCAATCAAGTACAAGAGCTAAACATTATAGTTTAAAGTTTCTACTTCTGAATTTATTATCACAGTTTTGTATATTTTAACATGCAAATACGCCGGAGAAAAAATATTTGTAAAATGTTTATTTGTATTGATGATAAAAAAACGTATATAATGGATCATAATGAATTTAACTTACCCAGGAATGTCCCGGACATGACACCCTACCAGTTGAGGTGGAATACGATACGGAAAATCACGAAATGTTTAAGACACACGCTGTGTCGATATCCGAATAATGCAAGCCGGATCCCAAATACCTTTTCTGAACAATACACCAATACGTAAAAAATGCAAAGCAATAATAACAAAAAACAATTGGCCTGAACTCCCAGTGGTGTTTGGTCACAACAACTGCTTTCGTGATGACAAAAAGGGGAAGAAATGTGTGCGGGGGTGAAAAAAAAACCAAACAGAAAAACCCATCAACATAAATGGCTGCAACGGTTTGAAGCACGAATGGGTTCACCTCGTTTTCGAGCGAACCTCATTATTCTCGAAGATTAGTCGGGCAAAGGGGGAAAGGGGAGTAATATGTACTGTGCATTCGATGCTCGATACACAGGTTACGGCATTCATTAGGTCATATCCCTTGCTTGTGAATCGTAAAGGGCACTTCCTTTGCAGACTCGTAAACACCAATTTCCCCCGGCTTCAATGTTTTTGGGATTCGACGAAAAAAAAATTACAGGCATTTGCCACGCTGTGTAATGAACGTTCCGGGAACGAATTGCCTCGCAAATCAGAAGTCACATTACTGGGGATGCCTGCACAAAAACTATACGGTCGTGACGTCACTTCTTCAACCTCTTCTGTTTATCTCCTGTCCTGTCCAAACATATTAAACCGTGAAGCACTTGTGGGAAAACATGATCACGTTATGAGTTCAGACAATCCAAAAAATGTACTTACGGTGTCACATCGGTTTGAAGAGCTAGTCGCACATCTAACCTTGTATACTGTGGGAATAATGTACCTTCTTTCAGTCATGTGTGTATTTGTTTACTTTGCACAGCAACAATGGAGACCATGAGATTAGGTATTTGAAAGCAGAAAACAAGCATTGCAATAACAATATTAGTTTGTACTACATGGTGTTACATTCGATCTCGGTCCCTGATTTTCGCTTATAAGAATCAAACTATTGGTCATACGAGTAATGTAATGAAATTTGCTACGGACATACCTTGCTGTATGAGAAGCATGGTGACGTCATTGTAGACGGCGCCACAGTCTCTAGTCCTTGCATGGGCATGCGCGTGAGTCTGGGCGATTCTTCCCTTAATGGTACGGACGTGTGCTTTCAGTCTGAGTTCTTGGCCCTGCTGTTGTGACGCACCCAGCTTTGGGCTAATGGGACCCCCAACACTGTGTACAAAATACCTCTTCATGATGAAAAACCGAGTGTGGTGCACTTTATCAAGAAGCCGCATTATTGGCCCTATCTTTCTCGACACAACAGTGGATACAGAATTGTACGTGGGAATCTTCCACAAGTTTGTAAATCAATTGGATGACAAGGAAGTCCGTAATGGCTATTTTCAGCAGGATGGCACCACTTTCCACACTTCCGACGCCAGCATGCAAGAAATTGTGCCCTTCTTTGAAGAACGTGTGATGCTAATGGTGACCACGTCCAACACTCTCTGTGACGTCACGATGCTTCTCATACACCAAGGTATGTCCGTAGCAAGTTTCAATATATTCATTCATATGACCAATGGTTTGATTTTAATAAGCGAAAATCAGGGTCCGAGAGCGAGTGAAACACCCTGTATAATCAAAACCAATACCAGATCCAAGAAGAGCAGTATTGCACTGACGTGGAATTTTCCAACCGTAAGCCCCTGCGTTGCCGAAATGTACTACGTTCTTCAACACATCGTCGTACCTTTAGTCAGTATCAGGTGTTTGCATCGTCACGAAGGGGGAAAAGTGTACAGGGACGTAATGTTTACCGTTCTTGGAAGTTTTTGACAGCAAAGCAAGGCAGGGAAGTTATAAATATGGCAACATTGGAGCACTTGGGAACAAGCGAGAGGGGAAAAAAATTACTGTCGATTTGAGTTTCTCGGGGTCTTTCTCACCTTGGTAAAAACAACAATGAAGAGCTCAGAAACACAATGAGCAGTTGAACTGAATCAGTAGCCCTTCAAAGGGCATTTTCCATTGATAAACAAAGGCAACGTGGAAAGTCCACATGCATGGGCGTATATATAGCTCACGTAAGGGGGGTGGGGGGTTCAACTTTTGCTTCAATTAGGGTTCCTATATTTCATAAGTGAAAATCCGGGACAGTACTGACATGTAGCTTGTTAGGGAGCGGAGAGGGGGAGGGGACTGGACCCGATAAAGTTGTATGTAGGCTATATATACAACATAATTGTCATTTACATCACACATTGTGTAGGAACATTATTTTAAAACTGCGGACTGAACAGATAGGCACCCAAGCACTGACTCCTTATAGTAAGCAGGTTACTATACAATGGAAGAGAATTGTAACTGAAATTTAGCACTGCTAGCAGACGGCGTCGCCATTGTGAAGTCAAAGATGTTTGCAGTACCGTCTGTATCTCGTTAACTCTTGTATTATGGAGAGGGAGTGGTTCAATGTAGAGTTAGATTGTTTTGTAAAATGAGCATTTTAAAATTACATCCACGCATATAAATTAAAAAAAAAAGTTCAGGAAAGTAGGAGTCTTAATCATTTCTTCTTTCCCTCCAGATTCCAGGACATTTGTGCATCCCGAAGAAACTATTCGGAACACCGGGACAAATTATACCATTCTGGGATTGTCCCTGAAAATCCGGGACGTATAGCGTCCCTAGGTATGATCTGTCTATCAAAATCCACTCTGCCACCACATGAAAGGTTACACATTTATTAAATTAAGTCTATCTACGAACTTCTAACTTTTCTACATAAAATGAGCAGTTTTGAAAAAGCTAATTCCAGCTTCTCTTTAAAAAAAAGAATTACAATGTTAGAATTAGTCTTTACCTCCTTGCTGCAAAATTGAAAATAACAACATCGGTGTTATTTTAATATCCGTATTTCTTAACAGTGCGGGGTTCATTAGTAGAAGATTTGACAGTCTCAATATCGCATAAATTCCACAGAAATGTGCAATAGCCAGGGTTAAAATGTACAAAAATTGCTTTTCGACACTTCTCTGAAATTATCAATCTATCTCACCTCCTTAATTCTACCACTCATTACATCAGCACCATCATATTCTTCACAACTATTTTTTTTCTAAATCCACACCCACTCAACCCAGAGAGAGTACTAATAGCTGAAGCTAACCCAGATAAAATTACAATCTCCGATAGGTACAAGTTTCCCATTCCGATCTAGAGTTTCCGATCAACTTTCGACAGTTGGGAAATTTCAAATTATCAAAAAATTAGAACCTGAGAAATACTTAAATCTTGCATGGTAACAAACTATATCGGGAACTTCTAATGAAATTATAATGTTCGCGTTCTAACTTCACAAGCAGCTGCTTCGGGCAGAAATTATGTGTCATTATAGAATATAGTCACGAGTTTTCTGAGCATTTTCCAGAGAAATTTCGAAACTATCAGGAAATTGCAGACATTTACTTTGCAGTCCCATCTGGTGTGTGGAATTAATTTATTTCCCATCCGTATACCGTTCTATACGCTTGTAATTTATGAGGACAAAATAAGTCTGAAGAAATTTTTAAGGAACAAGTCTCTGCGCATAGCAGATAGAACAGGTAATTTTGTAATTTTACTGAACCTAAGACGGGGGTTTGAACCCGTTGAACCCCCCTTCCCTTAAATACGTCCATGCACATGTTTGATTTAGGAAGAAGTTCAAATATGCTGGACCTCTATACATACGTATATCAAAAACAGTGCAAGATTATCCAAAATTCAGAATAATACAAGCAATAGTCTGCAATCTTACAGTAAACAATGCATGGTATTCATGTATTTTTTATCCAAGATATAATATCACTACATTTCGAGAGTGCCTCACAGATGAAATAAAATTCTTTGCCGGTGATAGGGATTGAGCTTAGGAAGCGGACCTGTGATTTTACTACATATCTGATATGATGCTCAACTACTCAACCACTTCCCGAAAATCCATACTATCTTTCATTACTTCTGAGGAAGCAGAAATAGTTGTAATGCCCTGAACATTATATTATAGTTGTATGTTAATTATCTTTGGAATTTAGAGTTCGTTCATTTTTGTATTTTGTCAACTGTTTAGTGTGTTATAGAGAATCAGATGGATAAGTGGATCGATTAACCTGTAGATGTCAACCTGGCAACAGCCGGACCCTGTGGCCGAGTGGTTAGCACATCGCGCTGCGACGCTAAGGGTCCCGGGTTCGAATCCCGCTCGGGCTTGGTTGTTTGTGAATGTCCATTCATCAATTTCATCATTTCATCACTCATCCCCATCTTCGCAAATTACCAAAGAGGCACAAAACGCGAAGTAAAATAAACGAAATCAATCAATCAACCTGGCAACAAGATTGACAAATAATCAACTTGTCGATAGTCCGGCAATATCCATGGCAACGGGTTAACAGAATGAGTAACAATTCGAGAAAAATACCGACTCGAACTTTTAATCATGTCCTGTTAAGCGTGTAAAAACTGTGTATACGAGGTATAAACCTTTTATTAAGGTTAAATCGAGTTTCGTATACCAAAACTTGAAATTAACATGTCTTTTGCTCACGACATTAAGAGCAAAGGATTAATTCCTAGTAGAGGCATAGAGGTAGTACATAATGATTTCTGTATTGCTTCCATACAAAGAACGCACGTAAAACAACACGTGCTTCTAACTGCAATGATCTCGATTGAGGACTTTATGCACCGGGACACCATTCATACCAATTCAATTACAGTAAGCACATGCAGATGCAGTCATTCTGTCGTGTACACAGCATTAAGCTAGACACGCGCCATATGCAGTTAGTCCTCGCCAGTGCCGGATCTACAAGCCGTAGACAAGTAAGCTTTTAGGGGGCCCTCAGATATCGACATAGTGGAGGGTTCGTATATGCGTATGTAGAAAACAAACCTAGTTACTCAGGGGTACAGAAACGAATACAATATGTACAGGTAAAGTTCCCTGTGCATATAGCACCGTGCCATGAAAGCACATTTAGGGTATGTAGGGGTAGGGCCCCACATATTTTCGATATCGGACATCTTGGAGATGATGTGATCAGCACTACGCTTCGGCTGCCTTTTTGATGCTGGTTTGGGCCATGGAGCCGATTTATGTGGGAACAAAGCCGGAAAAATTCCGACCTTAAACCACCCATCCCGGGTCTCCCGCGTGGTAGTCAGACTAGAATCAAATCAGGCTACAATTTCACGAGAAATATAGCGGTGAAGGTTTTATCAACCTATCTTTAATCAGGATAAAGTTATGATTGTAACAAATGTATCATATTCCAGGTGTGAGAAAACATTGTCATATATATATATATATATATATATATATATATATATATATATATATATATATATATATATATATATATATATATCACATCACCATGGGCCCCTCCAGTTCTCGTTTGGCCCCCACCTATAAGGGGCCCAATGTATAACTTTGAACATGTTACATAACTTTTGCACACAGAAACTTCGCACACAACAGGTCGGAAATTACGCAGGATTCTGCTCTGAAATGGGCAAAATCAATAAATAAATAATATGGAGGCCTCTCTGATGGGGTAGTGTTAACGTCGTCGCCTTGTAATCAAGGGGTCGCGGGTTCGATACTGGTGGAGGCATTGGCACAGTGGTTCGGATCATACCTTAAACTGTAAGCCCAGTCCCGATTAGCCTTTCTGTACATAAAGTGGACTTAAAACAACAATTCAATTAATCAATCAAATCAATAATGTGGAACTATCACTCAGTTTGAGTGTCTTTCTTGTGCTTGTGTGTTTACTATTTCTGTATTTCCTTTTTCAATCCGACAATGAATTAAGGAAGAAGCATGGGAATAGTGTAGTGTTCATGCTCTTCAATGAGCCAGTCCTATTGCAAAATAGTCTAACCTGCTTCTATCATGACCAATTGTACCCAGCCTAAATCCATTTTTTTCATAGGGGGTGTTAAGGACTTTTGGATTACCCTGTAGGCCCTTGACTGTGACTTTGTCAACATGCGATCAAGAATTACACACACACATTATATATATATATATATATATATATATATATATATATATATATATATATATATATATTCACACACAAACACACACACACACAATGTGTGTGTGTGAAGGTAGGTAGCAGAGGGTGACCTTTTACTAATATTTTGCGGGGGGCCAAAGATTTGTAGATCCGGCACTGGTCATCGCGCAATACGAGCGGTCATCTAGTGGCCTAACTGCAAGGATAATGTTGAGAAACAACCTAATAACGTTGCAACGATCATTTCGGTTTAAACCCAGGCATCTTCCTTTAAGATGCTTTAAGCTAAAATATATATGAAATGCAGGCAGGGCAAAAAGCACAGCTCCCATTTTCAAGGCAAGCCTGTGGATGGTAATAGGAAAATGGACCACTCCGTAATGTGCTCTGCATCTCAAATTAGTTTTCTTGCAGGGCCGTGTTATTACAGGCTCGTCTCTTCTCGGGTATTGATTTGCTTGACAAACACGAGGCTGTTTCGTCATAACGCCCGCCCGTGTTCCGTTACAAGTTCTTATTACTTATTCCCCGTGCTCGGCTAAACGTTATGCAAAACAACTCTGCACGAAACTGCCGGTTACTACGTGTACAAACGCAACGGAAAATAGTACATAATGTATTATTAATATTGCCTACCTCTAGCTTTAACATTATGAAGATCCAAGGCTCAACTGTGTATCTATTTACACTTTAGATCATAATATTATTCCCAGAAAACAATGGACACATATACTCGTACAATAGACAAACTACAGAAAAAAATGTAATCCGTAGATATGCATACAACATATAGGGGAAAGTGGGGCACTTTGCAACATGGGCACGTTGCAACAGTGCTTTTTCTGTTATGTAGGATGGCTCTACTACGTTGCGCTTACTGTCGTTCCAACACACGTTGGTAGGTGTCTCTGATGAACCGTTCGTTACGCCAGTTTTTCAGATGTTGTCAGAGTGGAGGAAGAAAGAAGAATTTTGAGGACGGTGAGTAATTTTTAAGAATCTCTTACAATTTTTAATACGCAATTCCTATAAATGACCACAGCATGCGACATGTGGTCAATTGAAAGCATGTTTATTGAAGGTGTGGAAAGTGATATTGCTTTTTATGTTATGCAATTTTTGTGGAGGCAAGAATAGCTTTCGTAATCAAACATGTCGGTGAGCCAAGTTGCAACAGATGTTGCAACTTACCCCACAATGTTGCAAACTGCCCCATGACAGACCAGCGCTTTAATAAGATATTGAATGTAATTGTTCACTGTCCCGAATGTGATAAATCGAAATAAGGTTTATTGTTTACTAATTTTACAATCTTTTCAAGTATAAGAAAAATGTGATCGCATATATTTAGTCCTATATTCAGTAACCAACACATATTTTGAATTTTCACTTATTTATTCTTATACAAAATTACACGCACGTCAGTACGGCAAGAAAACACTATATTTCAGTTAGTAGTGCTAGATAAATAAATACGTAAATTGTGAATGAATTTTTGTTTATAATCATGTGCATGTAATTTCTACTAGCAGCACGAAACATTAATATTGTTATGCTTTCTGATATGGTCTCTTTCGTCTTGCAGATTTATTTCTAAAAAATTGTTCCTTATGTTCCCGCCGAAACTATTGTTGTCGAATTGCTGTATAATCGTTGCTGTATTATTATTATTATTTATATTGTTTCAGGTAGCCTGCAAGATGAGGAACTACAAGAGGAAGACCCAAAAGGGGACTACACCGCCTGATGTGATGGATAGAGCAGCAAATTTAGTCCTGGAACACGAAGATGACAAAAATGTCAGCTTAAGACAAGTGGCTGCAGAGTTCAACATTCATTATTCAACCCTTTCAAGATACATACAAAAGAAGAAATTACAAGAAAGTGGTCCTCGTGAGGGACAGAACATAAGTTGTGGTTATGCGAAACCGTGGAAAGTGTTTTCAGAGGAAGAGGAGAATATCTTAAAAATGTACTTGCAGCGTTCCAGTGAGATTATGTTTGGATTAACACCACAGGAAGTGCGAAAATTGGCTCATCTCTGTGCAGTTAAGTTTGATATAAGTGCTCCTTCATCGTGGTCGGTAAACGGAATGGCTGGTATTGAATGGTTCAGGGGATTCCTACAGAGAAACAAAGATCTTTCGGTGCGCTTGCCTGAATCAACTTCTTTAGCACGAATGGCCAGTTTCAACAAAGAAAATGTGCGCATGTTTTTTGACAAAGTTTCCGAAGTTCTGTCCAGAAACAATTATTCATCCTCAAGAATTTGGAACATGGATGAAACTGGTGTCACAACTGTCATGAAACCAAATAAGGTTTTATACCTCCAATGCTAATATTTCCACGTAAGAACTTTCGGGACCATTTCATTCGAGATGGTCCAACAGACTGCATTGGAGCAGCTACTGGTTCAGGTTGGATGATTGAGGAAACGTTTGTCCAATTCATTCGACACTTCATTTCTCAGGTGAATCCTAACGAAAACTCCCCTGTGCTTCTTTTCATCGATAATCCTCTTCCCATCTCAGCTGTGAAGCTTTAGATGAATGCAAAAATAATAATATTACCCTTTTGTCATTTCCTCCACACTGTTCGCATCGACTACAACCGTTAGATGTCAGTTCTTTTGGTCCATTTAAGAAAGTGTGTGGCCGAGCAATTGATTCTTGGCATAAGAATCATCCAGGAAAAACTCTTACAATCTACGACATACCACAGATAGTTAAAACAGCATTTTTGAATACAGTTACCCCTACCAACATAACATCAGGTTTTGTTCAAACAGGAATATTTCCCTTCAATTCTGAGGTATTCCAAGAAAGCGACTTTGCGTCGTGTTTCGTTTCAGATCGACCAAATCCAGCACGACAGGTAGATACTCGTAGTAGGCCTCCCGTATCTGAAAGTGATGACATAGTCCAAACTGCCAGGTGCGATGCACTGCCAACAAAATCATCTTCAGGTGATGTTCAAAATGAACATTTGCCTTCGCAAATTGAAATGCCGGGTCCAAGTGGCACACAAATGTCTTCAGTAGTGAGTAGACCTAAAGTTTCCTTCTCTCCTGAAAATGTTCGTCCATACCCAAAGGCTGAACCCAGGAAAACGACGAATCGTAAACGTAAACGAAGTGCCATTCTAACAGACACACCTGAAAAAAAGGCTTTGGAAGATGCAAAAAAGAGTAGTGCAAAAGAAAGGGGCAAGAAGAAAATTATGTGTAAGAAAATATTATTCCAAAGTTCTTGCAAAGAATATCACTGTTTAGTGTGTGGAGAATCCTACAAAGAAGAAGAAGACTGGGTGCAGTGCAAACAATGCAAAATGTGGTCCCATTGGCTGTGCGCGGAGAGAAATCCTTATGATGTGTGCATTGATTGCAAATAGTGTCATTCAGACAACGTATAATCCCTGTTGCAACGTACCCCAAACACTGTTGCAACTTACCCCATGCATGGAGCACATAGCTACACTCGGACCTGCTTTAAATTAACAGACTTTTCTTATTTGAGGTTCAAAATTAAAATTTCATATTTGTTTCTTAAGTAGCCAAAAGATGTACCATTTCATAGCATATTTGTAACTTGTTCCAATTGTAACAGTTTTTGAATAAAAAAAATTAAACTGAAAAGTGTTGCAAAGTCCCCCACCTTCCCGCTACTGAACGTATATATAGCAGACCATGGCGAATATTTATTGTTTTTACAAAAGAGATTTAATAATTCATAAGCAGGGGACGGATTTATATGTACTAAAACGGTGTTAGATATGTAAATATATAAAGAGTTTAGTCATTTTTTTTTCAAAATACGGAATTAAATAAAGACTTACAATTGTGAAAAGTGGCAATTTTCATCAAGCAAGCCACTTACCTAGCTAAATTAAATGCATTTGGTTTACAAGAGATTAATTGTGATGCAAACCAAACAAAATATTTGCTTTATTTTTTGTTAGCTTTAAAAAATGGATTACTAAACTTTCTTCTAACACTGACTACCATGCTGAGGTCCTTTCTGACCCCACACAACAGGTAGTTACAAAATATCTTGCCAGACGGCTACTGCCCTTTAGTGTACTTTCACTTTCAACATGTTTTGTTTACTTTTGCCGTTCTTGTCCTCGTACGCGCTGTCTGGGGTCGACCCTGCCATGGTATTTGTGTAACTTTTTTGTGTGACGAAAATTGAAACGTGGAGGCACGTTACGTCCGGATTCCACATTAAACTGTAGGTCCAGTCCCGATTACCCTTTATGTGCAAAAAAAATTGGACAAACCAAATCTTGTTTACGCTCTACAGTGATTGTAGGGTCGCTCACACAGTCAGCTGAAAATGTTCAGAAAATATGAAAATAAAATATTTATTTAATATATTATTGTTAAGAATATGATTCTGCACAGGTTGTAAACGTCATCCTACTATGAGGAAGAAATGAAGAGACCACACATCTTCAAATTTAAACACAGAACTGGAAAAACAAATGCATTTAACCAGCCTTATACTGAGTGACATTACAATTTGCATCCACGGCTCCTTCCTAGTCCCGTCGCAAAGCACCAAAAACAATCACTCTCTTCTTAAACGAGGAAATATCACACAATATGCGCCTAACAACACTTCCCGAAGGACTGCAACAATGGGAACAGTTACATAATCATTCTATTCTCTATGCAGCTGGTGCAATTACCGTCCAAACTTTTTAATTATATCTCGAAAATAAACATACAGAGTAAACGTGGCCTTTTCTCACGGAAATTTATACATTCTTTGGATTACGTAACGTTGCGCATGAGAGAATGTGAATCAGAAACACGGAAAATATTTATAATTTACGTCATTAGGAACATAACATTGTTTCCTTGAAAGCAACAAAGATATTGTACAATGTGGGCGGTTACCTACGGACTACATTTTAGTGGCACTTCAAATAATGGAACCATATCCTAGAGAACTTAGAATAGATCACAATTTATGATAGGTAACGTCATGCACCATATGTCGAGTAATACATATGAGGTAATGATGGATTGTGATTGTCGATAGCTACAGAGTGTGTGGAGGAGGATTAGATAAGCATGAAGGAAATGATCTTTGGAATAACAGGATACCAGCCGGTAAAGAAATGGAAGAGACATCACAAGTTCGACAAAAGCTACACATTGAAATAATGCTTATGTATCATCTTCAAACATTTGGAAACAGTGTTTCAACTGAACAAAATGTGTGAGGGTTATGGAGAAAATTCAGATTGACATAACAATAGCACAAAGTAAATCTTCTTGTAACACCGCAGAACCATTTTTGTCACAATTTCGTATTCAATGACTTCCATTCTTTTTAAAAAGATTGAACTGTCAGCAATGCAACTGATCGGCGAACCACTTTAAAATTAATTTAAATTAAAAAAAAATAACTGCATAAAAAGAATATAACAATTATGTACAACGAGGGACAGACTGTCCAGAAAGAAGGGGGGAGGGGTCCTTAGCTTCCCTCCTTTCAATTCGAATACTGGTTGAAAGCTCTTGGCGTACTGAGCAAACACGATCATGTTATCCTTGAATTAAGGTATTCATATGTAACAGGTAGCTGTCGGCAATACCTATCTACCTCGCGATGCTGGGCCAACAATGAAAATTTGGAGTCGAACCCGGCACCGCTCGCAACAAAGCATAGGATAAGTTCCTTTGCTTTTGACTGATTGAATTAAGCTTATTTTACATTGCATTTCTGCCACTTTGGACTAAAAGCGACGATGAGGATTAATGACACGATGAAACTGACACTCACAAAGAACACCCATGCCAGGCCGGAATTCGAACCCGGAACACCTGATGTCGTAGCGCGTTCCTCTGCTTTTGACGCTTACGCACAGCAACAGGATGAAAACACGGTGCAGAAGAAACCACGACAATGATACACACGAGTCAATCCATCAGCCGCCGTCATTTCGTGGCCTTGTCGAACAGATCCGTAACTTCGACCAGATCTTCCAAATACCATCCCAGCCATAAAATGGTCATCTCGAGCTGCCCCCTTCCCCTTTCCCATCCCTAAGGGAAGGACAGTGAACTCTTCCTCGCGACGTAATCATGAATTGGCCTTTATATATGGGACAAAAGAAAGAAGGAGACGGGAGAAAAGAAAAAAAAAGAGAACAAATGAAAACTCTTTCGACCATTGTGCAGTCGTAAATTACAGCATCACGGAGGAGCAATAGCTTAGTACTATTTCACTGTTGAAATGTATTAAGGGAGGAAAAGGGGATAGGGAATGTCGGAAGAAATGACCCATAAGAGCTCTCCTTTGTCATACGATGCAACGAAATAAGTGGACGTGGCTAAGTGACTTGTGTGTGCGTTAAGACCAAAAATGACAACAAAATAGTCCGTTCCGCCTTAACTTTATGATGTTGGTACAGGGAAATCATTGTTGCCTCGCGGCACAATCCTTGTTGTGGATTTAGGTGAGCCACTCCACGTACAAATCTTCAAGGTACTTTTGCTTTGTGGAAAACATTACAATAGGATTTGTACACACATTCTGCGGGGGGAAAAAAAACAACCTTGAAGTTTCCAGGCTCTATAATGCTTTAATTAAAGAACAAGAGTTAATTTGAATTTTGGGTGCGTCAGCACTTAGGATATTCTGAACCCGTCACATTATACGGGGTCCAGCCCCTTACCGTTACAAATAACAACTCTAACGTTGATTAACTAAAATCTTAATCTTAAAATATTCTGACTTCCGTTAAAAGCTGAGGCTGTAAACGGGCACTCAGCACACATAGGGACAAAAACAGGACAACACACAGAATTATACTGGCCATAGGGCCAGTCGCCAGAGCCTCGTTTGGCAGTTGGGTGTACTACGTGGAAAATCACACCTTACACCCCAGAACAAGAGTTAAATCATCCTATGAACAGTGATTGCGAAATGTGTGATGAATATTCAGATTTAGGATCCAAATTAAGTAAAGGCCGAGGTCATGAAACTGAAATTGGTGAAGAAAATGTATGTACAGACGAGCCTCGTCAAAAGTATACACTATTTCTTGACTAGCAACATAATTTATAAGACAAAATCTAATATTTTCAATGCGAGAGTGGAAGAAGGTGGAATAACGTATTGACAAGAGGTTTGGCATAGAACTATATAGTATATATATATATATATTCTGTGCAACAGAAATGGACTTTTGGATGTGATCTGGAAGTTTGTTAAGTCCACTTTAGGCACAGATAGGCTAATCAGGACTAGGCCTACAGTTTAAAATGGGATCCGAACCACTGTGCTATGCACCTCCACAGGGTATCGAACCCGGCACACCTTGATTACAAGGCGATGACGTCACCACTACGCCATCGGAGAAGCAGTGTGTTCTGCGAAAATCTAAAAGTAAAATATTAAATAATGTGATTAGAGGAAAAGATGAATGTGCAGTATTCGGTAATGAAGTTTGAGTCGAAACAGTTGAAATGTTACAGGTATGTGTTCATCTTTATTTCCTCTACGCGAGACACCCCTGTGTCAGGGGTTTATCCAGAATTTTTAATATGTCCGTAACTGCGAAGTTGTAAGTTAAATTTAGAACCAAATAGCCATACACTGGGCCTTTGGGGGGGGGGGGGGATGTTGAGAAAACTTTGCGGGTGGTGGATAAATCACTACCGCATAGACGTGATGATGTAGTTGAAATGTATAATCAGGAAGGGGATTTATATGTACATACATATTTTCATACGTTGTTAAAATCAATGTTATTTTGTATTATCTTCGAGAATTTTGATATGGAAGCTCGAAAAACCATAGATTAGCTTTTAGCACATGTTTTACATATGTAAAACACTTTCCGAGATAACGCACATTTATATTAGATATTTCTACATTTTCCCTTCTTGTGTTAGATATCAAAGGTTTTTCGTTCAGATGCATTATGTTCATTTTCTACTGTTTCTTTTAAATCTTGACAACAGATGTTATTCTAACATTCTTGTGAACAATAAAGAATTGCTTTCGCTGTTAAATTCATTGCATATTTTAAATATACTCCCATTACTTCATGCGATATTGAACGAAGTTTCAGCCAATATAGGTCTGTCAACAGGAGATTCACTTTTCAGCACTTGAAAGAAAGTTTCGTAATCCATTGTGTCTTGCTAACAAGTGCATTTTGCATTTCAATCCTGCGTTACGATTAATGTCATGCATGCTAGGTAAACAGTTTTCTTAATGAAATTCCACAATTGTGAGCCCATCTAACATCTTTTTGGTACGTATAAATCCGTTCGTTCCCTGGTGATTCTGGCCCCGTCTAGTTCGCTGCACTTTTTGACACTAAAATCCCCTCGGCCAAAGAATGGACTTGAGGAAACCCAGATTTTCCGCCTCCAGTTCAAGGGGAGAAAAGCGGTGTTGCTACACGCCTGATTTTTGTCCAGTCGTACACGACACCTCTTCCTGTCAACATGCCCCCTTCGCTCGCATTTCAAGGAGAGGCAGGGAATCGGAGACCTATTCGCTTGCTGCGCTGCGACAGCTTGGCCTTGTTGAGGGGTGCCACCTGTTTCCAAAACGACTCGAAACGAAAAATTTCGCAACGCGGCACCACGGCAACTGGACAGTGCCGATTGGTTCAGCGGTTAATGTGACCGACCCTCTTTGGCTTTCGACAGAAAAGATAAAAATAGAATTTCCAAGTCCATTCTTTGGCCGGAACAACAGTAGGTGTGGTGCAAGTGTGGTGTGAGGCTGGTGCAAGGATATGACGTTCAAGAAAGTACACGAATAGTGGTGTTCACGTTCCGAAGATTCAACAAATGCCTGTCTACTGCTTCAAACGTTCATTTGATAAGCACGCACCACGTGACCATACACTACACCGCTCCAGAACGTAGTGCAAACACCAAATAGGCTACCTGACACCAAATCAACGAAGAAAATCAGTCGTGGCTGCGCCGTGTATAGCCAACTAAACGGGGCTAATGGTGCAGCAACAGCAAGGCTATGTACATCGTCTCCAGGAAAAGGCACTATCACGTCAGTACGACTATCATTAGACAAATCAGCACAGAGGTGTAACAGGCTAAGTGTATGTACACTTTACACCTCCTATCTGCACTTGAACGCGCGACAGTTTCTTTGAAGATAGCCTTAAAGAGGTGTTGTTTTTCTAAGCTGCCTGGAGAGACGAGAGAGGGGGAGGGAAGAAAAACACGTCGCCTCCTTTGATCTCAGCTGACCCACAGCGCACGGCAAGGGAGGTCTCCCGAGTCGAGAGTTACGAGGTGCGAGTGACTTTTCCTGGAAGCCACCGACGGGGAGGGGAGAAGAGACGGAAGTGTCACGTGACACCGGAGCACGTGAGAAAGGGTCGCGTGCCGAGGAGACTCCTTTTAATTCGCGACCCGCCTCCTTGCTTCCTTAATGGGGGACTCCTGCAGGCTCACCCGATTAGCGACAGCCGCGGCTGCTGGGTTCCCCACGGGCTCAATGAACGCCGGCAATTAATTCGGAATCCTCCGACCTGGTCAGCAGTGTTGCAATCCCAGCGAACGAAAAAATTACGGTCACTGATCGACTGAATCGTCAATGATGTATGTCATCACGAGCAGAGAGCCGTTTTTTCAACTCTTTATTCTTCTTATATTTCTTAACCGCTTCAACATTTTTTCCCCTTAATTTTATACGTTAACAATTGTAATAAATTTTCGATAAGTAACAATGGTTGAGTGGAAGAAAAAGGCAATGATTGAACTCCACAATTCTAAATAAGCAAATGTATGAAATATAAAAATCAATACAAGCGGTGCAAGGGGTGATCCTTCCACGCAGGACACCCAATTGTCAACCTCGCTTCCACGTAGCACACCCTAGACTGCATTTTGCAGACTAACCAGGCTCTGGCGTCTGGGTCTTGTCGATATGTGTGCTGATGCCCCTTTACAGCCTCAGCTTTTAACCGAAGTCAGAATGTTTCAATGTTTTAATATTTTAGTAAATGAGTTGTTTTAAGTCCACTTTATGCACAGTAAGGCTAATCGGGACTGGACCTACAGTTTAAAGTGGGATCCGAACCACTTGTGCCTCCACCAGGTATCGAACCCGGGACCCCTTGATTACAAGGTGGCGACGCTACCACTGCGCCATCGGGGAGGCCCTATTTTAGTAAACGACATTATAGTTAATTTAGGTAAGGTAAGAGGCTGGACCCCGTATAACATGACGGGTGCCTGACGCATTCAAAAATTCAAATTAAAAATAAATCAATAAAAACAAAGAACGAGAGCAGTAAAGCGTAAAGGACGACCGCAGGGTTCCCCCTACCCAAAAAGTGTTGCCACTTGTAATTATCAGTCCATTACGATAGAATAGATTGATTGATTTGTTTATTTCGCTGTTTTGCCACTTTTTGGCTGATGGCGAAGAGAAGAAAGATGAGAAGAAATGGATGAAGGGACTTTTAGGCTGGCTATGGGTGCAGACGCCAGAGCCTCGCTAGTCTGCTAAATGCTGTCAAGGGTTTACTACGTGGAAGAGAGGTTGTCATTTGTCTTACGCTCCTAGAATTGAAGATAATGGAATATATCTTTATTGAAGCAGGCGTGTTTCGGACTCATTAGTCGTTCTTGAAGCACGGGGCAACATCATCTCATATTTTAACACACAGCAGATATCTATTTCTTTCCCCCAACCCCTCTAACTTTTTTGAAGGCAAATTGCGACAATTTTTCCGTGTGGAGATTGTTACCCTGCCTCCATATCAGGGCAAGTGATTTTTTTTTCTTATTGGAATATTTTATTATTGGATTTTTTTATTAATATGTTAATCAATTACGTAAAGGAAAGTAACAAAATCCTAGCTCCGGCCTGCTAGCAATTCCCTAAAACCTGAATGTAGTAAGACCACTTTGTGCACAGATAGGCTAATCAGGCATGGACCCCCAGTTTGAAGTCTGATCCGAACCGCCATATGCCTCCTCCGGGTAACGAAGCGGGACACAGCGGTATAATACGTGTCCCGTTGAACTAGCATTAACATCTAATGAAGAATCTATTCGGATAAAAGTAAAGTAAAAGTAAAGTGTTCCCCTGTGCATAGCACCACGCCATGAAGGCGTATAGGGGGTGTGAGGGTAACGCTCCACACTTTCTTGATCCGGTCGTGAGTGGGGGAGATGTGATCAGCATCACGCCCCTGACCGCCTTTACCCCCCAGGGTTTCCCCCAGGTACCCATGTTATTCGACGCTGGGTGGGCGCCGGGGCCGCTTTCACCGTTAGAAAAGTTCCCGGATTTGAACCGGCCGGGGATCGAACCCGGGACCTTGAGCATGGTAGTCAGACGCGTTACCGACTGAGCCACCGCGGCCACTATCTATTCGGATAATGCCATCTAAATAAATCGAAATGCTTTTCACGCACAATAATATAAACGGGAATGGCAGGAAGACGAACGGTCCAAAACTAGGTGAAAAGACGTGCAGTTTGCAACACCGACGACCAGACTCATCCGGCCCGCCATGCGACGGGAGGTGTGTAAAACCGCCTGGGGATTCCCCAGCTAACCGCGCCGCACACCGGACGACGGGTGATCCGCCTGGGTTTACCGCCGACTTGTCTTTCCCAGCCCTCGGCTTCCAAGCGTCACGCCATTCGGGATCCACCTGTGGAGCCCTTCCTGCCCTACAACAATGCGGTTCTACAGGGAGGTTATTTCAGTCGTTCACCGTCAGACCGTCGGCCGTCGAGCGCCTCCTTCATGCAACAGTTCCCGGCAAATTGACTTATAGGAAGTCCGTAACAGAAACCGCTTGCTTTGTAATGTTTCCACTTTTCACAATTACAGTTACAATTACAATTGAAATAAGCACGTACCTTGTCGCAAGGATGCTGGAAAAGGTGTCCTCCCAAATACAAATATTTCTGGCACCTTATTTCTGACATCTAATCCTAGATTAGACATCGCTACTTTATCCTCAGTTGTCGCGACAGCGCCGGCAGCTTATCGGGGGTCGGGGGAGTTGTCAGCCGCGAGAAGGCGCTTCATACTGAACAAACGCGACACCTGTCGCCAGTGATGCCAACCGTAGGGACATGTCCCTACGCATAGGGACTTTCACTATATTTCGCCCGCGTAGGGACAGATTTTACCAAATAAGGGAAAACGTAGGGACTTTTTTCAATCTTGGAAAACAACATTTTATTGTGCAAAGCTTACTCGCCAGTCAGTTGCACTTTCTTCGTGCTCGGTTTGGAATGAATGGATTAGTTTATCTGGATACTTTAGCGAGGAGGAGAAAAAAGAACTAACCAACAAATCTCCATCAGAATTTTGAAACATGTTATCGGTTACCAAGAACTTTCAAGGCAAGTTATTTTTTGAAAACATTTTCACTCTCGCGAAAATAGTGCTAACATTGCCACATTCTAACGCGGAAACGGAAAGAATATTTTCAATGTTAAGTGATACAAAAACAAATAAAAAGATAAATAAAATGGGACCAGAATTGTTTAAGACTGAAGGAAATACAGCATCACCAACCAACATCACTCTCTTGGCAGCAGCAGCATGTATGACTTCAAATAACATAATCAACAGTAAACGACTCAACGTTATTCATTAGGGGTGTGCGGGATCCCGAAAAGTCAGGACCGGGATCGGGAAAAAAAATTCCCGTCCCGATACCGACTTCGGGAAATGACTTCCCGACTTTTCGGGATCCCAAACAGTCGGGAAATAGCTACCGAATGGTCACTTTAAGAAGTCGTTAATTTTCGACGTTTTCTGCATTGTAAGTTTCTGTAACTTATCGGAAATTGTAAGTTTTTATTCTAGAAATGCCAAAACAATCACTTTAAGTGAAAAGCAAATTTTTTCGTCCCGACCCAAAAAATTCTGTCCCGCACACTCTTATTATTCATTAAGGCAAGAATTTACAATACCGGACCATTCTGTAATTTCTATGCTACGTCTTATACTCACGAAATAATTAGTCGTGATGATTTATCTCAAGTTAACATGTTGGGGTGAGGTAAAAAAAATTGGGTCATTAACGTGTATAAGTTGTAAAATAAGCTTTTTCATTCTCGCAATGATTCTCAGTATACAAGTATGGTAGCCATATTTGTTGATATGAACAATTGACGACGTTCGCAATTAGTTACGATGTCTACAGCGTTGCCACACTGTTGATTTCATACTTGGAGAGCATGGATCGTGTAAGAATGGCGGAAGAGAACAGTAAAAATGTTGTTAATGTTGTACAGATTGTTAGGTGGAGTGTGCAGGAGGATGGCCGTGGGCTAATTAATAAACTTATGGATTTCGGTATATTGCCGAAAGAAGGTGCTTACATGTGACAGCGACAATCACGATGTAGAAGAACATGTGGAGTGTGGACTGATTTGATTACAGGTAAGTTTGGTAATAGTGCATCGATCGTAAAAGTTCAGAATACGAAAATGGCATCTTCGATGATGAACGTTTGCCGTTAAAGTGCTACGAAAATAAGATTTTTTTTATCGGTTCGTAATCACAATTAACCCAAAACTATTCACGTATAGCCCCACTGACCATTCTCGGTAAGTTTAGGTTAAGTTAGGTTAGGCAAGGCAAACATAGTTAAAAATTTGGGGTCGAAAAACCATGCACAGGTAGCCCCACAAACGTTTGACGAATAGCCCCACGAACCATTCAGGTAAGGTTAGGTTAGGATAGGATAGGCAAACATAGTTAAAATTTGGGGTCGTAGTAATATCAGGAATGTATATTTAGTTTTTAAGTATTGGAAACACAAAATCTTCCAGTAAACAATGAGCAATCGTGCCGATCGCGGACCACTCAATTTCACTTATTTTGCAATTTCTACACGTGACCCCCAAATTTTAACTTCAAATTCGTGATTAGGAGGCCTCAATTAGTGAGTATGCGAAATATTACAAAAATCAGGGAGGGGTCCTGTATTGTAAATTCGCTCCTTCATTAATTGTGGAAGCACCGAGCAGAAAGATTTGGTAAGTAAATGTGTATATTTTATCTTCTGTTTTGCATGCTCATGAGGTGGTTTTTTTTTAGTCGCTTTACTTGGCGTAGGGACATTTGGTCAGTTGTAGGGACATTGCCGAAAAATGGTTAGCAACACTGTCGGCTACCAGACGTAGTGAGTGTACCGTACCCTCATGCACACTTCTGTTTGCGTTTATCAGTACGCGTGTTTTTTATACTGTTTTATTCATTTATTCAGTGCTAGTGCTTTATTGTGTGTTAATTGTTATTCATTCATTAGTTATGCCGCTAAACAAATATAGTCTTGAACAAAGAGTTTTTATGTACGATAATTACGTGAAAACGAATTCTTGCAGAAAAGTGGTCAGGCAATTACGAGAGACAGGATCTCTTGAACCTAAGAAACGTGTTGTATTGCTGTTGAAACATCTCTTATAACACAGGAGGTTAGTGATCATCATTATTATTACTTTTAAATATCATTTTACGCTTTCGGTTTGCTTTATTTGCCGGGATGCTCTCTTCCATTTCTGTCAAACTGAGGATAAAATAGCGATGTCTAATCCAAGATTAGATGTCAGAAATAAGGTGCCAGGAATATTTGTATTTGGGAATACACCTTTTCCAGCATCCTTGCGACAAGGTACGTGCTTATTTCAATTGTAATTGTAACTGTAATTGTGAAAAGTGGAAACATTACAAAGCAAGCGGTTTCTGTTACGGACTTCCTGTAAGTCAATTTGCCGGGAACTGTTGCATGAAGGAGGCGCTCGACGGCCGACGGTCTGACGGTGAACGACTGAAATAACCTCCCTGTAGAAACACCGCATGGGAAGTTAAATATACACACACAAACATCGAGAAGCTTTCAGGAGCTTTGTCGGTCACTTTATAAAAATATAACATAGAAGATGCAACCTCGACTCGAAAGTTAATGCAAAATGCAAGGCTACCTGGGTAATTAGAACCAGAAAATATAGTTTTTATTTTGCTATTTTTTAAAAAAACTTTGATGCATTGTTAACTACTTTGGCATCTCTTGCCCCATTGTTAACTAACTACCTTGGCATCTTTTGCTCCATTGTTAACTACCTTGGTACTTTTTGCTGTATTCTTAACCAGTTTGGCAGTTTTTGCAACACTGTTAAATACTGGCATCTTTTGCTGCATTGTTGAACACTTTGCCAGTTTCTGCTGCACTGTTAAACACCTGGCAGTTCTTGCAACATTGTTAACTATTTTGGCACTTTTGTCTCAATTGTTAACCAGCTTGGCAGTTTTGGATGCATTTTAAGCAATTTCGGCAGTTTTTGCTGCATTTTCAGTATTTTGACAAGTTTCTAAATAGCGTTTTTAGATTTTGTTGCTGCATCTTGCCCTTTCAGTGCATTTTAGTCGTATTTGCTGCTCACAAAATTCTAAAACGGAAAATAAATCTTCTGCTTCGTGGCATCAATAAGAAGGAAGTGAGTAGTGTTATAACTAGGGCTAGGATTTTTATGACCTAAAAATCACCAAAATATGCAAAATAAAATATGCTCTTATGACCTAAAATTTTACAAAATATGCACTATAATTTGAAAAATATGCCCTTATAACTGGACTGTTTCAAACATCAATATCTAAATGCTGAGATATTTTCACATACGTACTACTTTTAGTTTACTTTATGAGCCCTGAGTTGCAATGCACAATGAGTACTTTCTCTAAATTTGCAAATAAAAATGAAAAGATTTTGATACAGTTCAAAGAAAAAAAAACTTTCGAGTAAACATGGGAGTAAGAACGAATCCACTTCGAAAATGACTGAATATTTCTTGAAGAAGAAAAAAATACACATCAAAATATGCTCTATCACGCAGAAATGGCCAAATATGCCAAAATATGCCCTTAAAAAGCACCTTAATTTTATTATTCTTCATAATATGAATTTCTATTTCTATGTTTGGGGAACACATCACCCTTACCAAAAAAAAATATGCTAAGTCATAAAAGTCCTAGCCAAGGTTACAACAATACTGTTATATTTACTTTAGCTTCAATAGTTTAAGCCATCAAATATCTGGCTGTGTTGAATTATCAGGTACTGTCACAAGTACGTGACTCGGAAAAATCCAAGCTTAATATTAATATCTAAAACACTAAAACGCTGACCAAGGCAAAATTTATTGTAATTTAGTGTAAAACACTATAAACGAAACGTTTCCACCCTCTAACAGGGTCTCCTTCAGACAAAGATTCACAATAAATTGCGTGAATATATCTTATCATCTTATGTATACACTCGCAGTACAGGGTATATTATATATATATATATACATATAACTGCGAGTTTATGTATAAGATGATGGTTGGATCTTTATTTCGATTTATTGTGAATCTTTGTCTGAAGGAGACCCTGTTAGAGGGTGGACATGTTTCGTTTACAGTGTTTACTAAATTACAATAAATTTTGCCTTGGTCAGCATTTTAGTGTTTTATTAAACATGAAAACAAGGCTTAGTAGTGTTAATATCTAAAGTAATTTTACAGGGCATTTTCAAAGGGGAGGGGAGTCTATCGAAATGCACTTTTTATCCCATGAAAAAAACACGCATTTCAAATATATAAATACTATTTCTATTTTGTTTAACTCGCTTTTTCTACCTCTTTGGTTATTTACGACGATGAGGATGGATGAAAGTTACTATACTGAAGATGTGGGACCTGTATGCACTATATAGTTACATCAATATTATTCGTGGTCAAAATAACAGCAGAACTGACACAAGAAAAGAACTATTTTCAGAAGTTAAGTGGTTGTGTTTACATTAACTTCGAATTTACAGCGGATGGAGAATAGGGTAATATCCGGGTTCTACTTGTAAGACACTGAACAATAAAAGAACCAAATTAAGATAAAATACAACCCATGCGGATATT
Organism: Lepisma saccharinum; assembly: GCF_977018435.1. Classification (NCBI taxonomy): domain Eukaryota; kingdom Metazoa; phylum Arthropoda; class Insecta; order Zygentoma; family Lepismatidae; genus Lepisma; species Lepisma saccharinum. The sequence goes on from NC_139229.1 coordinate 37,218,396, forward strand.
AGTCGTACATATGTTTTTTGCGGAAGCATTTTCCCCTAAATATTTCCCAGCATCCTCGTTATCCCAGAGAAAACAGTCACGCGACCTACTTTTCATATCAGGCATCAGCAAACGCACAGGAGAGAAATATGGCTTCATGCCCTGTTTGAAATGCTCACACGCAGTTTGAACAAAAATTCCAACTTTCCCTCTAATTCACTCCCAATTAAAATATACGGAACAATGAGAGATAAAAACGTACATGTTTATTAATGACTTAAATATATTTTCCGCCATTTAACCATATTAACATACAAACTATATGATGTTATTCTTACGCTTTGCATACGCAAAGGAGAAACTAGCAAGAAAAATTAGAAAACTCTGAGAATCCAATAAATGGTTGGGAAAGAAACCAGAATATATGCACCACAGCCTGGTGTTGTCCTTGTTAGAATTAAAATGTTATCGTCAGATGTCAGGGCATTTGAAACTAAGATCTAGTGCGTATCGACTGCAAGTATGGAATTACTATCTCGACCCACTTTTTGATAAGTTGCATTTTCTTCCAGCCCTAAAAGGCAAAAACCGAATTTTAGTGTATTCAAGAGAGTGAAGAGAAATATTTTCAACTTTCATGCATTTCCATGGATTATATACTATATATATACGTATATAAAATTAGTGCTTAGCCCATACCGATACTCTTGCCGATTACCACCGATACTGATAACTGGAAATCGTTAACAATTATAAGTTGTCTAAAATACTGATTAATATTAGTGTGTGAGTATTCCGTATTTTACACATATCGCCGGCTGTTTTGTCGCATCTCCACTTTTCGTCGGAAAAGAGTTGATGACGTTATCGTATACCGTATGTGTGTTTAATGTGTCATGTTTCGGTGAATTATTAACATTAATAAAATGTTTTCGCAACTCGTGTAGTGATGCGGTTCTCAAACTTTTTTCTCATTGTACGCCTTAGTCATAACTATACGTCTAATGCACCCCCCCCTCATAGATTATCTTCGAAGAGTGGGTTTTGGGGAATATTTTTGCCCGCTTGATTGTTGGGGCGTTTTTTATATGTAGGAAGCGTGTATCTGCAATAGAGCAAAATGACATTCGGGCTGTATGTGGAAAGATTGTAAACAAATAAACATTAGACTACTATTTTATTACTTTATTGGGTGTTCCTATGTTTACAATCCTTATCATTAGTTACAAGAATAAAAATGTGAAACACATGAATGCTAAGAATTAGGAAAAAACTTTAATTTTCATATATTTTTTCCAGAGTTGTTGAAAAAAAGTAAAGAACAAAAATAAGTTAGTAAACCAACTCTCAAGCGCAATTTTGGAGTTTTTATTGTAAATCATGAAGAGTTTCTAGTAAGAAGGATGTGCCTGCATAGCCTGACACAGTTTCTTGATGTCTGGTTGTGCACTTGAAACTTTCAAGCGGAGATTCGGCTCCAAATTTAGTCTATTTTAGATTTCGAACGAGTATTTTATTTCAAGACATATGAAACAAAGATAAGAATGTCAATGGCAAAGCCTTATTTTCCTGTTCAGTGTTAAAGCTATGAAGTCTGAAACAATTAAATCTGCTCCACACACCTGCAGCAAAAATGTTGTCCACATTTCTCTTCGAGCTGATTACGTACCACCTTCAAGTCGTTCGTGTAACCCCGGGGGTAAGCGTACCACAGTTTGGGAACCACTGGTGTAGTGCATTCAAAATCCATATAATTCCAACTTCAATCAGCTCTCCTGAAGAGTTTGTGCAGATTGACTAAGGCAACGTACTTCAGACGGCGATATAATAAGTGCAAAATTAATGGTAACCTAATTTGTAGGATAGTTACATTCTGCGATAGTGGCGCGCGGCATTTGTAACCCCATCACCTTGTAATCCCGAGGTGTCGTGTTCGATACCCTGTGGAGGCACATAGTGGCTCAGACCTCACTTTACAGTGTAGGCCCAGTCCCGATTAGGCTATCTGCCACAAAAACCCAAACTGTGACCAAGAGCGAACAGGTCACAGAATATCTCAATTTTCGCAACTCATTTAAAGTAGACTTGAAAACACCGATCACTGAGGGGGAAAAAAAATAATAAAAAAATTTGCTCACTTTAAAAAGATTTCATTCCACTCTTGAGTTTCTTCCCAAGCAGACGCCACCAAATCCCAACGTGCAGAGCAACATTAAAAAATCCTTAAAGATGGAGGGGGAAAAAACTTAAGAGGTCTCGCGAAGACCGACAAATTGGCAATAAAGCCTAATTAGGTAAGTCGGCAATTTCCCCGAAGCTTAATTAGCGGTTACATAACGGAAATATTCCGAGGAAGTGAGGTGGCAGGAACAAACTTTCATCCAGGCAAAACCTGGATGGAAGCAAAGGTGAGCGCAATGAGATGAATGTAGGGAAACTGACGGATGAGTGATGACGCACAGACTAATGTGGAAGCGACACAGATGAACTGTGATGCTGTAATTTGTCCCGAGTTTCAGACCATGTATAATCTTCTGGATATTGTTGACGTACAGTATATTCTCTATTTACACGCAAATTCACAAAACAAAAAGTTAGTACGTAGTTTTCACCTCGAGGGGAAAAACATCCATAATGTCTCTTCACTGAAATCAAAACACAGTACTGGACCTTTCGAACCGAAGCGACACAAGATGCAATTGTAGCTTGTGTGTTGCTCGGACTTGGTCGTTTCCTCAATGGCGTGCATCATGTTGTTTATGTGTGTTGTTCGCACATGCGCAGTGAAAGGCCCGTGTCGCTTCGGTCTGAAAGTTTCCTAAGATGAAGTGATGTGTGCCCACCACTCGAGACACCGATTCTTCTAAGCACGGCGCCTCAACGAGTCAGAAATGTTTGTACGCCGGAGGGGGGGGGGGTCCAGTACTCTTCAAGATAGTTTATTATTGTGTTCATCCACGTAGTTACACGAACACACAGACATTTATATCGTTAAAATATATTGCTATTAGTTTTATTATCACCTATAAAAAAGGTGCTGATGCGGCGTACTGCCAGAAAAAAAAGCACTGTGTGTGTGTGTGTAATGTATATAGCCTACATCAGAGGAGTCAATGTCCAGCATAGCCATTTTAAAATATTTTTCCGCATTCAAAACCGTCAAAATACTGTTATTATATTTTTACACAACACATCCCATTCAAGAAAATTCTTTCAAATCTAGGGGAAATATTTAGTCAAAGTTTACGTTGCCAACAATTACGGTAACGAGTAAGACTAAATGTAGAAGGTGAGAAAATACCACACCACTATAGTCCAAGTCAGGTTCTTAGGATTAGAGCTAAAACGATATACGTCTTATGTTATATAACATATTATGTGAAACTGTTTAAGGAAATGAACATGAAAACATGTAATGTCTTGGGAAGTTGTTCGATCAGAATTCACTATCAATTCTTTCTTTTCCATCACGACTGTAAAAGCAAGAACACATTGTGTGGAATGAGAAACCATCAGAAGAAGGCACGTATCTAGAAATACATTTCGGGGGGGGGTCTGACCAAGTGTCTCAGTAAGAATAAATATAATTAGAATAATTATTAAAAAGTAAAGTAAAATAATATTAATATTGTATTGTTACTATTACACGAATACGTAAAAAGATGGTAAAAGAATAGATACGTGGTATATAACAGTATGTATTCATTATCAACCTTACGGGTAGTTAAGATCGCCACAATTTGTATAAAAAGAACTGTCCTGGCAAGGAAAAGAATGTCAAATAGATAAAGAATTGAATATTTATTGAATAACAAAATAAGTAGTTAGATCCAATTGTAATAGGCAAAAATAAATGACGATGATCACGTAATTGTCTATTACAATTGACGAAAAGTAAAGTTGCTGATTAATATTTTATGCATATTATCATAAGTAGTAGCGTGCATACATCTTTGGAACTGCCCTTTAAAGCGGTATGAGGCAAATTCCTTGCCTTCCAATAAATTCAGCGGAAATAAATAATCATCGATTATATATCAAATGCTGAACAATTATATATTGATTATTTTAGTACTTGGTAAGTCCTTCGGGGAGTCTGGATCCCCTGGACCCGCCCTAAATACGTCCTTGAAGAAGTGATTTTGAAATTCGCAAGGACAAACTGGTGGCGTCACTGCACAGCCACCATCGGGTACAGACTTCAACCTTGCCTCTTCTCATAACAGGTCACAACAGAGACCTTCAACCGACATCGAGGAGAAAGAAAGGAAAGAAAAGAAATAGGAAAAAAAAGTTGACCGTCCACTTTCCTATGAAAGAACCGTTGCGGTCTTGTACGGCATGATCACATGCACCTAACCCCCAAAAAACACAACTCTGAAGGGTTGGGATTGTCCCGATCTGTGACGCAGGCAAATACTATTGAAAAGCCAAGACGTTATTTATTCAATGCGCGTCCTCGAGATGTATTTTCACTTCATACTTGTCTCGGAGCAGACAATGAATTTTAATAGATGCATTATCATAGGTTATTCTGTCGGTCCCATTTACTTAGGGACCCCCCTCGTGTAAAAAGAGTTGGATAAAAGCCTTCTACGGAAGGGTCTGACAATTTCCTCCCCCCTCCCCTTTTTTATCAGAGGGGAAGAGGAGGAATGGAGTGGTTTGTGGAAGATGGGAGAAGAATCCACAAGGGCAGTGTTGCCAACCCCGGGGACCAAAAAGCGCAGAAAGTCAAAATGTAAGATGGGGTCTGGTCTAAAAGTTGCTTTTGGAATCTCAAGAATGCTGAACCACTTGCCCCATTCAGTTATGCATCCTGGAGTTGTGACGCAATTCCACACATTTATGTCAGACAATGGGAAATATATCCAGGCATAATGTTGGCCACTTAACTCTTATACGAATGCCCAACTCTAATTAGAATACGGTACCTAATTATTGCCTTACTGTGTGATTTAGTAAAGAACGCTGAGGAAACCAACGTAAATATTCATTTCGAGAGTAGAATATTAATTATATAGTAATAAGTCGTGCGGTATTCGAAGGGGGTGGGAGTGAAGGGTATCTATCCTCCCTGCATCCGAATTGCGGTATATAAGTTATATATAGTGGCGGCTATTGGGTGCCAAAAATACGGGAGGGTATTGAAAGTTTACTTCTTTGTAGACAAGGCTTAGCATTAATGAGGCATTCATTGGGGGAGGGGAGGAAGTGAAGGGACAACTGCCCCTCTCCCCTTAATGGCCGACATTGGTTATACATTATCCAGATTCTACAACAGAAGCAACTGATTTTCCTCCACTCGAAATTTTTGTATTTGCATTTCTTGTTATTTAGCGCCGCTCTTCCGGCACTTTTTGGCTAATCCCGACGGTGGAGATGAATGATGATTAGATGAAATTGATGAATTGACATTCACGAAGAATACCTATGCCCAGACCGTGACTGGAACAAGGGAATTTCGGTAATGAGATCGGTCACTGAACCGGCTGGAAATTCTGCGGTCTGTAAATGTGGTATGATCCACCATCTTACATCACATAGATATACTGGCACGGTCTTGCCGACAGTACAATGTTAAAAATAGCTGAAGCTCGTGGACGGACAGACGGACGAATAGAGAGCATTTGTAGAGTTCACCAAAATTAATCGTTGTAGCTTTACAAAGATTTATCAATAGGTAACATGGTATCAATTGCCTAACAGATCGACCTTTCACAATTCCCCCCAGTTACGAAATTGCACATTTGTGAATACACCAAACATTTGTTGTTAAATGGTAGATATATATCTGGCAGTATTCACACAATGCAACTCTTAAAGTCTGCAGATTACTCTGGCGGGACTTTCGGTCTACCAAATTTTAATTGATTAATTTGGTTTATTTTACTTCACTTTCTGCAACTTCTGGCTAATCACGAAGGCGAGTGATTATATGATGAAACTCATGAAGGGACATTCACAAAGAACACCCATGTACAGGCTGGGATTCGTACCCGGGACCCCTGGCCACAAATCGATATGGAGTGGACCAAAACTACCTCATATTAGAGAAAACTCGGGTTGTACGGAATAACTTAGGGGAAAATTGCAAGAGGCAAAAGAAAAAAAACAATATAACAAAAAATATATAGTGTGTGAGAAATTGGATATAAAGGATCATTATGAACAGTGTACTTATATTACTCAGTACAGTACTAACAATGATGTTAGGGGGAAAAGTTACAAAAAATTTATCTTGAACTTTAGAGAAATTGTCAAATCTCTTCTGCTTCAGGACGTTGCATCGTTTCCGTTCACAAACCACATATGTGAGCACTTACAACAATAAAACCGATCCTTTTGCCTAGGATTATGCAGAACATTGGATAGTAGATTGTTTTTCAAAACAATATTTCTGATTTACCACACTTCGAATGTATTCAACAGTAGGAGGTTTCAAATAAGACAGATTTCACGAAAATACAGGGAGGTTATTTCAGTCGTTCACCGTCAGACCGTCGGCCGTCGAGCGCCTCCTTCATGCAACAGTTCCCGGCAAATTGACTTATAGGAAGTCCGTAACAGAAGCCGCTTGCTTTGTAATGTTTCCACTTTTCACAATTACAGTTACAATTACAATTGAAATAAGCACGTACCTTGTCGCAAGGATGCTGGAAAAGGTGTCCTCCCAAATACAAATATTTCTGGCACCTTATTTCTGACATCTAATCCTAGATTAGACATCGCTACTTTATCCTCAGTTGTCGCGACAGCGCCGGCAGCTTATCGGGGGTCGGGGGAGTTGTCAGCCGCGAGAAGGCGCTTCATACTGAACAAACGCGACACCTGTCGCCAGTGATGCCAACCGTAGGGACATGTCCCTACGCATAGGGACTTTCACTATATTTCGCCCGCGTAGGGACAGATTTTACCAAATAAGGGAAAACGTAGGGACTTTTTTCAATCTTGGAAAACAACATTTTATTGTGCAAAGCTTACTCGCCAGTCAGTTGCACTTTCTTCGTGCTCGGTTTGGAATGAATGGATTAGTTTATCTGGATACTTTAGCGAGGAGGAGAAAAAAGAACTAACCAACAAATCTCCATCAGAATTTTGAAACATGTTATCGGTTACCAAGAACTTTCAAGGCAAGTTATTTTTTGAAAACATTTTCACTCTCGCGAAAATAGTGCTAACATTGCCACATTCTAACGCGGAAACGGAAAGAATATTTTCAATGTTAAGTGATACAAAAACAAATAAAAAGATAAATAAAATGGGACCAGAATTGTTTAAGACTGAAGGAAATACAGCATCACCAACCAACATCACTCTCTTGGCAGCAGCAGCATGTATGATTTCAAATAACATAATCAACAGTAAACGACTCAACGTTATTCATTAGGGGTGTGCGGGATCCCGAAAAGTCAGGACCGGGATCGGGAAAAAAAATTCCCGTCCCGATACCGACTTCGGGAAATGACTTCCCGACTTTTCGGGATCCCAAACAGTCGGGAAATAGCTACCGAATGGTCACTTTAAGAAGTCGTTAATTTTCGACGTTTTCTGCATTGTAAGTTTCTGTAACTTATCGGAAATTGTAAGTTTTTATTCTAGAAATGCCAAAACAATCACTTTAAGTGAAAAGCAAATTTTTTCGTCCCGACCCAAAAAATTCTGTCCCGCACACTCTTATTATTCATTAAGGCAAGAATTTACAATACCGGACCATTCTGTAATTTCTATGCTACGTCTTATACTCACGAAATAATTAGTCGTGATGATTTATCTCAAGTTAACATGTTGGGGTGAGGTAAAAAAAATTGGGTCATTAACGTGTATAAGTTGTAAAATAAGCTTTTTCATTCTCGCAATGATTCTCAGTATACAAGTATGGTAGCCATATTTGTTGATATGAACAATTGACGACGTTCGCAATTAGTTACGATGTCTACAGCGTTGCCACACTGTTGATTTCATACTTGGAGAGCATGGATCGTGTAAGAATGGCGGAAGAGAACAGTAAAAATGTTGTTAATGTTGTACAGATTGTTAGGTGGAGTGTGCAGGAGGATGGCCGTGGGCTAATTAATAAACTTATGGATTTCGGTATATTGCCGAAAGAAGGTGCTTACATGTGACAGCGACAATCACGATGTAGAAGAACATGTGGAGTGTGGACTGATTTGATTACAGGTAAGTTTGGTAATAGTGCATCGATCGTAAAAGTTCAGAATACGAAAATGGCATCTTCGATGATGAACTTTTGCCGTTAAAGTGCTACGAAAATAAGATTTTTTTATCGGTTCGTAATCACAATTAACCCAAAACTATTCACGTATAGCCCCACTGACCATTCTCGGTAAGTTTAGGTTAAGTTAGGTTAGGCAAGGCAAACATAGTTAAAAATTTGGGGTCGAAAAACCATGCACAGGTAGCCCCACAAACGTTTGACGAATAGCCCCACGAACCATTCAGGTAAGGTTAGGTTAGGATAGGATAGGCAAACATAGTTAAAATTTGGGGTCGTAGTAATATCAGGAATGTATATTTAGTTTTTAAGTATTGGAAACACAAAATCTTCCAGTAAACAATGAGCAATCGTGCCGATCGCGGACCACTCAATTTCACTTATTTTGCAATTTCTACACGTGACCCCCAAATTTTAACTTCAAATTCGTGATTAGGAGGCCTCAATTAGTGAGTATGCGAAATATTACAAAAATCAGGGAGGGGTCCTGTATTGTAAATTCGCTCCTTCATTAATTGTGGAAGCACCGAGCAGAAAGATTTGGTAAGTAAATGTGTATATTTTATCTTCTGTTTTGCATGCTCATGAGGTGGTTTTTTTTTAGTCGCTTTACTTGGCGTAGGGACATTTGGTCAGTTGTAGGGACATTGCCGAAAAATGGTTAGCAACACTGTCGGCTACCAGACGTAGTGAGTGTACCGTACCCTCATGCACACTTCTGTTTGCGTTTATCAGTACGCGTGTTTTTTATACTGTTTTATTCATTTATTCAGTGCTAGTGCTTTATTGTGTGTTAATTGTTATTCATTCATTAGTTATGCCGCTAAACAAATATAGTCTTGAACAAAGAGTTTTTATGTACGATAATTACGTGAAAACGAATTCTTGCAGAAAAGTGGTCAGGCAATTACGAGAGACAGGATCTCTTGAACCTAAGAAGCGTGTTGTATTGCTGTTGAAACATCTCTTATAACACAGGAGGTTAGTGATCATCATTATTATTACTTTTAAATATCATTTTACGCTTTCGGTTTGCTTTATTTGCCGGGATGCTCTCTTCCATTTCTGTCAAACTGAGGATAAAATAGCGATGTCTAATCCAAGATTAGATGTCAGAAATAAGGTGCCAGGAATATTTGTATTTGGGAATACACCTTTTCCAGCATCCTTGCGACAAGGTACGTGCTTATTTCAATTGTAATTGTAACTGTAATTGTGAAAAGTGGAAACATTACAAAGCAAGCGGTTTCTGTTACGGACTTCCTGTAAGTCAATTTGCCGGGAACTGTTGCATGAAGGAGGCGCTCGACGGCCGACGGTCTGACGGTGAACGACTGAAATAACCTCCCTGTATATCGCCACTAGTTCTAAAGCTGAATTTCCCTGCTATTAGGAAAATTTATCCATGCGTGGCAACACTGATTGGGGTGGTTGATTGGAACGTTGAGTCGACGACTCCAGAGAGACTGTGTAGTGGCCAGTTTACAATCTTCCCCCTCGCCCCCTCCGGTCTACCCTACTTTTGTAAAGATGTCCGACAACAAGCGGCCACGGGGGAGCTCGGAAGAATTGTTGGTCCCGCTCCGGCCTTTTAAGGAGGAAAAACGCTAAAAATAACAATAGCGAGAATGCCCTTGTAGTCAGGTCACAAAACCTGCTGGAATCGAATCGACTTTATCGGGACATTGTCGCCACCTTCCTGTGGGGTCATCCTTATAAATAGGCCTCAATTGATGTGCGTGTTTTCATGCATTGTAATGTCCCGTTTTTTGGCGAAACCGCGCGTCTTTCTCTGCAAAACTGCGAAGAACGATGTTCTACGCCGTCTCTAAAATAATTATTTCTTGTTTCCCGTACGGCATAAAGTGATTAGTGCGTCCTTCACAGTTGGCCGTGTAAGCAAAAGTACGTGATTTGAGTCCTCATGTACATTCCCAATAACAACTTGTAATGCCCTTGCACATTTAAACTGAGACTGTCCGAAAGCTCCAAAAAGCAGGATGTAAGGTCTTGTCGGAAGTGACGTCACCTAGTGCAGTTCGAAAGCACCAATTAAACGAGCAATCGAACTGGCAGCATGCAGTACGCGACAATGCACACTCGTTCGCTTGTTGTTCACTTTTGAAATTATGGATGTCGAAAGTTTTAGTTCTTCTATTGTATGAAAATTTAAGTATAAGAACTTTTTTAAAATGCTACGTGTGTTTTCATAGGGTTTTCATCCATATAATGTTTATTCTGTGTGTTCATAACGCGGAAAATCTTTTAGCACAATCGTAAGCCATCTTGCGGAATCTGTATAAAGTAACTTTGAAGAGAAGTTCTTTCATATTGCTATTATTAATAACGTGTTGTGTTAAATAAGCTACACGGAGAGTCATGTGTGTGGTTGACGGAAAACAATACGTGGTGGTGCCCTAAACTCGTGCAAGTTGATATGTCGTTTATTTGGCATCATCGCATGCATTTCTTCTTAGTTTTACCTTCTGACCGTATTAGAGGCGCTGTAGTCGAAGTGTATTTCCGCTTCCAAGCCAGGCTTCAACAACTGCGAGGCCATTCTCGAAGGATGATCGTTTCAAGTAGAGTTTTGCACCTCTCGGACACACATGCAAAGTATACATATATTTTGGTACTTTCTTGCAATGGGAATTGCATATAACAAGATAGTAATGTTTAAGTGTTCAGCCTACATCGATATGTAAAGTACACATATATTTTGGTACTTTCTTGCAATGGGAATTTCATATAACAAGATAGTAATGTTTAAGTGTTCAAAATCTACTGACCAGTGTCGATGATTGGGGGAGGGAAGCGTTGAGGGGCAGTGGCCCCAGTATGGCCTCTCAACGCTAAGCCTTGTCTAACAAGAAAACGTAAAATGCCCTTGCCCCCTCCCTCCATAGTTTTGGCACCCAATCCCCGCTACTGCTACCATTATTCATTTAATCCACTACTGGATGCACAATTCGACAATAATTTTCTTGCAAAGAAAATATAAAGGAAGAAACGTATACCATCTCAACATTAATATTTTATCCTGTTCGAACAGAAAAATCCAGGTTATTAATAATGTCCAGTTAAAACTGAACGCCTGCGTGTAACAGTACGTATATAATAGCTACAAGTATACGCATAACTCAAGATGGCTGGCCTTCGGTACAAAAGAAAACACGCAAAACCTCACAACACGATCATATACTTTATGGAAAGGTCCACTGGAAACTATTGTTTATGCTAACGACGGTCACGAGACTAAAATGGAAACAGGGAAGCGTAATTAGTAAACAATACTGATAATTAAATTCCCTTCACATGCCATTGTGTGTACTAAAAAAGCAAAGAGAAACAAAAGACTTGGGTCTCTCATTGCCCGAGGCGATTTGCTTACAAAACCTGTTCTACCTGTGGCGCACAGTTGGTTTTCAAGGCATGAGAGAACACTGACCAACTTTCAGGGTGCCTTGCTAACATTGCCATGGGCACGCTGCTGTCGGATATTACACAAGTTTCACCAGTAATAGCATTAATCTTATTTGGTACGGTGTAATATATAAACTAACTAGAAAAGAGTAAACTAAATCAGGTCATATCAACCCTTCGTCACTTACATTGTCGATCGCGTAACTGACACATCTTAACGCCATTTTTCCAAATATCGCCTCCGCAATACTTGCAATAAAACACAGCAAGCTAAAATAACAATGGACAATTAATTTGTCCAAACTTGTGCTAATAATGTCTTGATTAATTGGATTTTGTTATTTAGCGTCGCATTTCTTCCACGTTTGGCTAATAGTGAAGATGAGTGATGATATGTTGAGTTGAATTAGTGTTTTGAGTCCACCTTATGCACAGAAAGACTAATTGGGACTGGATTACAAGGCAACGACGCTACCACTGCGCCATCGGTGAGGCCCGAGAGCAGTGATGGATTAAGGTGGGTGCTATTGATGCTGCAGCATTAAGCTCATTCCTGAAATAGGTCCAGATGAAAACAGACGAGAATTTTCCGAAAGCTGAACAGTTTTCTTTTGCTATATTAACCTGAAAATAAATCTTAAGAATGAAATTAGGAGCCCCAATTTCGGACGCCTAGACACAACGTTACTTATTATACAGTTACTATTATTCTTTGCGCTGTGACGTAACTATACCGTCGTTGTGTTTATTGTCCACCGAAGCATCAGGCCCAATTTCGTCTTAATCCGGCCCTGCTCGAGAGTGATGATATGATGAAGGGACACTCACAAAGAACACACCTGCCCAGGACGTACTGATTCCACAACCAAGAGGAGTGTAAGGGGTTGAGTTTTGTGTTTAAGTCCCAATTTACGCACAGATATGCTAATTGGGACTGAACCTACTTGAAGGTGGGATCCGAAACCATCTGTACATCGACCGGATGTATCGAACCCAGAACCCCTTCTTTACCAGACGACTATGTTACCAGCATTCGCGTCCGCAGGGTTTTTTCCAGGGAGGGCAAGAAAGACATTTTTCCGGGGGGGGGGGGAGAACTAGAAACATTTTCCCCCATCATAGTATTTTCCTCTGAAAAAACATTGCTTCATATTGAAGTTATCATGTTCCTCCAAAGCCCTTGCAATAATTAACATGGATTACTGTGACTGAAATGAAAGTACATGTGTGAAATATGTCAATTTTCATAGACATTCAATTTCCATGGGAAGCGTGCCCCCCCCCCTTTCCGGACGTCCATGGTTACCACTACGCCATCGAGGAGGCACAGTGGGAACCACTGGTATTGCTCGCCAAATTATCCATGATTATTTTCATTAATTTTTCTCTTGCATCCTGTGTGTTTTTAAGCGATGGATTTTTACGTACGCTGGTGCAGAAGTTGTCAACAGCTTGTTTTGAGTTTTCTTTCAATCCTTGAAGCTCTTATTGGGTCAAATAAAGTACACAAACATGGTGATGGACAATTTGCACGGTAATACTCATGGATCCCACTGTACAGGTGTAACGGGTGACCTTCGCTGAAGGCAATGAAGTGTCGAGCTCACTTCCATGTAGTAGACACAATAGCAAAAGAAATAGGCGAATTGTTCACCATAATTTTCACTCGGTCTGTTTTTCACAGTGTGGTGATCATGAATTTAAATAAAAACGCCATAGGTGGAGGACAATATTTGCTTTCCATCAACAAAATTACAACACAGGATGAAAATAGTGATGGCCAATTTCTCTACTTTGCCGTTGACTGTACACCCCGGTAAACTGTATATGTGCAGGCCAACGAGGTTCTAGCATCTGAACCTACAGTCAGTAAGGCTGTGTGTTGTCCTTGTATCTCCTGACCTAACCCTTTACAGCCTCAGCTTGTAACTCCGGCAAGGATATTTTTAGTTCTCACGAGACAAGTGTCGATTTTAGTTCTGATAAGGGGCTTCACCCTGTGTAACGTGAGGGGTGTGAGCAGGCCAAGTGCTGACACACCCAAAAATTTTCATTTCAATCAAATCCACAACCAAGAGCTATCAGAAACATTAAAATTTTGACGCAGCAGACGGACCATGAGACACTAATTAGCTAATCATTTCCAAAACAGTTGCGTATTAAACACATGTCTGCAACAAATATATGATAAGACGCTGTCATGAAATATTCACCTGGTAGCAATTTCCTAGATGATGCTTTACATTTCATAAGTTCATATTTTCAATGTCCTGTCTGCCACCCCGCAAGTTATTATGATATCTCTAGACACAGATTCTCACAAAAAGTAAAATTTTGGCAAGGAAAAGACCAGGAAATAACCCACAGGAGACCACATACCTCACAGACGTGATAAGAACGCCAACAGCTGAAAGATTCTCCACTCAAGTTTCACTTACCTAGAAAAAAAAAAGATAAAACTATATTTAGTTACGAATAAAAACAAAATGCACAATTACAGAAAGTAAAATTAAAGTTCTCCTTTGCATAAAAGCAGTAAGACAGAGATAGGACTCTTCCCATTTTGTTTTGCTTTGTTTTACTTCGTTTTCCGTCAGTTTCGGCCTCCCCGATGGCGCAGTGGTAGCGTCGTCGCCTTGTAATCAAGGGGTCCCGGGTTCGATACCCGGTGGAGGCACATAGTGGTCCGGCTCCCACTTTAAACTGTAGGTCCAGTCCAGATTAGCCTTACTGTGCATAAAGTGGACTTAAAACATAAAATGAAACAAAGAAACAAACTTTCGGCTAATCACAAAAATGAATCTGATGAAGAACAATTACAAATACAGATTGACAGAACACAAAGCCCCACAGAGTATACTGGTTGTGAGTTTAGACGCCAGAGCCTCGTTAGTATGCAAACTGCAGTCCAGGGCGTACTATGTGGAAGACAGGTTGACATTTGGGCGTCTTTACGAAGGACCACCCCTGAGATAAGCACCACCACCAATAAACAATAATAATAACAACAATGGGATTAAATTCAACTGTTTAAAAAATACTCATCAAAATTTGGTTTCCAATAAAGAAGTTCATCACCGCCCACATGCGTAATCTGTTTGAAGTGTTTATTTATTTATTTATTGAGAAAATTTCAAATACAGCAAAAATGGCTATTTTATGCTGAAATTATTAACAATGAAAGAAAAAGAAAACAACCAAAAAGTCAAGATGGGGCACAATTCCATATTATTTGGAAGCATTTGGTCTTATGGAAGACATACTCTGTTATTTGGGGGGGGGGTTATTGGCGGCCCCTCCCTATCCTCTCGCTAACGACGCCCGCAGTGGATACTTTACACACAGAGGGATTTATGAACCAGCAGGTCTCTCACTGCAGCATCGTGTTACCCTTTCTTTTTAGTAACACATGTCATTTACTGGATTCCAGTGAACGTAAACATAAACACGAATCCACAACAATGCTAAAGAGATGCAGGAAGTAAGTCGCGCAAATGGTTTCTCTGTGTGGCTGCCCATCTATAAGCATTTAGGATCATTCTGGTGAAAGCATGTGTAGGCAGGCTACAAACTTTCCATTAAAATATAATATTGTCACTGATACTTAAGTTCACACAATAAGCTACGGGATATATATTTTCAGAATCTTTTAATAGTAGAGCAAGATTTTCTCTCTCTCTCTCTCTCTCTCTCTCTCTCACACACACACACACACACAGAGGGAGGGAGGGAGGGGGGACACAACTGAGAAATTGACAGAAACTGAAGAACCAGAGGGGGGAGTAAGAACAATCCCAGAAAGAGATGAAGATAGAAAGATGAAAAGAGAGAGACAGAGGAAGGAAGAACGACATACACAGGGAGAAAAAGAGGATGGAAGAACGACAGACACAGGGAGAAACAGGGGAAGGAAGAACGACAGACACGGAGAAACAGGAGAGTAAAGAAATAAAAAGAAAGTAAGGGAAGACACAGGAAAGTAAAGGTAAAGTAGAAAGAAAAAGAAAGAGAGAATGATAGAAACATGAGAATAAATAAAAAAAGAAACAGGAAAGTAAAGAAAGGAAGGATAGAAACTGGAAGAAAGAAAAGCAAGACAGAAAGAAGAAGAGAGACGAAAAAGAACGAACAATGGAGAAACAGAATAAAACAAAAAAGAGGAAGGAAGAAAAAGAAGAAAAACAAAAGAAAGATATATATATACAAGGAATGAAAGAGAACGATAAAGAGAGAGAGAGGTGGAAAGAGGGAAGAAAGGAAGAGAAAAATAAGATAAACTCAGGAAGGAAGAAGTTAATCTGAATGCTCAGTACAAAACAAGCAAACTCCGCCCACGATTCCAGTCGGCCGATACAAGTAAACATGAAGTTGGGCGGTAAACGCGGGAGTAAATTTTCGTCACAACTTCAAAGAGTAGAAAGTTCCTTAAAAATTTATGTCACTTCAAAATCTTCATCGTAGCTGGCAATGATACAATGCAATAATAATTCGAAACAATAATAGTTGATTGAAACATTTTAACCAGTGCCTCTAGTGGAATAGTCTATTGCCGGGGATATGTTTGGCCGAGCCTTGGGGTTAACTCGAGGCTGTTACTATGGTGACAATGGGACAGTCATGTGGGGGGGGGGGTGCTTTACGGGAATTAACGATAGTTGATGGATACCAACCCCAAGCATCATCCAGCACGGATTTGAATCAGTTAGCGACGGTGGGTGTTCTGTGAACTAACAGCATAGTATCTAGCCTCACTATAAGAAGGACATTATTCCAATGAAGCAGATAAAATCTTTTACATGCTCATTTCAATGCGAAATACAGTTTTCAAATGTGAAAATCAGAATGCGAAGAGTAATCACAAGCTCATCGCAAAGTACATATTTTTTTATTCCACAGATCCGGATATCACTGGCAAATGCTGGCTTGGACCTTGACAAAATTTTCAGAATTATCCTACCATTAATCTTAGCGTAAACCAGTCGACAAGTGTAGGAGACATCGGCCAGGATGTCTTCGAGCCGACAAAACAGCAAGCAAAGAATCATAGACCAAGCTGGAACCAAAACCATTATCTAACAAATACCACCCATACAGCAACCTGTTTACTCTGCGGGTGCCTATAGAACTAAGCATAACAATATCCGTAGCAGCACTAAACGTTCGAGCATTGAACCTGGCTCTCGATTTAGCCGTATGAATAAACAACAGCTTACGCAATGCAGACGGGCTCGGGAAACTTTACGTAACTCTTGTTGTTACCTAACTCTCCCTTCTCCTTCCAGATGATAATATGATCTATCTGGAAGCAATATCTAACTTGCAACAGCAACCCTGTACAGCGGCAGGCATAAATATTACCAGGGAAATTGTCCACCACATCCAACGTGCTTGTAAGGAATGGGACTAAGCTGGATTACGTAGCCACGAAACTATTAAGAATATCTAGAGCTAGACAATAGCGAAGGCAAACCACGTGAATGTTCTAGTCTGAGCACATGAAATATTTTAGAATTTGGAATATTATAGCGGTTTTTCGCCAAGGGTCCCGGGTTCGAATCCCGCTCGGGCTCGGTTCTTTGTGAATGTCCATTCATCAATTTCATCACTCATCCCCATCTTCGCAAATTAGCCAAGAGGCACAAAACGCAAAGTAAAATTAACTAAATCAATCAATCAATCATACCGGTTTTTCGAAATTAGAGAAAAGTTGCGAAAAGGCCTTCGCTGTTGACGGCCAAAGATGCAGCCGAGCCTTAGGCCCGCTTTATACGGAAGAAAATTTTTTAACATTTTTGCTAGCATAAATGCTACGTAAATGTTACCAAAAATCTTATAGCGGACAGTATTTTGCACGGAAGCATTCCATGTAAAATTCCGGTTACCTTTTGCGATTGCAATGTATAATAATTTATACAGCACAAAAGGCACACACACCGGGTTACACCATCTATATGGTTAGTGTATGGCATTTACAAATGAAACCGCTAAATTTTCCTTCCATGTGTGTACTGTATACGTTATAAAGTATGTATTTAAGCAGCACCTTTATATACGAAACGTTATTCCTCTCGGTTCAATAGTTATCGGCTTTTAAAAATGTGAAGTGATACGTTGTTTCCATCTCACTCGGCCGCCATTACATCTGCATGTGACCTGAAGCTCGCTTCTGATTGGTTATGCTACGACGAATGCTACGGAAATAGGACCGATTCTAAAGGGTGTTCCGTATAGGAGGCCGAATTTGAATCGAGTGCCATTGTTTTGTTTCGAGGTTGGCAGACCTGTTCTTACCAATGTTGTCATCTGTTGACATGTCGATTAATGTAGCCTCAATTGTTTTGACTCGTTCGTTGTGGTTTCCTTCCGAAAATCCTCGAATAATCCAGGAGCGTGAAATCCATCCATCCGCTGAGAACGACTGGGTGGTGTGGGTTTTGGCAGGTGGTGTGATCTTACACCTGTGATTTCTTCTTATGGGGGGTTGTGAAATCACAGGTGTACGCCAACAAACCACGAACCCTTTTGGAACTGAAGGCGGAAATCATACGGGTGATTGGAGGCATCGGGACGGACATCTGCGAGAGGGTTATCAATAAT
Source organism: Lepisma saccharinum (assembly GCF_977018435.1). Taxonomy (NCBI): domain Eukaryota; kingdom Metazoa; phylum Arthropoda; class Insecta; order Zygentoma; family Lepismatidae; genus Lepisma; species Lepisma saccharinum. The sequence goes on from NC_139229.1 coordinate 37,236,631, forward strand.
TTTGTGGAGCGTATAAATGCATGCAGACTCAGTAGTGGTGAATATATTCCTGACATTGTCTTTTATACGTAAATGGGAGATGTTACTGCTTACATATATGTGAAATATAACTATTTTCATGATATTTTCCCTATTTTTATTTAATTTTCTAATTCTGCGTCCTATACGGAACACGCTATATATCCTTGAGAAATGCCACAAGATTTTGCACCTTGGTCATGGCATAAATGTTAAGGAAAATGCTTTCGTCTAAAGCAGGCCTTAAGCATGAGGCGCTAAATACCGATGTATAGTTTGGAAAGATGTTTCTCTAGCTTTTAAAAAAAATGCTACACTATACGCTCCTTGGAAAATTCTACTTCGTGGACACGGAATGCGTACCAAAAGAGGTGATAATTCGACGCAACGCATGCATATCGGAGTTGCCATCAACACCATTGGCAAGTAGCAATGTGTTTCCCCCCGACCGGTAACAAGCATGCCAACAGAACAATGCCCGCTGGGATCTTAGCCTAAACTCAGCCGATACGCATTCATTTTATGAGTGCGTTAATGTGTTTGCAAGGAGGATAGTTTCCTTTGGGAGCAAGCCATGCTGTGCAGTTGATACGCCCAGCGAGAAATCTCCAGCGGACAATAACTATAAGGCAGTAATATTGTGACGAGCATCATCAATTAATCAGTAAACTGAATCTTACATTAACATTTGTTGAATAATGAGTATTATCAGCTGATCGGTATATTGAATGCCCATTTCATTTCATTTCTGTATTTGTCCACCACAGCACCGATAATTTTAACAATATACACAAATGTTAATACATAAAATAATGTTAAGATTTATGATAGTGTGACAACATATAAATATAGTTAAAACTCCTTTACAGACAAATCCGACAAAATATAATGCTTTACAAAATTTTTCGCCTGATTCCTGAACACTCATTATTGGATTTTTTTTTGTGTATGTTTAACCTTGAGAATGGGGTGTAGAAAGGTGCTCTGTTCCTCACTGTAAAAGGTGTTACATGGAAGTTTATTCTCTCTAACAGTTCAGAACATAGCCAATATTGTCTTATTAATTTACGTAAAAACATTAAAATACACTCCTCACAAAAAGTTTGGAATATTGTTTCGTTGGACAATAGGTGATAAGACACACGGCCTTGAAATGCAACAACACATGGTATCTGGTGGACGTTCTTGTCTTTTCGCCGACATATGCCACAGTGCCTATCACCTATTGCCTAATATAACAATATTCCAAACTTTTTGTGAGGAGTGTATAATAACGACTTGGAAGGTGGAATATTTTTTTTCAGCACCTTGAAGGCAATAGTATACATACATAGAGAAAAGCAAATGCATCAGCTGAAAGAACAAAAAAAATAAAAAATGCACAAAGCCCGTAGTTAAGGCAAATGTTGAAGTACATCATCGAAAAAGGTGCATCACAATGCATAAACTGATGGATAATATGATGAACTTTGGTATTATCTTAAAATATCTTACACAAATATTCATCCAACTATATACCTGACTCTTGGCAAATGTCAAAACAAGACACTTTGGTGCATCAATCGCTGCTATTCTCATGCATCAAATCATTGGCGTACGCAGGATATTTTTTTCGGGAGGGGCTGGAATTATACACTCTGGTGTTTCTCAAATTTTTCACTACATTTGTTTGAAAATTTTGATTTTCTCAAAATTTCGGAGGGTGCTGTAGGCACAGTACCCTTCCAGATCTTTTATCCGAACTGCATCTCTTTTACCCCCCCCCCCAAAAAAAAACGGCAGGTGCAAGACAATGTCGTTCAAAAAGCCTAGTGTTTAGTATTGCTAATCTTATGATTCTTTCTACAAATTCTCCCTATCCAAGATAATAACTTCTTTGTAGGAGTAATTACAACCCATTTGGTCTGGCATTTGGAAACTTCATAAGGAAAAAAAAACTGTTTGAAATGAGTGCAAAACGACAGAATGAAATCTAGAACGTTAGCGTCTCGGAATTGTTCATTTTTTGAAATATCTGTTAAGAACTATCTTTGAAATAGCCATAAAATTGAAGGAAAATGAAAATCAACATCATTTTGAAATTTCTTTTTTGCTGGAAGCATAAGGTTTGATTTAAAAATTGAAAGCTGTGTGGTCTGTTCCAAAATGGAATATATATTGAAAGTTTATACCAACTATCCCAAATCAAAATTGTTCCCGCGCCACTGATTACACATAAACACACACCCTTAGTGGCGAGTGGAGAGAGGGGGGCGGTAAAGGAGTGAAGCGTAATGTAAAATAAACAAAAACATAATGAGTAATAATATCAGCAATTAAAAACAACAATTATCATCACTTCAATTCGCCACACCTGATCAATTTCTTCCTCACTGTTCTGTCAATAAAATTTTGTATTTTAAAATAGTGCTCATATGTTTTATTTGCTTTTTTAAAATTTCACAAAAAAATCAACAGCGAAGCGACATTTCTATGCACGTCGTTAAAAACACTTTCCCATTCAACAATATATTTTTGTTCCATTTATCGTTTATATTTGCACTAATGCGGCTTTCACAAGCAGCTCCATGAACAATTTTATAAATATGTACTTGGGGGGGGGGGGAGACTTTGTATACGGCTGTGAATATTATATTGGGGTGTAGGATTAACCATGACAAGAATGAATGAAAATAAACATTGCCTGCTACATTTACATCTGTCATCAACGCCATATTTTTTTTAATATTTTTGCCCACTTATTAAAATTTGAAACTATGAAATTAATCAATACGGTTTTTTTATTATTTTTATTTGGTTTATTTTAGTTCGCTTTTCTGCCACTTTTGTCAAATCGCGAAGATGAGGATACAATGAAATTGATGAAGCGACATCACAAACAACACCTATGTCAAGGCCGGGATTCTAACCCGGGAACCCTGGCGTCGTAGCGCGCTGAGCTCAAGACGTTTCTTATATTTTCTTGAAGCAAGTTATTTGTTTGAATCGAACCATTATTTAAATTCAATGAATATTATGAAGGTCTTATTCTAAGAACGTACATAGAATGCTGATGGTCATAATCTTTGCATGCACGTAATGTAGGTGTTAGGATGAACGATGAAGACACACACTAATTCAATGAACAAGACATTCCTGTACTTTCTATTGTGTGTTTGTATTTTTTTAGTAGCATATTAACCATAACTGGGTAGAGGCCAGGCACGTATCTAGAAATATGTTTCGGGGGGGGGGGTCCAAATCAAGTGTCTCAAAATAATAATAAGGTTTAAACTAAAATAATTAAAAAAAGTAAATATTCAAATTATTTAAAATAGTAAACATTCAAATTAATTAATATTAAATTTTTATTAAATGAATAGCTAAAAGGACGGTACAAGAATAGTGATATAACAGCGCTATTCATTATGTAGCTTACGTGTAGTTAAGGTCGGCAAAATTTGTAATATAAAAAGCCCTGGCAAGAAAATTGAAATAGATAAAGAATTGAATATTTGTTTAATATAAAACTGTATGTTACATCCATTTGAAAAAGTAAAGTTCTTGGTGATATTTTATGAATGTTACGTTGTAAGTAGTAATAAATCTTGCGTAAATCGTCTGTTGTACTGTCATTCAAAGTCGAATGATCACAATCTAATCCTTGCCATTCGATGAGTTTGGTGAAAATATATAACCCTCTATTAAACAAGAAGTATATATGTTCATTATTTAATCTTAGTTATTTTATTATTTCATAATTTATTTTTTATACTTAGTAAGGCTTTCGGGCGGAATGGGGTTCGGAGCGTTGCGTCAAGCCGTTTATAAAGTTCTGGTCTGGCTGTAGCACCACGAAGCTCAGTTTCTCAGTAACCTGATACACGCAGAACTTCACCTCCAAGTCCAAAGTACGTTCACTTAACCATGGGGTTTAAAACTTAACCTTTGCAACACGTGGGGCACTTAACTGTGGAATGTTAAAGAAAAAAGAGCAATTAAGCACCAAAGGTCAACCGAAGCGAACCCTTTGCAGCCAGGCAACATCCATACCGTTCCATTGGTACCCTCGGGGTGTCTTCCTCATTTCGATCGTCTTCAGACAATCTTCGAAGTCGATGAAGCAGAACGACTCAAGTTCATCCCTTCGCGTCTTGAACGTAGGTCGTACACATTTATCGAGGTTCAGGAGAAACAAAGACGGTAACAGATCAATTTCACTAACTGTTAACATGTTACTCCTTCAAAAGTCCCTCGGGCACTAGCGTACGCAAAAGGGGGAGCTGATGGGATTACAGTCCCTCCCGAAATTTCGAGAAAAATCGAAATGGTATGTACACTCACGGACACTTCTGGGTTGTAATAATGCCATTGGAAATCAATGGAATTGTTACAACCCAGAACTGTCCGTGACTGTACAAACTTTTTCGAATTTGTTCTAAAATGTACTTAGACTATGTTGCGGCATTATGACAGCACACTTATCAAACACTTCTCACCTTAGTAAACTAAGCAGAAGCCAATCAATATAAATCGTCCTTCAAGACGAAACATCCGCCCGTATGAAAGCAAATACCGACATTACGGCAGACAGAGGTGAGGTGCTATGTTCCGACGGCATGGGACTGTTCTCGATGTTGTTGATTAGTTACACTATGGCCACTGTAACAATCGGTCTCCATTCACAGAGCAGAACGGCCATTTTGAAAAATCTTGATTCACTGCTGGCTGGTTCGGAGAGGAAGGACACTAAGGTTGACGCTTGTTGCTCAAATAGGAGGTGGGGTGGCCTAATTGGCTGTTTGACCGCAAGTTCCTTCGTAGGTAACGGTGGCACTCTAGATCTATTGCAGTGTGCCGCAATGCGCTTACCGAAGAGGAATTTTACATAGACTCGGCTTGGGAAACTAACAAATGCGCTATGCGCTTGAGTTGAGGGGATAAATACACTCTGTCCCGGGAATCTCTGGAGCAAGGAAACGAAAACAAGTTCTGTGTGCAATTAGGACTCGACCAATGAATGCGTGAGCGCACCCCCTTACTCGTTTTTCCCCTTCTCTGCCTTTATGCGCGGCGTAGCTTCAGAGATTCCGAGAGAGAGTGTATATCCGATTTCGCCGCCAAGCAGCGTGATTCCAACCGCAACGCGGGTCGCGTTCCACAGGCAGAATAACCAAATGAATGCACTGTATTTCATTTGCCGCTGGGTGTACCCACATGGAGCATGTCGCCGTAATGTAATAAATGCACCACCTACATTTTTTTAAAAAAACTTTGCTTACATCTCTGCTCGGACCACTGTTTAGGTGCAGGTTTGATGTTTGCTCGAACTGTACGCGCATTTCTAAAAAAAATATATCTTTGTTGTTTGTGGGAGGTAGTCATGAACTTACAAGGTTCCGCGCGGGACCAATGGCTTTTCATATTTCTGTTTTATTAATTTCGAAATAGAGCGAGAGATCTATTTTCTTCCGTTGACATGACATCACTCATCTGATGGGTGAAGACGACGCTTAGTACACTAACTCAGCATTCTCTTATAAACAATGAGGAAAATGACGCCAAACCCGGCAACCCCCTCCCCCCTGAATAGCTATATTATTAACGTAAGAACACACATTGAAGGAAAAAAAAAACGACAAGTTCCACCGCAACTACACTAAACAACAATAGAAGCAATGTATTACCGCGGCAAAGGCATAATGAAGATCTGTGTGTATATATTATCCCTAACTTCCCATATATATCACTTCACTTCCCCTATCCAACAGGCCCCTTCCCTTTTCGAGCACGGCAGCGATGGCTCCGAAACAAAACCCAAAACGATTTACGACGGGGCAACACTGTTCCGTGGTTTCACCACGCCCAACCAGACCCTTTTATTCATTCCTCAGCTCCTCCCACCGCGCATAGGCCCCGCCTCTTATTGGTCTTCGAAAACTTAACGGGCCAACACCCCCTCTCCCCCTCCCGCACAAGAAGTACCCCCCTTACTTCCGACGAGTTCTCTACCCGCACCGAAATCAAAACTGTCCCGTGCTCCAGTCGCGGGCGTCGAACAAGCACGTGCTTCGTGCCGGAAGCGACTACGAACGGGGTTCTCTTGAACCGGCTCGTCCGAAACACTTATCAAGTCAAAAACTATATAAACAGAATACTTATTAATGTTTTATAATATGAAGTTGATTTACTTCCGCATAACGTACAGTCACCTACATTAAAAATGGAACACCTGTATCCTGAAATACTCGCTTCCCTGCAATGCGTTAAGTGTGTTGCATAACTCTAAGGCGTTATGTGTATTTCACTAGGAAATTTTTAATGGCATCTTCTACCACCGCCGTGGAGTTAGGCAACACACACAACGTCTTGCAGGACACCGAGAATGTCATGATCTAGGAGTCTCATTTATATTGCCGGTGACTGTACATAAGGGCAAGGATTAGATTGTGATTATACAGCTTTACGCACTACACTTGACAGTGGTCAGGGACTTTAATTTTCACCAGCTGGATCTAACAAACAAAATTGATTTTTGAGACAAATTTTTGTTATGTTAACTAGCTATAGTACGCTAGATAATGAATACGTACCCTTATATTGTTTTACTTGTTCATGTAATAATGTATTATTAATTTAGCTATTTAATGTCATGATTATTAAAATTATTCGCCAAGCACATTTTGCATTGGGTGACGCGTGGTCAGCGCATCGAGTCCCATCGACGTTGTTTCCTGGCTTTCGAGACCACAGCCCGCTATACTTCCTCCTTTCAAGTAGCTCCCCAATTGTCTTCACGACGCTGGGTCAACGCCGAAATTTTGGGGGCTCCCACCGGGAATCGAGCCCGGAACCGATCGCACTAAAGGCGAGAGCGCTCACCATTCCGCTAAACGGGAGCTACGCCCCTATAACTTATTATTATTATATGCGAAGTACTTTGTTGGGACCCCTCGAAAATATAAATCTAGATACGTGCCTGAACATAATCTATCGGCTTGTGTTGTATTCTTGCCTATATTCTCTGCGCCTCTTTTCGTTTGTCGGACTCTAACCAAGGTACTTCGATCGCGAGATTTTCAGTCACCACATCACTAACAGGGAGAGGCTACGGCTTGGGAAATTTTGGGTCGGGACTTCGTGTAGTGGTAGAATAGCCTATTGATATGCCAAGGTACTAGCGCGCACTAGTCAGCCATTTCCGAGAAAATGAGCTTCCAAGGTTCGAAGATTTCCAAACACGCCTCATGGTTTTCGAACTGCCCGGTTGTAACCTGTCAGTTTCACGCGCCAAAGTTTCTGGTCAACCCCCACCCCCCTCGAGCAACTATTAATGCATTTTAATTAATTAACTGATTGAAATAAATAAAGTTTTATTTCATTTTTTTAAAAAAAATGTAAACAAAAGCACTGATTGTGAATAATGTTCTTGTGTTTCGTTTTCATTTTCTCGAATTCGCCATACATAATAATATTTTGTCGAATGCAACACTTGGGATATTTTAATTTGAAAATATTTGTAAAATGATGAGAAAACTGAAAAATAATCGTGAAAAAAGTTTTTATAAATAAAATTGAATAAAACAAAACATTAAAAAGAGTGCCCCCCAAAATAAAATATTATTTAATCTTTATTTCAATGAATGCCAGGTTCGATACTAGGTGGAGACACACAGTGGTCGTATCAGTCGCGGTTGGCCCATCCGTGCATTAATTGGACTTAAATAAATAAACGTCGAACTTTTCAAACTTCAATGTAATTTGAAAACCAATCGAAACCACGAATCAGTATGAAAGAATTCCCACACACCTCTAATGCAAGTTAGCATCAAGTCTTATCTAAGGATAACGATGGCATGACTGGCACAGCATGGTCCACTGCTTCGCAAAACCTTTCCAGGAATCCACAGATTATCTCTGACATGCAGAGAACACCACCCTGCACAACACAGAAAATGTTACGTAATTTTACAAATTTTCTCTCGAGAAAAACCTTGCTTTGTCTTAGATAATAGCACAATAAATTTGAATGTCTTAACATGTGCTCTAGTAAAATTAGAATTCCTTGACCCTGGAACACTCCAAGGTTGTGAACACAAAGTTTCTGCCGTGGCTGTGGTGGAGGAAACTTTGGATTCAGGATCTACGTAAAGAAAATATGGCCACTTTCTGAAATCTCTCACCAACTTATTTTAGCTTTCCAACTTGGAAAATTTCATGGTCTCTCACCAACACCAAATAGGAAGTGGAGCAAAATATCTTCACGAGCTATCGCGCAGATTAAGGGTCTCGCCCGTCTCGAATGAGCTACCAAGGATTAAAATACAATACGTAAAACATCTATATGAAGTTGGTTTATCTCGGCTCTATTTATATGAGAAGGACTCCAAAGGGATGAATCATTTTTCTATTGAAAGAGACTGTGTACATTTGGCACCTCGCACTAAGGATTTTGTTGTTCTGCAAACCACAGAATTTTCTGACGACCTCCGTGGTGGAGTGGTTAGCATAGGGCGCTACGACGCCAAGGGTCCTGAGTTCGAGTCCCGGAATGGATGGATGTTCTTTGCGAGTGTCCCTTCATCAATTCCATCATATCGTTACTCATCTTAATCTTCGCGATTGCCCAAAAGTAGCTCAAAAACTACGTAGAATAAATAAAATAAAGCAAATCAAGCAATAAACCTACAATTTCTTTATTGATTTCGACTGATTTTTTTTCGTTTATCAGCTGAATTTCGTTACACATTTTAGAGGTCTTAAGTGCAAATAAGCTATGGAAATGTACAGTATTGTATGTATATTCTTACGCCATATTCTTACATTCTAATGCATTATTATTATTATTACACGTGATACACTTGGCTGGTGTCCGACAAGCCTTCCAAAGTACCAATATTATCAGATAGCTATGCGACTCCTACTTTGATCGCCAGCATCATAGTTGTCATCCTTCATCATCTACATCTGGTAAGATACAGCCTTATAACGCTGATTAACCGTGACAATCCGAACAAGAAATACACCCAAAGAGGCAGACACCCAGAGATGACTGGATATGAAACTAACACAAATTTACTACGTGTATATAACAAGCGATACCATGTGTATAAAAATAAAATCATTTTAGCCACAAACAAAAATATTGTACAAACACATAAAAGTGTTACAATTGTTCTGGCGATACGTTATCAAAACATTTGGTCATTTCGGAGTTCATTAGGAAAAAAGGTTATTAGAAGCTGGATACTGTAGAAAAATTGTTCAGAAGGCTTCACTGAGACCAATGCAATTTGTATGACATGGCAATTTAATTTCACACGAAAATTGAAGGATGGCACATTTTACTTTGTAAGTAAAAAATTACCAAAATGTCACTTCCCATGATTAACACCAAAGCCCTTCATTCGTGAAAATACCTTCTAAACGTAATACCCTTTACTTCGTCAAATACTACAATCAACCAATTTTTCAAAAAAGTAGATGTTTCACATTACCAATTGGCAGAGGGAAAATGCAATAGAGGTTTCAAAATATGTTAGATAAGGAACGGATCGAAAAAAAAGATTGAAGAGTTCAATAAACGTGTAAAGTAGTAAGACTTTTCTATTTTTGAGGACTGGAATGTTGGGGAGAAGACCCCAAACTTAAAAAAATAACGAAAAGCAATACAATTAACGACTTGCATTTTTCTTGTTACGAATATGGAAAATAAGTATGAGAACTAGTGGGCCGTTACATACAGAAAGATGCATTAACACGGATACGAACCCATGACTAGCTGAGACAGTGAAACGTAATTGATATTTTTATGTTTGTCAACATTGGCCACAAGCAGGCTAACCGGAATTGGAATCACAGCTCCAAAAGTTTGTCTGCCAATGTACAAATCAACTTTATCATGTCATAGGTTAGTCGGGACTGAATCTACATTTTGCGGATAAATCCAAACCACTGTGCAATATGGTTCAACCGGGGATCAAATCCTAGACCCCGAGATTACAATTACTGCTAAGCCATCGGTCAGGCCAGACTCTCAGTTTCAGGAGGGTTCCAAACAAAAACAACAAACTTTTGTGCCGTTCGTTGAGGTCAAACTTCAAGTTTACCAGAGAACCGTAACGACATGATGAAACAAAGTACTCTGAGGCCAAACAGTGCAGTTACATCAGAATAACTTGAGAAGGGAAGGAGGAGGGACCAAGGAGGTGCAGGGTGGCACCACACAAATGTCTCAAAGTTCGAAAGTTGACACAGAATTTTGCAAATTGATAATATTGATGAAATTACATACTGATAGTCAAAATATTATTACTATAAACTAGGGGCAGACGCTTTTCGGCGGGGGGGGGGTACGTAACCCACCCCACACCACTTTTAGCGTCGCCACTGCGTTAGGTATTGTACTGTAAAAAGTTCACTAGAAATAGCGGTCTAAGACAAGTCAACATTAACTGCCATCCAACCTGCCGTAAAAAATTATCAAGGAAGTTGTTACAATTATTAGCGCCATTACGTAGTGAACCTACATAATGTAATTTTAATGATTCTGTTTTTAATATTATACTCTCCTCACAAAAAAGTATGGAATATTATTATATTATGCACAAAAATTTGGAATATTGTTACATTAGGCACAAAAAGTTTGGAATATTGCTATATTAGGCAATAGGTGATAGGCACGGTGGCATATGTTGGCGAAAGCACGAGAAGACCGATACCATGTGTTGTTCGCATTCCAAGGCTGTGCCCATCACCTAATGCCAAATATAACAACATTTCGAACTCTTTATGAGGAGTGTATTTATGGTACACGAACCTGTCATTTGTAGTCATTATGCATGATTAAATATTCAGATTTAAATAACAATAATAAACGGTTTCGTCCCGTTTTTGTGAATTGACAGGCAAGACAATCTTTTACGGTAGAATAGTGCAAAATGTATGGAAACTTTTCCAATATTATGCGAATTATAACGAAAGATCACGGCACAAAAATGTAAGTGGGAAGTCTACCATAAATTCATTTGTATACAGTGACGAAGTCGAGAGCACGTACACTCCTGTTCACATATACTGGCACTATATATAGGGTTGAACGGTTGAAGTATATGCTACTTTATCTGAACGGGAGTGTATATGCAATATGGGGAAATGAATATAATCACACTCATAAACAAAGCGAACAAACTCAAATCTATAAACCGAAACGCAATGTCTGCTGCCACCCCATTACATCTATTATTACCTAGCAACACAATGTTCACAACGCAAACAAAATCCCCCCCTGTTGACTGTCGCAGGTATTAACATAAAGAGTAAACGTACCCTATCTTTGGCTGTTTGCGGATCTCATCTTCGTTCGTGATACCCGTTGCTTAGTATATTTGCGCAAGGGTTGTTCAACAAGATGAGGGCTTATATCTGGTTCTGACCCAAATCAGGGGAACTAATAACCGTTTATGTATCAAGTTAACAGTATTTTGCACCGCACTCTGGTGATTATTACGACGCTTTTCTGTAACTGTCGGTAAATCGTAATGATGAGTATGAATGATGAATTGATGAGAAACTGCCACTAGGAAACATGCCTCACCAACGATTCGACGACAACATTGCAAAGCGAGCTCTAAATAACCAGTATTTTTCACGACTAATAAGTTACAACATTGTTGCCTTTCTGTAATCTACCACTATTCACATTTAATCTTAGTGTATTCGTTCGATATTGCAGTATTATCGACTTGATTGACTGATTTCATTTCGCTTTCCTGCCACTTTTGGCTAATGGCGAAGATGAGGATGAGTGATGAAATTGATGAAAGAACACTCGCACAGAACAACGACGCCCAGACTGGGATTCGAACCCTGGACCCCTGGAGTCGTAGCGCGGTGTGCTAACCACTCTGTCAAGGAGGTCGGCGTATTAGTATCGACTACTAGCGAAAATGTATATGTATGCATAACTCTGTTTTATATTTCGATGGCAGATTGCGTCCGTGTGGTCGACTCCCGAACTCGCCATCGAAGATTACTCCTTCAAATTCATTGCCTGTGTATGGGTGTGTGCTCCTTCAGCAATTTAATTTAATCATTCATCTTCGTCGTTGCGATCAGCGAAAATTGCACAGAAGCGACGCGAAAGTAAGAAAATAAAAAATGCACATGCGTGTTTTTTCTGATTTACTGTTGCCTCTCTTCCACTCTTGGCCAATCGCGACGATGACGATTAGAATAATTAGATTAAATTGATGAAGGGACAATTACAAAACAACACCCATGCACAAACCGGGACTCGAACCGGCGTTATATGTAACCCGTCGAATCAACACAACGACCGTATATTCAATTTCTTCAGTTCTCCAAATGCAAGAGTGGTACAGAATAGCGTGACCAATCCATGCATAACGTGACAAGTACACAACACGGGTAAGAAAAAAAAAACATCGGCAATCTAGAAAAAATGTTGGGAGATAATTCGAATACGATGGTAACTATTACAAACCAAATATTTTATGTCGCATATTCATACCATTAGACGATAGTGTATTTTGTGAAGTAGTAACAATTTACAAGGATTCCAGCCCACCTACGAAGACCAGTTAAACGTCACTTTGTTCATGAGAACGTTGATCTCATATCATAGTAATTACTATTATGAATATTACTGTAACTTGTCCACACTCGGGTGAATACACCGCTAGATATTTTTAAAAACATGGTTAAGTGGCCGTGCTATCACTGTAGGTTAATCTCAATTTGGAATTGATGAGACAAACCGCATAAAAGTCATTCTAAATCTAGGATTCGAACCAGAACCCCGGGCTTCGTAGCGCGCTACGCAAATGTTGGGTTGATTTATTTATTTTACTACCCGTTTCTGCAGCTTTTGGCGTCGTAGCGCCCTGTGCTAACCACTCCGCCACGGAGGTCGGCTAGAAGTGTTCCGGGGTTATGTATGTATTCCGCAAAACACTTTCGGCCGCAAACAGGTCGACTTAGAAAGCAAGGAACTCATTTATTGCCACACCGGCATTCATAAAAGAAAGAAAAAGTAGGCCTAATAAAAATATCTGTATGGGCCACAATGAAAATAAAAGACTGTCACATACAAAAATAGTACACATTAAGGCGGAAACACGCGAAGTAAGAAACTAAACGGTGAAGAAAGATAAAATAGTGAATACGCCGGTCCTCTTACCTCGTGGTATCGCACACCTATTCACGCTTGCGGCCCTACTCAGCTGACGACCCGGCATCGGCATCGAAGGGGGTTTCCTACAAGATCGTCCCCCACCCCATCACTACGAAGGCCTCCCCCTGGGCGACGCGAAGACACCCCTATCCCAATCCCGTTGCGCAGTGGCAACCAGGAATGGTAGCGAAAAAAATGCAAGTGGGGGGAAAAGCGGAGGGAGGGAGGAGAGTTTAACACTCCAAACAACATCTCGAATATACACGAAAATCGATCTATGCGCCATCACTTGAGCGGGGTGGGAAAAAAATCCATTGGCAGTCACTTTACATTTGAAAGATTGTACGAAATGGCTATCTATCTTCAGACTGTTTTAACCCTTCATTAGAGGAAAACTTGTACACAACACCGTCAAGTTTACACTAACTTTTTAACAACATAAAAAGTGTACCAAATACGCTAAATGACTCAAAATTCCTTCTCAAATCGCATCTTGGGCCCCTTCCGAACACAGGTATATCTAAAATTTACACGATTCCCATCTGAAAATTTTCACAAAGTCCTAAGTTCAGCAGTGTTGGTACTTGACTCATCTTACCCCCCTCCCCCATGATTGACTTCTTTAAGACGTAAAACAACATGTAATCTTCCTTCACATCTCAACGTCGCAAGAAAGAGTTTACTAACAAAACAATATAGCCTCAGAACCGCTCGTGTAATTCCTGCGCACACTGCAGGGGAAAAGACATGTCTTAACACGATACAGAAACGAAACACAATTCGAAAAGTGAATGCTTACCTTGTATAAATATTGGTCAAACATCCTGCAGACGTCTACATCACTGCCAATGCAATAGGTTGCCTCCATAATCAAATCAAAATTAAGTTTCGTGTACGGCACTGGGAAATGCCACACACAGTTACAACAATTTCTTGTCCTTTCTCTGCTGTTGACAGTTTCCTGTTCAGGTCGCACAGGGGGTGGGAAAGATAAATCGGTTTTCTTAAAACTTTTTTACTTCACAGTTAAAAGTCAAATACTTCTTTTCTCACCAAGAAACACTAACACTCACAATTTTCACTCACTCTTAAGACAACTTAAGTCCCACTGTGACTGGGGCGTGTACGTTCTACAGAAAGGCTCATGTTTCTTCGCATGCAAGATCAGTTTTCGTAGCACAAGAAGCTAGCATTCACGTTCGACCCTTTCACGAGATTCAGCTACGCTGTTGCTTCGTCCCCTGTGCAACACGGAATAGTCGACAGCTTCAACACTCGTTATTGTTCGCTCTTGGCTGTTCCGGCGGCCGCGCGCGCCCCCCCTCCAGCGGTGCCTCTCGTGCGCCCTCCCCCCTTCACCTTCCCCAACGGGCTGCGCACAAAATCTTAACCCGAGTTCCGTCCCGCGCCGAGTGGGGGACCCCGGCTACAAAAGAAACTCGCACGAGATGTTTGGTCTTTTAGCTTTTTTAACCCCCTTCGAGGCATTCGCAGCATGTTGTCCAGTCTGGTGGTCGCAAGAAACAAGAATCAGAAAAACCCTCTCCAGACATCTTCGCTCCTTCGCCCTTCCGTGCGCAGAACACGCGGGGGGAAGGGGACGGAGGACGAGGAAGGGTGTTGGGGAAGCAGCAGGTAGCTCCTAGCGTCCCGGACAGGGAAAATTTCAGCCCCTCCTTTTTAGTGGATCGATACAAGTAATATTTCCCTCCCCCCACCTCCTCCCATGTGCGACTGAATCACACATTGATTCTACAAACACTGACATTATACATTTGCTTTCCGGCACGAGATTTTTTTTTACATCCCAAGACTGTAATAATAAGCACAGACGGGGAATTGAAAATGACATCCTTCAGAGGAAACAAACAGCATATCTTCCATACATAAAGACGTCCAATTTTCTTGTGTACAACATTCGCAAATAGACAATTCAAGTCTTCCAGTTTCCAATACAACTAGCGGTGTTACCGTGACACAAACGACTTGTTAGATATTGAAACTATTTACAATTGACTTGTTGAAATGACTTCTGTGATATCGAGCCAAAACGAGACGAGACTACATTACTATCGAAACATTGTTGTGTAAGTTGTTCAGGTATACCAAGCACATAATCTGATTATTACTTATAGATATATCATATATATTTTGTTTATATTCATTGCATTTGCAGCAATTGGGAACCTGTACAAAGTGGTTCAGGGTCGTATTTCGAGTGTTCGTAGCTTCGAAATGAGGCATTGAAAATAATAAAAAAAAAACCGTTATTGTTTACCTTAAGGCGAAGAGTGGCAGTTTCGCACCAGTTTTCGGAATTGGCCCAGCTTCGTGGGGT
Organism: Lepisma saccharinum; assembly: GCF_977018435.1. Lineage (NCBI taxonomy): Eukaryota > Metazoa > Arthropoda > Insecta > Zygentoma > Lepismatidae > Lepisma > Lepisma saccharinum. The sequence goes on from NC_139229.1 coordinate 37,252,161, forward strand.
CTATTGAGGAACTTTGAAAGCAATTGTTACGGGCCTAGTCTCGAAAACCAAGAAACACCGGAGTTTGGACTTGCCTTGGCCCTGAACAGGCTTTTTCAGTCACGGTACTCAGATAGGTTAATCGGTGCTGAAACTAGTTTAAAGTGGGACCACTGTGCGATGTGCCTTCACGCGGATCAAACTCGAGATCTTTAGATTCCAAGTCACAGCGTTGCCACCTGACCAGAGGAAGCCCCAGTGATACGCCGCATATGTTGTGTTGTTTATACATATTTAGACAAGAATAATATAAACTGACAAGTTTCGTCTCATCTAGATACCATCTCTAAATAAAACCTTTCCTAGTGTAATCTACCATTTAAACTGTCCATTAATTTCCCTCTTATATGGTAGATGTTTTGAAGGAATGTTATTTTCTGATGCAGACGCTGTCAAGTAGTTCGTTGGCGTAATGTTACAATTTTTGAAGATCGTGTTATTTCTATGAGTTATGTTTAAAGTCCATTTTATGAACAGATAGGTTAACAGGGACAGGACTTACAGTTTAAAGAGCGATCTGAACCACTGTGCAATGTGCCTCCACAGGGAACCGAACCCGGGACCCCTTGATTACAGCGGCTTGTGTTTTGTAAAAGAAAGTAAACAAGTACGTCGATGTACAATTTGCCTTGATATATTTATGCACCATACTCTACTTCCCTTGATGACACTACAGTAAAACCTCGTTAATCCGGACTAATGGAGGGGATAAGTTGACCGCATTAACTGAAATAACCTAAAAGAACAGTAGAAAGTGCATTAAAACTCCGTTTATAGCAACAAATCACGTTATTATGGTGTATTTAAAGGGCATAGGCCTAAATACACTCTAGTACAGTAAAATGTAAAGCAATATGACAATGCAGTGCTTCTAGCCACATTTAGAACCTTGCATTCTGCTTCATTTTTTTTCCCTTTTGCCTGTCCGGATTAACGAGGTTTTACTGTATATCGAACCCAACGGGAATTCAATTGCACTGATATTAATTCATTCATTCCCCAATTCTGTACCGTACAGCCGGACCAGGTTACGTGTCTTCTATTTATGTTATTTTACTTCATTTCCATCTCTTGGGTTAGTCGCGATGAGAATGAATAATAAGCAAATGCCTCACCTAGTGTTCGAACCTTGGGCGTCTGGCTTCGTTGTTCGTTGTGTTGATCATTCCGCTTTGTAGGCGGCTACAGGTTTCATAAATGGGAACAGAACCAAGTAAGGCTTTAGACATACGCCACTTGGCTTGTACCGAATTAATTTTGTGAGAGTTTTTGCGGCGTAATTCTTATTTCACTTTTCACGCTTTGTAAAGACGATTAGAAACTATTTTGACATTCGATATATTGCATGAAGGAATAGAACATGTAACACGAATCCAATAAGTTATAGTTTTAGCAAATATGATACGTAAGAACCACCATCGTGCTGCGTGAAGTGAATGTTCCAAGCTGTGAAAACCATCAATACGGTGGTTTCTGACTGTATGTATGTAAACCAAAAGAAGAAAAGTACGATTTCACACACACACACAAACATACTCTCCGCACACTGAATTATAAACAGGTTCTTCAAATTTTTGCTTCACAGAAATGTTAACTTGAATTTTTGCTGATTTGCTTGAATTGGAGTTTTGGCAACCATAAACAAAGACATTGGTAGCCTTTATGAAATTGGCAGTTTTTGTCCAAAGCTTTTGGTTACTAAGGAAATGCGCCCGATTACGAAAAGAAATGGAAGGGGTAAACAATCATTTGTTTGACTATTTAAACAATGGTTACCAGAAACTGTTTTCTGGTTATTTCAAACGAATGTTTTTCTCTGTGGAGGTTTCCATAGGATAGAAAGTATATTTGCTACTTATGCTACTATTAATTTTAGTGAAATCTCGAAATCGTAGTAAGAAATCATTTTGTCTTGACGGTAAGCAAAAGGTATGCGGCACAGACAGTAAAATCTCGTTAATCCGGACAGGCAAAAGGGAAAAAAAGCAGAATGCAAGGTTGTAAATGTGGCTAGAAGTCAACAAGAGAACTTCCCAAAGAAAAGGCAGTCAACCACTGAATGAAATTCTGTTTCCCGCAGACTTTGTACTGTACTGTATAGTTTATTTAGGCATATACCCTTTAAATACACCATAATAAACGTGTTTTTGTTGGTATAAACGGAGTTTTAATGCACTTTCTATTGTTCTTTTAGGTTATTGCAGTTAATCCGGACTTTCCGTTAAACCGGTCAACTTATCCCTTCCATTAGTGCGGATTAACGAGGTTTTACTGTAATATGCAGAGTCACCAGCAATAAAAATAAGACACCTAGGTCCAGAAATGCTCGCTTTCCTGCGAGGCGTTATGCGTGTTGCCTAACTCTACGGCGGTGGTAGAAGTTGCCATTGAAACTTTACTATTAAAATCCACTTATCGCCGTAGAGTTATGCAACACACACAACGCCTTGCAGGGAAACAAACATTTCAGGATCTAGGTGTCTCGTTTTTATTATCGGACTTGCACAGACCTGCATGCATAAATATACCGCATTATTTTGAAAACTGGCTTATGAAGAGTACAGAAATATTTTCTTTTTAGAGAAAAAGCACCGTTCACGGTTATCATTCAAGTATATTGTTTTATTAAGACAAAAACTGTTCTGGTGTTTGAGGCGATGAAATGCAAACAGTGATGTGAGCATGTCTGTAACTGTTTTTTGTAGAAAACTATTTTAAAATTAATTGTTGCTGATGCATTATTTTACACTGTAAAAAATGGTGTGGCTAAAATAACGTTAAGTGTGGTTTTGCAATTCATCAACAGTGGTGTCTAGTACAGGGTGGCCCCAAAAAAAAGGTAACCGAACGCACAATACAACGGTTCTATATTTCGATTACCTTTTTTGGGCCACCCTGTATCATAAATTTACTTCACTTAAAAAATACCCTGCTAATTTGTTACCTCTTACGCACTTCTACAGCAACGTATATAAATAGTAGAAGTCTTTTACAAAATCATAGGTAATAACTAGAAATATATATTAATAGAATACTCGGAGGGGGTGATATGAGGGGCAGTACCGAGACAGGAGCCAATTTGATGCAGTCAGTAGGGCGTCTGACTGGTTCGCGGGAGGCCCGAGTTCAATTCCCGGCGTGGGTGATCTAAGGTCGGAATTTTTCGGCCTTATCCATGCATAAATCGGCTCTGGGGTTCACCCAGCCTCAAATACATGAGGGAAAAGGCAGCAGGAGCGTGATGCTGATCACATCTTCTAAAAATGTCCAAGATCGAGAGTGTCTGCCCCATATGCACCTTCATGGCACGGTGAACGTTGCTTATATCTTACCTGTAGACAGACTTGTGGAAACCGAGACGAGACCGAGGCTCGACCTTCCCGACGGAGTCTTGTAATCAAGCGATGTCGAGTTCGGCACTCTGTGGAAGCACATGATGATTGCTTAAATTGCTACTTGATTTTGCAATGTATATATTATGTAGCAAAAAGTTCGAATAATTCTTCCTTGGGGGATGGCAATGTTGATGGCCATATAGGACTACATGTTTCTGGGATCCCTACATTTTTACTTCTTTGAATACTTCTTTACGTGTGCCTAACAATTAACTACATGTTTCAACTTGTTGAATGATGAAAACCGCTTCTATCTTACTTTCCGTCTATTATCTATTGTTTTAGACATTGCTTTCGCCTTTCTATCATATTTTTACTCCCACTAAATCGATACTTATCCTCCAACCATGTATTAACATTATTTTTCCTTGTGCTGCCATCTATCTTCCATTTTAAAAAACTCTATCCTTTCCTTTCCGTGTTACTGTTTCCAGTATGAAATATTTGGTTGCTAACAACTGTTTTTAAAACAAACAGCCACGTTTATGTAAGAAAATTAAGGTTTTGGCGCTACTTAAGGGGGACAACCCTGTTTGGCGCCCCTGAGGATAGTCATTGTGGGGTTAATTAATAATGTGGAACGAGAGGAAATCGCAGTAACTGCTCCAGTATGTCCTCCTTCAGTAACATGGCTAATATCAGAGGAACTAAAACAGGAGAGGGAGACGCAGAGATTAAAGCGACCAAAGTAAAGGATGGATGCTGCTCACACTCCAGAAACAACTCATGGTCTCTTAATACAGTTAACATGGAACACGCCCATTTCCGGGTCAAATCACTCTCTCTCTCTTACACACACAATACTTCCGGTTCCTTGTTTCTCATCTCGTGTCCTCACGTTATGCAAATTAACTCTTCCAACATTTCATACACGCTGATACACAAAATAACAGTTCCACACGCGTCACCACGCGTCAACCTTGGCCGGTGGATGACATTACGCTCGGTTAGGAGCTTGGATATGCATCTGGGAGTTCGCGGGTTGAGTCCCCTGAGCCATCTCTTCCGTCGAATGCGATGGTATCGAGAAGAGACGAGATTTGGCAGAAACCTACAGTTTAAAGTGGGATCCGAACCACTATGTGCCTCCACCGGGTATCGAACCCGGGACCCCTTGATTACAAGGCGATGACGTCTATTCTTATATAGAGTCTTTTGAACTATATAGTAATAATAACAATACAATAATATTTATTTACATAGTTTAATATTATTATTTTAATTAATCTAATACAATTATAATATGATTATTTATATTTAAACATTATGTTATGAGACACCTGTGTCGGATTCACTTCCGAAATAGATACGTGCCTGACTGGAGTGTCTATTTTAAACAATTTTAGTGTGTATAAATCAGCATCCTCACATAATAATGATAGAAATATATACCTTTACCTCTTCCAGGAAAAAACAAACACTTCGCTCGTACAGTGCACACTAAAACTGGGTGCTTCGTTTACACCCAAGTCTCATCTGAAGAAATGTGTCAATAACTCGCTCATTCGCACGAATGAAATGACAAAAATGGAGGGTGACGGGCAGCGGAGGAGTTGAGACTAGCGAGGTGCAATTACACGCCTTTGATCTGATGAAGTATTCTTCCTCCAGAAAGACGCTTCATTTGGATGAAGGATCGTCGACACCCGCCCAAGTGAGAGGGAGAGGAGGAGGAGGAGGGGGGGGGGGCAAAAAATAAGCAAGATGCTTTCTGCAAGAAAACAATGCTGCCTGGTCTTAGTTTTCTTTGCGAGCCGCTATTTTAAGGTGCTGGAAGGGTAAAAACCAACACAGAAAGCTTCTGTACGGTTATCCGAATCGTTGATTCACCCAATGGGAGGCAATAAATAAACAGACAAATATTCTCTGTGTCTGCTGTAGAAAAGAAGTCACTGCAAACAAATTCACGTGACTTCTGAGGATTCCTATTGGTTGTACGAATGGAAGTGCGTGAAAATATAGCGCAGGTGATACAATGGTAGTGCGCCTTGTTCTTTGTGAGTGTCCATTCATCAATTTCATCATATCATCATTCACCCTCATCTTCGCGAAAAGGGAAGTAAAATAAACCAAATGAATCAATTAACGGTAATAAGTTTGTAATTTTTCATTGTTATTAATGTATTATATATCATGTTAAATTTAATCGAATCTCAAAATTAAACACATTTTCAATGCAATATTTGAATCTGTATAATTTACTTTTGCTCTTGTATTTAAACTTCCAATTATTGGTTAATAAATCATTGTTGGGATCACGTAACAACAATGTAAATGTCGAAATACATTTTTACTCGAAGAGGTGGCCCACTCAAACCTTTGACAGGCAACCAGTGACCCTTTCGTGTTAGAAAGCGTGGTATTATTGACGTCATAAAGCCATATCACTCAACGTAGGTGCTATTGAAGGTTGTGGGACATTATAGTTAATTTGCTTCATTTTACTACGCTTTTCTGCCAATTCTGGATGATCGGAAGCACGATCATGAATGGTGATAAGTAGACCCCGGATTTTTATGTAATATCAAAGTACAAAATATGTAGTTACATAAATATGTAACAATAATTGATAAAATTTGTACCTAAATATGTATTATCAAAAGGATATGTAGCTAAATATGTAGTATCAAAGAATATAAAATATTAATAATAATCGAGTATCCAAGCAAGTTTAAGAATTTTGCTAGATATTTACTTCATTTGAACATATTCAACATAATTTTGAGGACATACGTTGTTCAAAATAAAATTTGTATCAAATTTATAAACTGAAAAAAGCACAGCAACGTGTACATATTTAAGAAACCAATTATGTCAATCTTTAAATACCAACGTTTCGGAGGCTGAATCTGCCTCCTCCTTCAGGGTAGTGTGTAGTCTGTTAAATCATATGGTGTCTACTGTATAAATGGTTGCCCTAGAGGATTATTCTCGGTGACCAAGGATCCACCTCGTCTGTCGGTCACAAGGACCTCTACGTATGTACATGAAGTTGCCAGGGAGGATTATCAGTGGCCCAGGCTCCACTTCGTCAGATGGTCACGTCAACACCTATTTTTGTATGTAGGTTGCCAGGGAGGATTATGTTGCGGTGGCCCATGCAGGATCCACCTTGTCAAAGGATTGATGCTATTGGATACTAACCCCCCCCCCCCAAAAAAGAAAAAAAAACTCCTTCAGTGGCGCTTATGTGCTACTGTCAGACCCTGAATGGTTGTGGACATACAGTTCTCCCAGTGAGTGTGCTACACTGATCCTCGTTTGCATGCTGACTGGCCAAAGCAGGGTTGCAGCAGTGTTGTCACAATCTGAAAGCACAATTTCCCTTTTTGGACCAATTTTTCCCTTCACTTAAACAAATATAATAATAATAATAATAATAATAATAATAATAATAATAATTATTATTATTATTATTATTATTAGCAGTGGTAGTAGTCAGGCACGTATCCAGAGGGGGGCTTAGGGGGCTCGAGCCCCCCCCGAAAGTTTTAGGTTTACACTAGATAAAAAGAGGTTTTTGATTTCTTGTGGTGTGAAATAAAATAATATGACAATAATTTAAGGAGAGAAATAATTATCGAGGCAAGACGGAGAATGTTCCGTAACCCTGTTATTGATAATAGCACGTATCCAAGATGGGGCACAGGGGGCTAGACCCTCTACCCAGGAAATTTTTCACACGTTACATAAAATTAGGTTTTTGGCTTCTTAAATAATGTGAAAATAATGTAAGGAGAGAAATAATTATCGAGGCAACACGGAGCATGTTTTATACCCCTGTTATAGTTAATGGCTCGAGCCCCCCCCCCTCCCTCAGGAAATTTTTCAATTTACACTAGATAAAATTAGATTTTTGGCGTCTTGAATAATGTGAAGATAATAAATTTATAAATCTGAGAAATAATTATCGAGACAAAACGGAGAGTGTTCTATAACCCTATTATTGTCAATAGCACGTATCCAAGGTGGGAATCAGGAGGCTCGAGCACCCCTTCAGGATTTTTTTTCTGTTTACACTAGATAAAACTAGGATTTTTTCTTGTTGAATAATATGATGATAGTTTGGGAGAAATAATTATCGAGACAAGATGGAGAATGTTCTATAACCCTGTTATTGTTAATAGCACGTATCCAAGCTTGGGTTGAGGTGGCTCGAGCCCCCCCGCCAGGTTTTTTTTTATTTCACACTAGATAAATCAGGTTTTTGGCTTTTTGAAGAATGTGACGATTATTTAAGGAGATGACAATTATCGAGGCAAGACGGAGAATGTTCTATAACCCTGTTGTTGATAATATTGCACGTACACTTTTCTTGTGCTTTCGGTGTTCTCGCAGCGCACTTGAGCACTATGTAGATACTTGTCAGCATTTGGAAGCTGCACAACAAAGGTAGCGCCACACGTAGGGCGATTCGTTGTAATTTCTAATCTCTGGAAGTCGGGAGGGGGTACGTTCTTGAATGAGAGAAGGAGTCAACTACTGGCGATATTAACGAATCGTTTTATCTGCGGAACGTTCTAGAATATAATGAGGATATCAATACGCGGATTCAATTTTTCGGTTGATCTGTACAAAGAATCGGTTAATGAGATTTCAGAGGTAAGTGTGACAATTCATACAGTCGTTGGTGATCAGATCAGTCAGCATCCTCTGATTGCTTTATAAGATATAGTGATTCGAAAATGAAGACATTGACGACAGCAGAATTTCCGGGGCCTCAGTGTAGTGCTACTTCGGTTCGAGGGCCGAAGAGATCAAAGGTCTCTCTCTAAAGTGAATATTTCAGCAGTACCGGATATTGGAGTGGTTTATTAAAACAGAAATAAACTGCATAAATCAACTGAAAATCAAAGTTTTGAGTGATGATTTAGTTTTGCCAGAACTAAATTTCGTATATGCAGTCCGAGAATTTCATGGTACAGGGTGTCCCACGAACGGCGCAACTGGGAATTAAGAGTGGCGTTACTTTGTAACCGAAACCTGTACATACATAAGTCATACACCAAATGTTAGCCCTGTCCAAGTAGATATTTTTAAATATAGAAACAACAAACGGGGTGCAGTTTGTTCATGCAGTGTTGTCAAATGTAAGTGAAAGTGTAAATTTATTTTTCCACAAAGCACGAAAATTGCATGTCAAACATTCGTACGGAAATTTGGACGTCAATTTCCACCTTGGGTAGGTAGACTATTTCACCATCTATAGTTCAGAGAAGAAAACCGATCGTTTTCGCATATAGCCAATCCTGAAATGCCTCGTAAAGGCGTACCGGTCCAAATGGGTGTTTTAAAAAAATTATGAGGTACAGTGGCAACACTGTTGATGTTTGAAGGCAACAAAAGGTGTGTTTAGTGATGGTCTATGACATGGAAATACTGGAAACAGGAAAAAAAGAAAATGAAAATGAAAAAGAAAATGTTTGACATTCAATTTTCCATGCTTTGTGGAAAAATAAATTTACACTTTCACTTACATTTGACAACACTGCATGAACAACACTGCACCCCGTTTGTTGTTTCTATGTTTAAAAATATCTACTTGGACAGGGCTAACATTTGGTGTATGACTTATGTATGTACAGGTTTCGGTTACTAAGTAACGCCACTCTTAATTCCCAGTTGCGCCGTTCGTGGGACACCCTGTATAAAAAATACTTTTGTTTAAGCCTACTGGGTTCGAAACACATTCAAACACTTAACTACCATAAAGAGACAGCCGAAAATTTTATGAATGTCGAGAAGAGAAAGCAAGAAGATGTTGCATATGTAGACATTTTAGGCGGAAATTGCAGGCTCTACCAGGACCCAAATCAGGGCTCTACCAACTGAGCCACCTAGCCATCCTTGACTTCAACCGATTTTTCGTTAAAATGTCTACATAGTACATGTCCTGTGTATATCAAATCGTAAGGTGTTGCCTGTATAGTGAACAAGCACAGAAAATATAGGAGAGAAGAAAACTGAGGAGCATTCCCACCGGTTGAGGATAATTTTTTCTGTGGTCAACAAGAGCTACTACTTCTTGGTAACAATGACAGTGGCCTAATAAGGGAGATTTCATACCCTGTCGCCTGAGGATTTCACAAATCGAAATTAGGTTTGTGCGGCCTTTTGTGTCGCTACGGCGTGAAATGTTGCTGTTGATTAGCCCATTCCAATCGACATGTATCGCGTGTCCCTTCGGTCTGAAATCTTCCTAAGTCTTGAAAATCCAAGTCACAAGGATGGAAAATTAGGGCCTTGTTAAGCTTAGGTGTGAAGGCAGGCAGACGACAGCACCCTAAAGGATCATATCCAAACCTGCAGGAAGAACGCATCTTACTTCAATTTCCAATACGATGATAAAAACTTCTGGTGAGTTGATTTTAAAAAATGTCCGAGATAAAGAGAGGCGTGCCCAGGATTTTCGGAAGGGAGAGGGGGAATACTGGGTCAAATGGGGTTATTACCTCACCAAACCTCCCTTGGGCACGTCACTGGAGATAAATGAGTAAGCATTTCATCATACTGGGAGACGAAACATTAGATGTGTTGGGAATGGAAGGGTTTTCACTGTGCATTAATTGTTTCGTGATCCACCTGTATTCGAGAAGACTTCCTTTGTTTCGTGCCGATATATGACAAGACAGCGGAAGCTGTGACAGGCATTTTTGAACACTTGTGAGTGCTAAGGCCTGAATCTGAACAATTTGGTGGGTTTCGGCTTTTATAAGAGCTGAAAAATGGGAGGACAAGACACGTTAGTGGTGTTCAGGCTCGAATCAGAGAGAAATATTCGAGAGCTGTCTGCGTCCAGTTCGCAGCCCACAATTTGAAAGTCGCGTTGTCGAGTGGATTGTCCATCCCATGCATGTGTAACAGCTTCGTAAAAACACTCAAAGACACCATAGATGTTTTTATGTCTGATGAGATGAAATGGACAAACACACATACTGAGATGGTTCCGGCACACAATATTAATGCATGGAAACAGAGGAGTCGAGTGGTAAAAAATGTTCCGATTTCACGTTCTGATTAAAATGACAGCCTTACAGTGGCAACGATTTAAGAGATAGTTGTTCCCAATTTTTTATTTTTTTGCCTCAACATTATGACCTCTTAATGTTAAGCCTTGGCTACCAAGAGAAAGTAAACTTTCCTTGCAACGCCCTCCGCACCCCCCCCCCCCCGCCCCGTTTTGGAACCCAATTGACACCTCTGGTCTTAAACACACAATTGTGAGGTTCTTACTATACCCCTTAAAAAAATGGTGTTGAGCCCCCCCCGAAAGGAATTCCTGGATACGTGCCTGGTAGTAGTAGTAGCAGCAGCAGTATTAGTAAAATTTCCGTTGGTCCATGTTCGTGTCAATATTACAAATTTTTACATACATGTCAGCTTCATCGCTTTCTGGTCGATGTCCCAGGTTTGAACCATGGTCAGGAATCCATTAAATCGTTAATCCTCATCGTTACAATTATCCGAAGATACTTAAAAACGACGCACAATAAACTCAAAAGAAATATAAATCGATACTGGCTTACATATTCAAGTCTGCAGAAATAAGAAGGAACAGAACAAAAAAATAAAAATAAACATGTGAATATGAAACTGGAACTTAACATAAATTGTAATAATGTAGAGTCAGAAGTCTTAAAATTTCCCTGAAATTGTGGTATTTTTAATCGAAATTCCCTTTTCCCTTTCGGCTAAAATTTAGGTCCGAATTTCCCTTCATGTGGCAACACTGGGTTGGAGATGTATCTGTAAAGTGATGTAAAGTTAGTTACCAGTTACGAGTCTTGGCTTGCTTTCCGCAATGTGATGTGGAGCACCAGCGTCTATGGACACCTTGCCTCCTGTTTGAATTGTTTTTGATATGGCGTGCGATGTTTTCGGTGTTGAAGTCCACTCCTGCAGCTGTCGCTTGAGGTGGGCAAGTGAGGGTGGCAGTGGCGGTTAGACTGTGGTCACTTTTCACTTGTCCTGGCAGGTCGGCTCAGGGTCTTGGTAGGTAATGAGTGTGTCTGTGTAGGTTGGCGGTACCAATGGCTCGTGCCGTTGGATTTGGGTTTTCCTGGAGTTTGGCCCAGAACGTGGCGCTGGTCCGCTTGATCACGTCATCTAGCGGTGGAATGTCGAGGTCTTCGTGGAGTTGGACGTTTGTTGTATACCGTCCGTGTCCTCTGATGATACGTAGGACCCTGTTCTGTATGACTTGGGAGTCTGCGGAGGATCGTTTTGGGTAGGTGTTGCCAGGCGGGGCAGGCGTAGATTAGAGCTGGTCAGATGATTGCCTTGTACAGTTGAAGTCTGATTTCCAGCTGCAGTCCTGGCGATCGTAAAAAGGTAAAAAGGTAAAGTGTTACCCTGTGCATAGCACCACGCCATGAAGGCGCCCCACACTTTCTTGAGCCGGTCGTGAGTGGGGTGATGTGATCAGCATCACGCCCCTGACCGCCTTTACCCCTCAGGGTTTCCCCCAGGTACCAATGTTATTCGACGCTGGGTGGGCGCCGGGGCCGCTTCCATCGTTAGAAAAGTTCCCGGATTTGAACCGGCCGGGGATCGAACCCGGGACCTTGAGCATGGTAGCCAGACGCGTTACCGACTGAGCCACCGCGGCGATCGTAGCATCGGGTAAAGTGCTCCCACGCGTTTGTTTCCTTGGTTGACATGGGTAATAAACCTTTTCGAGCAACAATTATGTAAACTATAAACTGCTTTTCACATCGCAAATTACTGTAGAATATATAAATGTAGGCACAGATTCAAGAAGAATTAATGAATACAGGACTAACTTATGTTTTGTTACAGAGTAAACCACTACGTTACTTTTCCATGTTTTCAGCTGTTACACTGCTATCGATCTGATGAAATGTTCTTTAAGTCGAAAAGAATCTTTCAACGTAACAAAAAGTCACAGGTGCGAATTTCAGAAGTTAGATAAACTCAGAAGAGAGAAACTCCAGCATCCTTCGATAAATAACAGTTCCAGATTTTTTTCTTCATGTTTCAGAAATCGAAAATCTAGGATCAAGATAGGAAAAATACCAAAATATGTTGTTTTATGTACAGTAAATTAGCAAATATGTAAAAATATGTAACAAAACTTATAGAAAGTCTTGTCACTTAGCCCTATATAATTCGTTGATATTTTCCTGTTCAAGGTATGTATCTAGAAAGGAACAGAATATGTAATTACATACAAATCCGGGATCTAGTGATAAGATGAAGTTGAAAGAACAATCACAAACACATATGGGCAGGACACAAATCCAGCCCGGAGGAGGAGTATACTGACTGCAGGTCCAGACGCCAGAACCTCGTTAGTCTGCAAGAATGCAGTCGCCTTGTAATTAAAGAATCCCAGCTCCGAGCCCCGATGGAGGCAGAAGATGGTTTGGATTAAACTTCAAACTGTAGGTCCGGTCCTGATTAGCCTCTCATTGCAAAAAGAGAATTTAAACTGTGCGGGAGCCCGCCCAGTTTAGTAAGGACGGAATCACGACAGGATTCGATTTTTCCTCAAGTATGCAAGCAGTTTCCAACAAAAGGTTTAGTTGGAACGTGTCTCTCAGTTTGTTTTACATTCTGAACCTCTTGGTACACGAAGGCGGAGAGGGGGACGGGTCCCCTTTTGCGAAATTAGAACTGCGCCACAAGTTGATTTGAACAGGAAGCTCTCGTCTTTTGTGATTTAGATTAAAAACGCACGCAGGCATGAAAAGATAAAAGACAGCGGCCGATGTATCAAGCACTTTTCCACGCTCGAAAGAACTAAAGGGCCGGGAACAAGATCGATGCGAGCCAATTCTATCGTGGATGAATATGACACGTGGGAAAGACCTGATTATGATGAGCAGGGAACGGAATCATATGTAGTAAAAATGTGCTGAATATGTAAATACATATTTAGTTATTTTCACCAAAATATGGACTTTAAATTGTAAAAATTTACCTTTTTAATAATGTAAGACACTACACGAGCTACAAAAAAAACAGTCTCGGCATTGTGGTTTGATAAATAAAAAATTATAGGGTAGGGTGGTACATTTTCGATATAGGTTCTATTTCGATCACCCGTTATAAAAAGTCGAATATTTTGCTTCCTGTTCGTAGCAAAGCTGATTTGAGGAGTGAGAGTTGTTGCGTGGGGTGTCAGGTGTGTTGTGTAGAAACATAAGAGAAATTCTACGGAAAACCCGGAGAACCAGACGTAATTTTGTATGGCAAGGCGGGTACGTTGTAGATAGAATAGGTGCTTTGTATATAAACGTCTGCCTGTCATTTTGCGTGACCCGTGTTTATGCTTGAACGTAGGACAGCGAAATTCAGGTCAAACGTGGACAAGCATGTGGTGGCCGTAGCATGCGACATGTGTAGCCATGTAGTGAGAGATAAGGGAACTACAGAAATATTTGTTTCTATGCAAAGTGGTACATATTCGATCGGCGGAAATGGTAAAATTTCGATCAGCGAGGTATACCATTCCTTCACAAAGTAAATGCGTTGTTCAATTTATTGTTACAGATGCCTCGCAAACGAACACCGAAGAAGGCATACAACAGTATTCGTCCCGAGTTCTCGAAAATGCCGTGCAGAGTATTCTATAGATGGACACTTATTGATACGCGGAGCATCGCAACTTTAATATGTTCCATTTGCCACCCTCCAAAACAAAGTAACAATGGCAAGTCAAGAAACAGCGGGTGTTTCTTCCCCTTTCAGGATTGATGTTGGACTTCCTTTCATGATACCAACAGCAAACCAAGGAACACACGTCAATAAATTCTTGTGATTTCTTTCATTTTAAAAATAGACCTATCTATAAATATTACATAAAGATCTTCCTCTGTTTAAAATCCTTGTACATTTTTAAACAATAGTACGTTTGAAATAATATAGCTACATAAAATATTGTACTTAACAGGTAGCCTAATATTAAGAGAACGTCCAGTCCCGATTAGCCTTACTGTGCATAAAGTGGACTTGAAATACCAAATCAACCAATCAATCAATATTAAGAGAACGGAAAAAAAAACTTTAGACATAGCTATACATACTTTTCCTATATTTTGAACTTTGTAACGATGAGTAGTCAAACAGAGTTATTAAACTAACAGAAGATGCAGTTTGTTTATATATTGCCCTGTAGGGTTACGCCATAGAACAAGTTGCATTTGTAGTATATATTAAGGATACTGTTTCTTCACTCAATGATGATCCAAATTGTACCTCACGGTGATCAGATTTGTACCTACCTAGGCACAATTCTAATCAAATTTTAACCGACCGAAATTTCGTTCTGCTGTCTACAGTAGCACAACTAAAAATGTCATGTTATGTCAGAGTCTTTAGTAAAAGGTAAGCATTTCATTTGCACAAAAACTGTAATTTTGCTGCCTATTATTTTCAAGTTATATTGAAAATGTACCAACTTACCCTATAGCATTTTGAAATCGGGTGATTCTTTTTGAAACACCCTGTATTAATACCGTGGCTGTCTTGAAGAGAAACCAGAAGCGAGGAACTCTCTTCCAAGGTTGACAAAATAACGTTTATAACAACCAGAAGCCGTTGCTTAAGCCCTTATTCTCTATTGTGGAAATTCCTGTTTATTGACAATTGTTGTCAAGTGTTTTACTATACCAAAAGTAGGACACGTAAAATGTAAAGAAAAAATTACTGTTCTGATGACAAAAAACTTGTAATTAACGCAATTGGAGGGTATATAAAAGGTCATAAACTTTCCGTTGTTTAACGACGCCTCGGACATTCTCAGTTATTCGCAATAAATTCACCCAAATCTTTCGGTCACACGGAGACATGTAATTATTGCGCAAATATGGAATATATGTTGAGAAATGTTCTGAAATATGAAAATAATATGTAAAAATAACTAAAATATGAGCCAAAACCTAATATATGTTCACACATGGAAAATAAAAACTGAATTTTTCGAGTCTGCATACCATGATGCGCAAAATATAACTGATTTCAGATTCACCGTTCTTCACATGATATTGGTGCAAAACCAACCGGAACTTCGTAATTTGCATAACTTCCAGGATAACTCAGTGAAAGTCTCTCACTGCATTTTAGCGGACCCCGTGAACGATCAAAACGACGAAAGAGCATCGATAAATAAAATGTGACCGATACTTTCCAATACCGATACATCGAATTCGGTATCGGCTCAGCCAGAATTTAAACATTCAAAGAATGTTCTACGATACGAAAATGCTATTTGGGAATTTTCATGTTTTCTGATGATGTCATAATCACAATTGAAATATCCTAATGTATCCACCTTAATTCACTACTGAAAGTTCGTTGCGAATATATTTTCTCATTGTGCAGAAATTTCTTTAAAATGAAATGAATGTTAATATGATTCAAATCATTTTTCAAGTTTATTTACTGTATATTCGAATATTTTGATGTATTACTCTAAAATATCATGAATTAATGTGAGTACAAGATTCAAACCGTACCGACAGATTTCTGTCTCGTGGTTCCATCTAATTAAATTATTTTCATAGTCTCCACAACCACGTCGCATTTTCAGTCTCACTTTTACATGATCAGTGGCAGGGGCTTGGCATAAGCCGGTTCCTGAGCGGGGCCAAGTCCATATAAATAAATACCCGAAGAAGACAGTACTTCCTCCATACCTCCACCAGGTTGAGCCTTGTGTAGAGTGAGATTATTTCCGTAACAGCTCTGGCCGTTCTAGGCTTGCACCTTGGGAGCGAGTCATAACTCCCGACGCCTCCAATCAAGAAGTGAACCGCTGACGTCATCTCTACTCTGCGCCTATAGCTAACTCTTATTGCTCACGCTGTACACTGCTCGTAGACTCGCTGGCTAGACTCGCGCAGTCAGCTGGAGATGTTCGGAATGAACTCGGACTCTACTAGATGTCCCAACGGGCTCAATTATCGTGAATATTTTGTTTTCCCCTACATCTCTTACCCGCGTTACGTCGTTGTAAGTAAGCACTGAAGAAAATGGACTGTTGGAAACTGACTTCTGTGCCGGTGTTCTCTTCAGCCCTACGCTGAGAAGGCTTCAGTGCTGGCCATCCAGAATCATCATTCTACCGGAAGCAGGTACGTTGATTGATCGATTTGGTTTATTTTACTTTGCTTTTCTGCCTCTTTCGGCTAATCGCGGAGATGAAGATGAACGGTGATACGATGATATGAAAGAAGGAAGAATCACGAGCATATAGGAACGAGTCTCACAGAGGATTATACTGGCTGTCAGTCCAGACGCCAGAGCCTCGTTAGTCTGCAAAATGCAGTCCAGAGTGTACTACGTTGACTTCTATGTATTAATTGATTTTGTCTTAAATGTATGAACCATTGCTTTGAGGGGAAAAAGTGTGCACATTTGAGAGACAATTTATACAATTTTTGGTTTTGTTTTATTATGAGATGGATGAGCTCGTTTGCGGACCCATGTTTACTGTGACTTTTTTGCTTCTATTATCGTGTACTTTCAACTGTGTCAGTTTTCGGTATTACTTATGATACACCCTGTATGTTGTACAATTAAAGAAGCTTTGAATACGTACATGCATTTTCTTATTTTACGTCGCTCCATGTTGCATATGTGTAAAACACATGTTGTACGTGCAATTTATACGTTATGTGTAATAAAAAAGTATTTTATTCGGAATGCATTTTCTGTCTTTCAAAAATACAGTTTGTGTGCTTGTTTTCCATTATTAATGTGAAATTGAACGTTTTGAAAATAAAATTGAAATCGTTTGTGCCAACACAAATGCTTTAGCACAGACTTCTACCCCTTTTTACGTGAATTACGAGGATACTACTTTGATGATACTACTACTACTATAACAATAATAATAACAACAACGTTGTTGTTATTATTATTAGTAGTAGTACCTTTACCCTCTTTCTTGGTCTCCCCCCACCCCCGACAAAAAATAGTGGTCTCGGCTCTGCACAGAAATGCAAAACAGGGCACTTTTATCAGCTGGTGTTTCGCGTGATGCACGAAAAAATTCCTAAATTGGGAAGATCAGACAAGATAATTTCAAAGATATCAAAATTACACATTTAGTTATGTCAATTGATGCATTATAAGTGCATCAACATTGATTCGATGAATATCGTGTTGTGTGTGTAGTTGGCTACTTGGCAATGTATATAAGGACAATATGAGTACAAAGTGACTAACGAAGGGTTCAACAAGCTACTTCAGGCTAGGAATCAAACCAGCCTTCGGTATTCCAATAATTCGGTATTCTATCAGTACCTCATCAATATTCACGATACACTTGTTTAAAAAAAGGAAAACAACATATTTATCGACAAAAGTACTTATCGTCAAATTTATCATTGTCGTTACTTACAGATGGTTTCCATTCAAATGACTGTAGGATTACGATTAATAGGAAAATAGATTTGAATGTCCCACCACTGGAAGGCGGGAAAGAAACACTATTAGAAGACTTGGTGAGGAATGAAAAAATGCTAATCTGCTTTCGTTTGTCTTTTTTTTTTAACGTAAAGTGGAAATAGCTGTCCTAGTCTGTCTTTTTTTATTTTGGTGAAAAATCGTTTGTGTACAAAAATCCATAGAACTTTCTCTCTCTGCAAAACCCCTTTTCGCCATTGAAAAGTTGCTGTCTTCCCTCTCTCTCTCTAGCCACACAAGCAGTTTGCCATTGAGCGAAATTTGAAATCTAAATCTCATTCTTTCGGAAGGCTGGAAAATCCATTTCGTTTTAACTTGGCGTCCAAATTGAATGTTTTGTAGTGACGCCCGGGGGTGTGGGGGGGGGGGGCGGAGGGGATGGGGGAAGGTGCTCTTGATAAGCATGATTTAGCAGGACTCGTGGAATATTGATTTCTCGGGTCCGTTTTATGTCTGTTTTCTTACGGTAATAGGCAGGCGCTATGCCTGCGCGCTAAAATGGAACTTAAATGACACAAAGAGGAACTGTCGTCGGGTTTTCTCCCGTTGCAATAAAAGATGCCGATCATAAAAACGGCCGCCATGGAATAAAAAGTTATTTCTGAATGCTCCCAACAAGTATACGTTAATTACAAGGAAGAGAAGTGCCGTATTGCAACTGACAAATCTCATGTCGGACGGTTAACGTGCAATATTTCTTTGGTGGACACGTAATCACTTTATCCCTGCACGCAGGGTACTTTGTTTTATTTGGGTACCGAAAGCAACATTAATAAAGAGCCTCCTCTCTCCATCTCGATTCAGATCAGAAAATTCCATAGCATATACTGGGATGGTGAGGGTGGGGTGGGGCTAAATTCATATTTTTCTTTGAATTTTGGTTTTAACGCAACTTTATGCATATTTACGCTAATCGGGACTGGACCTACAGTTTAAAGTAGGATCCGAGCCACTGTGCAATGTGCTCCCACCAGATATCGAACCCGAGATCCCTTGATCACAAGGCGACGACGTTATTTCTTCGAATTTGTATGCATCTAAAACAATTGCAGACTTGTAGAGACCAAGAATTTAGTAGTATTGTGTAATTTATACAGCGCAATTGTGCTGCACTCATTTAAATGTTTTGTGAAATTAATTAGAAAAGTGTTCACTTTCACTAAGAAGAATTAAAGACTAATTACACGAGGTTATAGAAAATGTCCTTAAAAACAATCCAATAATGTCTTTCGTACAGCACCTTGGACAAAAAACGCTGTGTGAAGAAGTTATTTGCGGTAGGTACTACTACGCGCACCTCAGGGCAATCATTTATCTTTTTAAGGTATGTGTTCTTTCTTCGCAGCTCTACTGATACTTTTGACTCATTGTGCACATAAGGCTAATGATAAATAATTGAGAAAAACTGATGAAGAGACGATGAAGATAATGCATCAGTTCAAAAGACGGACGTAGAAAATCGTGTAAGCACAAATATAGCCTAACAGGAATAAGAGACGTGAGTTTACACTGCATATATTGCTTTCCTGCAAATCAAGGTTAATAATCCCAATCTCCAATGGGGGATCAACCCCCCCCCTCCCCGAACCCACGTCCATGGCTCAAATACTCGGGTTTCCCATGTGCTTTGTGAGGAAGTGTTATCTCAATACTCATCATTGCGGGATCAAGACAGCCGGAAGCGTGATGCTGATCTCATCATCTCTCTGCTGTGTTTTCATAGCACAAAGTGAGACACAGGAGAAAACTATGCCTTAGTGCAGGGGTTCCCAAACATTTTCGTTTCCCGGCGCCCTTAGTGTGGTTAGGTTGCTTGCTTTTAGTTTTTAAAAAAATAATCATACTGTATATTTCAAATTCAGAAACATTTTATGTGTAAAAAGTACTAAATTGGCACATATTTGGAACAATTATATCATTGATTGAATTTACAATTGCATTTCAGAATGTGGCGCACACTCTAGGAACCACTCACTGCCTTACTGGGTTTGAGTTTTTAAGTCGACTTTATGCACAGATAGGCTAATCGAACTGGACCTACAGTTTACTTAAAGTGGGATCCAAACCACTATGTACCATCGGGTATCGAACCAGGGACCCCCCTTGATTACAAGTCGAGGACGCTATCGGAAAAGCTCCTTGCCTTAATACACATACATACTGTGTGTGTATGTATATTAATACTAGTTTATATGACCACACCATGAACCATGCGGGTAGCCATTACCTTGGACAATAACACTGCGAAAAATATGTTCTCGTTTTAAACTTAGAGTTATAAGTTGCAAAAAAATAATCCAAACACGTGCTTCATACTTCCCGAAAATTGCCGTTCCTAAAATTTCAAAGTACTGTCGTTCAATAAACGATTTGCTAATCAAATTATGTTTTTACATTAAAAAGGTGAATGCCCATTAAAAATAAAAGCCTTCAAACGACAAATATTCCTCGTCCTTGCAGACATGTACCGGATGTCTCCCCCTCCCCCTTCACACATACGATTATTATCGATCCTTACACACTCGTTGAATACAGTACAATAAATCAAACCCAATCCGACAATTTACAATTGTAATTTTGAAAGAACACACAACAAACAGAGTACATTCTCTAAAATGCGTTTGTCATTTTTTATTTGTATTTTTTTAAACAAAAAAAAAAAACATTCCCTATTCTGGGATTTAAAAAGTAAAAAAGGGGGCACAAAACAAGATAACAGACCAACAGGGACAGGAAATAGCTCCCTCTGTGACGTTCAAATGACAGATCGTCGTTTTCTACATAACAAAGGAACTACTAAAAACTGAGCTTGAATAATGTATTTTGTACTTACCACCCGGCAATTTTTTTTGAAACTTTAATTGCATACGTGACAGAAATGAGCAATGACTCTGATGGAATATGTAAATCTATCTATTCTGTGTCGCTGCGGAATTCTATTCGCGAAATGAATTGCGTATTTTTCTTTCTCTCTCTTTGACAAAACTGCACTTGCAGACAAGAGTCCTGTCGCATATGGAACGCTCATAAACACCTTTTTGCAAAAAGGGACTTGATTGATGCTCGTGTGTGTTGCCGAATACAATGGCGACGCGAATTTACGATAGATTAGCTCAAATTATGAACATCTAGGAAAACAAAGCATCGAAACGAAATCCAATGTTTCCTACCTGTTCTTTATGCTTGAAACACCACCTCTGTGGTAGAGTGGTAGGCACAGCGCGCACTACGCCAAGGGTCCCGGGTTCGAATTCAGGCCTGAGAATCAGAGGCGCAACCACGAATTTTTGTCTGGGGGGTGGGAAAATACCAGGATAAACGTACCAATAATAATAATAATATTTTTATAATAATAATAATGTTATTAACTATTATTATTATTATTATTGATTTGCTTCATTTTACTTCGCTTATTGTGCTACTTTTGGCTAGTTAGCGAAGATGGGAATAAGTGATGAGATGAAATTGATGAATGCACACTCACACACATCCATGCCCAAGCCAGAATTCGAACCCGGGACCAACATTATTATTATTAGCAGTAGTAGTAGTAGTTTCAAAGACGTTATTACCCTCGTAAATTATGCAAAAAGGGGGTAGAAGTTGGTGCTTAAGCATTTGTGTTCGAACAAACGATTTTAATTATTTTTTCAACACGTGCAATTTCACATTAATAATAGAAAGCAAGTACCCAAACTATTTTTGAAAGACAGAAAATGCTCTGATAAATGAATTCCAAATATAATTCTTCTTTACATTAACACGTATAACTTTCATGCACGATATATGTTTCACATTATGCAACATGGAGCGACGTGGACACTAAATTGTGTACATATTCATATTATATACAACATATATTATTTAAATACATTACACAACCAATTCATCCATCTCACAATAAACCAATAGCAAAAATTACATAAATTGTTTCTGAAATGTGCACGCTCCCTTTCCTCAAAACAATTGTTCATGCATTAAAAAGAAAATCAATTAAGACGCAAGTCTTATTCCTCAGTATGGGAACGCGAGCAATGCTAGCAAGAAAATTTTTGGATCCAATTGTTTTGCAGGCTGAAATCAATATTGATTTAATAGGGCAAATAATTTCACGGGACGCCAATGCATTCTCTCTTTTACAAATTTTGTGCCTCCTTGATGGTGTAGCGGTAACATCGTAGCCTTGTGATCAAGGGGTCCCGGGTTCGACACCCGGTGGAGGCACAGTGGTTCGGATCCCACTTTAAACTGTAGGTCCAGTTCCGATTATCCTTTCTGTGCGTAAAGTGTACTTAAAACCAGAAATCAATCAATCAATTTTACAACTTATTTTCATTTAGATCGTTCGACGCCCAGAGCTGACTCCCGCCATCCTCTAACTAAAGTCCTACACTTGATAAGACTAAGAAAAGCAGGCATTCCGAGCGAAGCGAGCAAGAAAATTTTACGAAAAGTATTTCTATTTGCATAAAATTTGAAGTTGTGGGCGGTAATTTCCCCCTGCAGGCACACTCATTTCCATCCAAGGTTGGGGGGGGGGGGCAATGTTCCCCTGTGGTTGCGCCACTGCTGGGAATGGGTGTTGTTTGTGAGTGTCTCTACGTCAATGTCATAACTCAGATTCATCTTCGCGATTAGCGCAAAGTGGCAAAAAGGCGAGGTAAAATAAACAAAATCAATTACTATATACGAAACATTGACGTTCTGGGTTGAGATAACATTCTACTTATGTGTAAGACACAGCAGCCCAGTCTCCGTGTGTGTGTTTGTGTGTGTGTGTACACATTACATTTTGATTTTGTCATTTAGTGTCGATTTTCTGTCACTTTTGGCTAATCGCGACGATGAGGATAAGTGATGATATGATGAAGGGATACTCACAACGAACACCAGTGTCCATTCCGGGATTCGAACCCTGGACCTCTGGGTTGACCACTCCGTCACGGAGGCTGGAAAGGTAAAAAAAGGGTAAAGTTCCCCGTGCATACATACTCTGTCACATGTATCTCTGGAACGAGCGAAATTAGTGACTCCGGAGGACTGGCTAATGAACGCGTGCGACACACTGCGAAGGGAAGAGCGACTGCAGTTACCAATCTCTCCAGCAGCGTGTCCTGCTTCGCTCCGCCCACTCACTCTCCCTTTCCTGCGCGGCCTTGCTCCAGAGATATACGAGACATAGTATAGCACCGTGCCATGAAGGCACATTTAGGGGATGTGGGGGTTGGGCCCCACATATTTTCGATCTAGGCCATTTTGGACGTAATGTGATCAGCACCACACTCCGGCCGACTTTACCCCCTCCCCCCAGGTACTCTTTGAATTGAAGTTGGGTGAGTGCCAAAGCCGCTTTATGCGGGGACAAGGACATACAAATTGCGACCTTAGAGCACTCACCCTGGGAATCAAACCAGGGTCTCCCGCGTGGCAGTCGTGTTTTATTTCCCCCTACGCACTTGACCACCGTGGCTGTCACGGAGGCCGACTTGAACGAGTTTGCATTTGTTGTTTAGCGTCGTTTTCTCCACTTTTTAGCTACTCACGACGATGAGTGTGATTACGAAATTGACGAATAGAAAATAACAAAGAACACCATGCCGGGACTCGAACCCGAGAAGTTCGGTGGCGAGACTACTTTATGTGCCCAGCCACCGAGCCGGTGATTCGTAAACATCAACAACATGCAAGAATTGGATTCAGAATCCAAGAAAATACTCCCAACAGACATTACGAACGAATAGTAAGGCAACCTTACAAAACTTACGAAACCAGATTAGTCCAGAGGAAGAATTTCTTTGGTTCTCCGCTGTAATTTCACCTGCAAGACTCGTGATGGTCTCCGCCACCTAAATTCGAAAGATTATAGGGACGTCGGTGGCGAGAATGATAGAGCGGCCACGGCTGTTTATGTCATATTTCTGTCTCGTTGCCCCGCGCAGCCACACAAATCGTGATCCCTCGGAACACGTTTCCTCGGCCAACTGCTCATAAAGGAATCTCGGGGATCGAAATTGAATCGCCACCTTTGCACGAGCTGGGCCACAGCCTCTTCGAAAAAAAAAAAAATGCACTACAAAACTTTGTATCAACAGACAGACGGTACATGCAAAACGTCAAAAACAGCAAATATTTATATATATATATTTTTTATACCTTTCACAGTTTTTAAAACTTCTTGGTGAACTCTTCAAAGATAAAATGTTTCCTCCCGGATTTACTCCCGTTTCGTCGAATGTCCCAGAGGCAAATATATCAGCGAAGCAAATTTTTCGGCAAAAAGGGAATTCCCGTTTCACCGAAAAGTTTGAAGGGAGAGAAGTTTTCTTTCCCTGGAAAATTTCAGGGACTGACGTGAAAAATAATTTCAATGAAGTCAGAAACTCATTTTACATTTTCATTGGCTGATAAAGTGAATCTTTTAGCAGGCAGTTCCATCTTAGCCAGTGTCCCAACCAATGCATTTTTCCTTTTCTGGATATCTTCCAGCGATGCTCTCCTCTCGCCAACTCTTTCCAACGTTGTTTTCTTTCCTACTTGGTCTGTCCATTTCACGAACTCCATTCTTCGCCATAGCCACATTTCTACAGCTTCTAGTTGCTCTTCTTCACTTCGTCGTAGCGCACAGGTTTCTGTACCATACAACGATACACTCCACACAAAACACACCATTAATCTATTTCTTAGTTCGTTGTCTAAAGGTCCACAAACACAACTCTTTTATTAAAGACTTATTTTGCCACTGCTATTCTCAATTTAACTTGCTGACTGAGGCTCATGTCAATGCTTATGATAAAACCTGGGTCAATTTCTTCTTTACCTTGGCCTCAAATGTTCACATTACTAATTTTCCTTGGTATCTTCCCAACAACCATACCCTCTATCTTCACAATTATTTTCATCTAAAATGCAATCAAGAATTCATCGTCGTCTAATTGCTAGCAAAGATATGGCTTACATCTTACACATTTCAATCTTCTTCTTCCTATCATTACACCCCCTCCCTTATTCTGGAGAAAGTTCTTTACCAATTCTTCTAAGTAGCTGTTGAATATTATAGGTGATCGACAGAATCCTTGTCCCTCAATTTCACTTCCCTCTGTCATTTCTTCTCCTACTCTCAGTAACATCCACGCTTTCTACTTGTTTACTTTGCGAGTAATATTATGAACATTCTTATTTTACCCAGTATTGTATGGTATTGCGATGAGATACAGTATTCCGGGCCAACCATGTGGCACTTTCGGCTACCAATTAGGGTCGTACCAGTGCACAGCCTGAACGTTGAAAATTCAAGCAATTTAGATTGAAGCTCGCCTACTTCCAACAACATTCCCCTTTTTTCATTTGCCTATTGGACCGGACTTTCGAATCACCCTGCTTCTCTAATAAACAAGAATTTAAACATTATATTCATGTAAGTTAAGTCAAACAATATTGTATATCATTTCTGTTTGACTTTTACTTTTGAATTGTAGGAATTTGTCTATCATAATATGTTATGCATTACCTACCCTACCCTACCTACCTATATCTAACATAACTCAGGATCCGGATCCCATTGGCGTCCCATTTTCAAATTTTGTACAGTTATTGAGTAATAGTGTATGACTGACATATACTTTTTGAAGAAGAAAAAAAAACGTTTTTGAGAAAAAGGCTACCAAAGTTTTGTTTACACCACCTTCAAATGTATCTTTTCCTTACATAAGCATGTAATATTTCGTGTGAAAGAGCACTTCAAGACCTTTCCAATGACGTCTAAATCACTTCTATAGGTGCCCTGTACAGCGCTCCCCTGTGCTTTCCACCATGCGATGAAGGCGTATAGTATAGGGTGTGGTGAGTTAGGGCCCTACACTTTCTTGATCACGGCCGAAGGTGGGGGTGATGTAATCAGCACCATGCCCCTGGCCGCCTTTAGCCCCATAGTTTCCTCCAGGTACCCACTTTATACGACGCTGCCCTGATTGCCGAAATATTACAATTTAAAGTTTACAAGATACTTAAAAAAGAAAAATGGTCAAAATCGCACAGTAATTTAAGAAATACAAAAGATATGGATCTATAACTTCGTCTATTTTCCTGCCTCAGGTGGCCCTTTCAGTATGCCAAACTTCAAATGAATAAAAATATGTAAGGTTGGAAAGTGCATCTTCATTGGCTGATTTCACGTGGAATGGCCCTATGAGAAGTAAAATTACATGATGGAAAAGCAACATTATGTTTGAGTGTCGAGAAACGGCATAATGGGCCACAACCAAAGTATTACAGTCACATGCTGATCTCGCAAAGACAAGCAGCATGAAATCAGAGTCTGCAGCGCGAAGAGCCGCATCGGAATTCGTCCCGCAGGAGAGAGGAGCGACAGTGGCAGTGATGTGTATTAAAAGTCGATGGAACGGAGAGGAGCTCCAGGGAATCGATAGCGAAGGAAGAAATGTGTTCAAGTGTCGAGGACGGAGGGGAAAATACATATAAGGAAAAACGTTTGTTAAAGGCAGAGCCTTCGAGACAAGAAAAATCAATCCTGCAGAAATCTCCCGCAGAGGAGGGAAACGTCGCAGTTCGGGTTCGATCACCAACGAGACACAACCGCTCGCTGCAATTTAATGTTTTGCGACGTGCAACGTTAAGAGTAGAGCTCAGCCGATACCGCTTTGTACAGATACCCATACCGATGCCGATACTCTTACCGATACAGATACTCTTACCGATACCGATCCTTGAAAATTGTAATTAAAAGTTGTTGATTGATCAATATTTGTGTATAAGTATTCTACATGCATCAATTTACCAGGAATTTTACTTTGAAATATTCAAGAATTACATCAGAGTATTAAAATACATTTTATGTAATCACAAAATCCAGTTGTTGACGCAAATTTAGTGCAAAAAAAAATATAGTTCGAACTTTGCACAATTTTTAGGTCACGCGGCATTTTTGTGAACCTCGTGAAAGACCAACATGTAATGGTGCAAAAAATCGACTTTCTACGATTTTAACTTTCCTTTTGTTTTTCAGGCCTAAAGGGAAAATGGCAGTACCTCCAGAAAAGTTGCATGACAATGCCAAACACTGCAGGTGAAACAATGGCGACACTGGCCTACTTAGGCTTTCAAGTGTTGCCCATCCACCCTATTCGCCTGAACTGGCTCCATCTGGAAAAAAACCCACCTAAGTGGCAAAGATTTGGGAGTGTTCAGGAGGCCACTAATGCTGCAAATGAGTGGTTACAACAGCAGTTGGAAGAATTTTATTTGCAGGGACTTAAACAGGATCCTGAACAATAAGGAAGCAAAATATTTATATGATCAAATTGCTCCGTACAGGAAGAAAGGAAAACAAATTAACCTTCGTCAAAAAACACAATTCGCGATTCCTGTACACAGAACAACATTCTATGGAAATTCTTTCATAGTCACCGCAATAAAAGAATGGAATGACCTCCCCCACCACTGACCTCAGGGGAGCTCCACCCCGCAACACACAAAATAAACCTAAAGAAGCATCTACTGTCCAAACAATAGTGTCTGGATTTGTCTTTTCCGCAATTAATGGGAATGAGGTATTGGTTTTAGTTTTAGCAGTAATAATTGTATTATAATTGTGGTTTTAGATTTAACTCTGTACCTTCAGTACATTAATTGTTTACATTATAAATATGAATGTTTTTTTATTATTTCTACTTCAACAATGATTTTCAAGAAGTGTCAATTGTATTATTATTATTATTATTATTTAAGGGTTTGTTGTAAGAACGGCCCGCGAGGCCTAAATAGTGCCGGGTTCGAATCCTGGGTAAGACATGGATGGTTGTGTTTGTCTTGAATGAGAAAATGGAGAATAATTGAGTAAAGCCGACATGAGAAAAAACTTAAAGATACTGACAGAGGAAACTCTGCCCTATCTCATGCATCTGTGGAGCAAGGCCGCGCTTAACGGTAGATAAGGGGAGAAAGCGTGTTGGTGGAGCAAAGCAGTGCGCGCTGCTGCAAACGGTTGGTAGCTGCTCTCACGTGTTCATTGGTCGAGCCCTCTCGAGTCACCACTTGCGCAGACTTGTTTTCGTTCGTTATCTCCAGTGATTCCAGGGACAGAGTATACCACTTCGGAGTTTTCCTTCTCTCTGTCAAATATAAGAACGAGTTCAGTGGTGGACTTTCGATCTTGCCACCGGAGCTTTCCGAATTCTACGTCCGGCCTGGGCATGGGTGATCAGTGTGAGTGTCTACTCATCAATTTAATCATATCATCACTCATCCTCATCGTCGAGATTAGCCAAAAGTGGCAGAAAAGAAATAACAAAATATACAAACCACTTCTGACCATCGACTGCGACAAATGCATTCCCTGAAGTCAGGTCTCACCGAAGTTCGAAACTGAGCCTCTATACTCGGGAGCCATTTGGTTACTAAGGCATCAAGCTTTTACATGGCATATCAAACATGTGTAAGGTAGGTTAAAATCAGTGTTGAATTCAGCCACTTTCCTCCAGGAAGGGGGGTATCAAACCTCACGGAGGGCAGGTCATAGGCATCAAGTTAAAATACTAATATTTTTTTATTGGAAGCTTGTTACATTACACCAGTCCTGCCGCTATACACGTGTCCATAACTGAGTCTCAATGATATGGAATTTTATTATATATTATAGTTAACAGTTATCAAAACGGACGATAATTTAAATTCGTTCATTATTTTTACTGAATTATAAGGAGTACAGAATGAATGTTTATTATTACAAAAAAAGCAAGAAAAAGTACGGGCTACATTAAAGTGAACATTGTTGCCAAATTTCTTAGATATTATCCGAATGCTCTGCCAGGGAATTTTCTGTTTCCGAAGAGGAGACACCCACTCTCCTCTCCGAGCCACCCACTGAATTCAGAACTGGTTAAAAACTTTGATATTTAATCTTCTTACTGACATGCTCTCATCCCCGTGGGTGAGGTGGATCTGAAATCGCAGAGGGGCTTATGAAACGCCCTGTGCATATGGCAACACGGGGCTATCGGACACAAGTTAATGGGAATCGAGAGGATAAAACAAATGACTGTGCACTTTGGTTCTGGAGTTTGCGGGGTTTCATCTCATCTTGTTTGAGCTGTGCTTATCCATCGCCATATTTGAAGCTCAAGCCCTGGAACCTCCGCGCTATACTCTGTCCCAGCTAACTGTGGAGCAAGACCGCGCATAGTATATATATAGTATATATAGTAGACGGAAACTGCGAGAAACTGGTTCGTTACCAAATAAGATGTCCAAAAGCATCCAAACGTCGAATCCGTATCAGCTACACACTGGCTATGCCCTCCCCGTTGTAACGGCTCGTCAATGTATGTTATCCGAAGGTGTTCCCAACCATAAGCAATGGCATTTTTGGAAGCATTTCCGCGTATATGGTTCTCTCATCGATCCCGCACAATTTGACACGACCCCTTCGCCACATCAAAACAAACTCGGCCTGAGTTTTGCATGATGCGGCGGGTTAGCAAAGAGAGAGGGAACGGCGAAACTCTCTCTTCCAATTATTGTCATTAGAGGATGCCCTCCCAGCCTGCATACTGAAAAATGTTTTAAAAAAAGCGAAGGGGGGGGGTGTTAGAGGGAAAAAAGCAGGAATGTTTAAAAAGAGACTCGTCACTAGGCATTAATTATGTGGTGCATAATGGCTGATGTTGAAGTAGCATCAAAGTAACTGTCGCTACGCGTTTCACAAAAGAGAACACGCACCCCCTCCCCCCTCTCCAACCAAATGAAACGTGAAGGAATTTCGGATAATTCATGCTGTAGACTTCAATGCGATAATGTCTTTTTACATTGCACGCAAAAAAAAGGAGGGATCTGGATACGTTCGTAGAAATATCATGAAGGGCGATGACGTGTCGCTGTAAAGGTTCCCTCCAGTGAGATCTGTCACGTGATTTCTGGATAGTAGAAGTGTTCACGATTCCGTGCTCGTAGCGAACACGTGCTCTTAGCGAACACCGGAAGGAAAGGATTTGCAGGTGCGTGCTGTTAGCGAACACACAAACTTTCCCTGTCTTGTTTGTCCTTGAAAGTGGTAAACATGCAAGTGTTGCCAGTGATACCTTATTATTATTTTGTGTTTGAAATTAGCTAAATGAAGGATCCTCAATAATTTAGGTTAACTACATGAAAGTATTTATTAAAATATTGATATAGTATTTCATCCTCCTTAAAATCAAAATTTACATAGGGAATGTAAATGTTAATCAACCTAGGTTACTTTTTGTACAAAGGACAACTTCCTAAGACATTTGTAAATGTTATCATCAATTTTCAGTTGTTCCAAAGCTGTTTTCATCCGGGTGTCGATGTTCATGTAAGTCTTCTTCCTTTTACCGATAGACTCTCCCAAGTTCTAGCTGCCTAATTTGGAACATTGCATGTATGGCTTCCTGTAACCATCGTACACCAAACACAAATTACCGTACTTCGTTTTAATGAATTCTATTTCACTCATCTTCCTGGTTTCATAGTCGATTGAATAATGATCAGGGGTGAGTCAGGTCAGGTCAAGAGGCACCAGCCAATGAGGTATTTCTCCACGCAAGTTGGTTTATGACTGCCAACACTTGCATGCTGACCAGTTTCAAGGACAAATAAGACAGGACAAGT
This sequence comes from Lepisma saccharinum, assembly GCF_977018435.1. Classification (NCBI taxonomy): domain Eukaryota; kingdom Metazoa; phylum Arthropoda; class Insecta; order Zygentoma; family Lepismatidae; genus Lepisma; species Lepisma saccharinum. The sequence continues at coordinate 37,282,670 of NC_139229.1, forward strand.
TTACGTGTTCGCCAACAGTACGCACCTCCAAATCCTTCCGTAACTGTATTCGCTAAGTGCACGTGTTCGATATGAGCACGTTCGCTATCAGCACGGCACCGTGTTCACCATTGGCTTTGCTTGAATAACAATTCATTTTTACTTTACTCTTATGTATGCATATACCTTAACCCATCAAGGCGGAACGACGTACACGTGTACGTTCGCTGCATGGTTGACGTCAAATTGCTGTTAGATGCCATCTATTGGCGGTAGACATAAACTGTTTTTACTAGTTGATCAGAAAAGTGTTAATCTTTACTGTCATCTACAGGAAAGAAAAACTTCTTGCACAACGTTGTTTTGTCAGTCAAACATCGACAATGGCTGGGTTGTCACAACTGGTAAGCGTTGCGAAAGAATACAACAGAAAGACCAAATTGTAAATTTTCGAGAATGACACTCCCCTGCAAATGTATAGTAATTTTTCAAGTTATTTGTAATGACAAGTGTTAGCTTACGTCATTTTTTAACTATTAGTGTGATAAAAACTGTAAGAGCGAAAATGTTACTTAATTTGAAATATTATATAGTCATAAACACAATGCAGCAATACATGAAAAACATACATGAATCAAAAAAATTCACATCGATCAAGATGTATGAGGGTACTGTCGGTGAATAACTAAAAAAAATTGATTTAACTGTTGATAACATTACTTTATTGCAAAAAGTAACCAGTTACTTCCCAACACGGTCCGAGACAAACGACGATATACGTCAACCTTCGCACAACCCTCGTACAGAACGCTCAAATAACGATGACGTCACAGTTCGAGGTGCTCGGCGCAGAATGAAACTTACTCTCGGTGCGAAATTGATTTGGAGCAATTGCGAAACACGAAATTGCAGTTCTGTTGCATAGAAACCCAGAGCGAGAAAGTGGAAGTTCTAAATCTCCCTCTGTCTCTCCTCTCCCATGAGTCGTGTCATATGAGAAACAAAAGGCAGCCACCGGTTCGTGTTGCACGCTCAGTCACATTATAATGCTATCTGATGCAATACCTCGTGAAAGACAATGTTATACAATTCTAATAAACTCTTACGTGACGCCTTTTTTTTTGGCTCTAAATCTTAAAGATCTTTTCGTGTCTTTATAAATGGTCTTTTAACATGCCAGTGTTTGTGCTGGCTTTAGTTTAGGCCGCGCGGATAATGTCGAGGGTCTCAACCTATTGTCTATGGCTATGGACACTATTGCCAACTTGGCTATTTTGGAGTGAAATCTGGCGCTTTAGCACTCGTAGCTGGAACATTGAATCATGGAAGGCTCCAAGGAGTACAGTAACAAAATGTAACAAGAGGCTACTACCAGAAAATCTTTGGGCCAAAATACAAAAATTGTACATGAATAATAAAATAGTTGGAGATTTGATGTTGTAGCTGGACATGGCCATAAGTAGGGTTCAAAAGTTGATGACCTCAAAAAATGACCTAAATAATGACTTTAAAATCCTTAAAAAAATGACCTACAATTTTCTTTAAATGACCTAAAGATAATTTTCGGTTTCAACATCAAAGCTTAATTTATTCATAAATTTCAAGAGAGTAGTTGAATAATTCGATAAAAGCTATTGTTTGGTTGTTTGAACTACCGAAACAAAGGGTAAAAGCAATTAAGTGCTTATGTAGTTTTCTTTATTTTTATTTCTAGGTTACATAAAATAAACCGTAAGGATTTTCTGAATAAGTCATTCATCTTCTGAGAATGATTAAATCAAGAAGACTTAGGTGGGCAGGCCATGTGGCATGAATGGGAAAAGAAAGAGGAGTTTGCAGGATTCTTGTTGGGAAGCCTGACGGTAAGATACCAGTAGGAAGGCCAAGTCGAAGATGAAGAGATAATGTTGAGATGGACCTAAAGGAAATCGGTAGGGATGGAAGGACAGACGGCAGGCCTGTGTTGCTGCAGCCATAAAGCTTCGGGTTTAAGAAGGCTAGAGAGTTAGTTAGTTAGTTATTTTCTTTTAGAGTGGACCTTCCACGATAAAGTAGTCGGCCAGCATCTAAAAATACGGTTGTGTTTCGCGTACATCAGACTATATATATATTTTTTAAAAAAATATTGTGACTAATTTTACTTTAAAATCACAGATTAAAGCGCCAATAAAGGGCCGCACGGGAACCTCAAAGTAGGCTTCACACAAAGTATTTTAATTTTGCTAGAGAAAAAATTAATTTACCACGATAAATTACCATATTTTCGATTAATGACTAACTTGCTACAAGGATCATGTCAGGAAATTTAAATATGTAAGTTATGCTAGCAAATGCCTTTAAAATTCACGAAACAACAGGGTAGGAGGGAAAAAAGTCTCAAAAATATAGAAAAATGCAAGAAAAACGGCAAAAAATACTGAAAATGGCCTAAAAGCCAAAAAAGGACAAAAAATGCAAAATAAAAACAAGGTTTTCTGGTTATAACTGAAGAGTAACGGACTGATATCAGGTTTAGCATTGTTTTCAAGGCTCAGAAAAAGAGATGAATTGTTATCAACTTCCAAGCCCTAGTCATCAGTATAAAACAAGACAGGTTGTGTTGGCAGCGGATGTAAAACGGATGGACACACACAGCTTGCAGAAAGCTTTCTAATAGATTAAAACCATATAAAATTATGGAAGGGCAAAGAAACAAACGTTAGATGGTGTGGAGGAGGACATGGGAAAACTGGAGTTCTCAAGTCTGGGGACAACCACCCTTGGAGAGTAAAGTGGACCGGAGCGTGGTGCTTATCGCATCACCTCCACACATTGACGGAAGTTGGGAATGTGGTGTTCCTACCTCCACACCCCTTATATGCCTCCATGACATGGTATAATATGCAGGACTGGTTAGCACGCCAGGGGTCCCCGATTAGAATCCCAATTGGGCATGGTCGTATCATCATATTATTACTCATCCTGAGCTTACCGATTAGCCAAAAGTGGCACAGAAACGAATAAAAACAATCAACAATATGCAATATCTTCAAAGCACTGAGGTATTGAAGGAGTCCGCTGCAAAAACTCAGGATTTTCGGTTACAGGATTCGAACCTGCGATTTACTCTAAATACCTTGAGTAAAGTGCTGAAACGTTTACATTTCTATATAAAAAAAAACAACATAAAATTCATATATATTTATTAAAAAAGTACAGACATTAGATGAAGCTGCAGGTTTGTTTGTGTGCAACAAGATGTACTCCACGATAAAAAAAAAGAAAACTCTAACAAGATCCACCACAGCACCAAGACATCATTTGGTGGCAAGCCTCGATAGAAGAATGAAGACGTTATTTCTATTTGGCCGCCCCAAGGTATACACTGGATCCCGAAGCCATCTTTGTCCCTCCTCCGTAAAAGCTTTGTGAGGGAATTCAATACGGGATTCCCCTCGCGGCGATATTAAGAATCTTTTCGAGCCAACCACAATATTCAAATTGTTGCCTTTGAATGAATTACCATAGGGCTCTAACGCGGCATTAAGAAGCACTGGAAGGGGAATCTAAGCTCATCTCGTCATCAAAGCACTAACGCAGTCAGTCTCCTGCTGATTAATTAGGAAAAGGAAAATCGAGAAAGATGGGAGTGAGAGAGAGAAATGGAGAGTAGGGGGGATGTTCCGGCATCAAAGGCATTTGACAACAAAGAGGGAAGAAATCTGAATGTGCAACGAGCAGGAATGGGTTTTGGAGTGTGAACGTGTGTGTGTGCGAGAGACAGAATGTGTGTGAGAGAGGGACGGGAAATCAGGACACGGTTCTCCGGACACAACACGCAAAAGCTGGAAGATGCGCCAAAAAGGAAGGATAGTGGAAATATGTTTGCCTTGAGAGCTGCTTGTTTTCTGAAGCAATTAAGCCATCTTTCCACCTGAGGAATCACACGCCGCGCCCAAAATTGCAGCAAGGATTGGCGGGGGATGTTTCACATTTCGTTCGGCATTCCCGAGCACGATCGTTTAGCCGCTCTACCGCGGCGAAACACTCGGCCGAAAAGTTTGTTATCACGGTGGATGGGTGTGTGCTAATCGTGGAGGAGAATAAGAGCTTAAGAGACAAATCGATCCAGTCTGCCTAGGTATCGAACCGGGATTCAATCATGGTGATGTGAAAACTTTTTATCAGGAAGGACACAGGAGATACCGCCGAAGGGCGTACATTGAAACTGTTGAGTAAATAATGAGCCAGGTTCAAACCATCAGAAAAGCATAACAGAAGTTGCACGTTTACACATCTCTTTTTATAAAATGGCACACTATTTATTTCCGTAACATCTCTGGCTGGGGCATTTGCAGCTTGGGAGCGAGTCAGAACGACAGAATCATCGAATCAAGAAGCGAGCCGATTACGTCATCCCAATCCAGCACCTATTGCTTACCCTCTTGCTCACGGTCTAGCCTGTTGGTAGGCTCGCTAGCTAGGCAGTGAGTTTATTTCCGTAACATCTCTGGCTGATGTGCATTTGCTGCTTCGGAGCGAGTCATAATACCCGAAGCCTCCAATCAACAAGCCAAATGCTGACGTCATCTCAACCCAGCACCTATCGGTAACTCTCTTGCTCATGCTCTATGATGTTGATAGATTCGCTTGCTAGGTAGATTGAGATTATTTGCGTAACGTCAGTGGCTTTCTGCATTTGCCACTTGGGAGCGAGTTGCAACCCAGAAAACTCAAATCAACCTACAGCTGACCTAGCATACGTTCTAGGCTGTTGCTAGGCTCACTAATTAGCTAACAATAAATTCACGCAGACTCCACAACGCCAACTCTGACGAACTGCAAGCCTGCTGGTATTAAATAACCTTGTCTCCCAAGTTCACACATGTTGCGAATTTGTTTTCCTACGATTTTTGAATAGCCATAAATAGTAATTTACAAGGTTTTAATTAAGACCCTTCCACAGATAGGCAAATCAGCACTAGTCCTACAGTTTAAAGTAGGATGCGAACCACTATGCAATATGTCGAGGGAAAAGTCTCATATGCATAACAGTTTCTTTGTTTGGAGGCTGAGTTGCCAGTGTACGTTACATGATAAATTTCTCGGTGGGATATAGTAGAGGGCCCGACAATATGTATATAAACACACACACACACTACTTTCAAATATTGGTATTCCCTACGGCCCCGCAGTAGGAATGAAAACCAGCATGCATCCAGTAAGAGCACGAGGGATGCCATTTCTGTAGCAATGGAGCGTTGGACCCCTGAACATCGAGCTTTTGTGGTAGAGGCGTATTTTAAAAGAAATGTATGGTACATTGTATGGTAGCTGTACAGCACACACTGACTGCCTGGGGGTACCTCAAGAGCCGAGTTTTTGAACACATATTCCTAACTTAAAGACCCTGAAGAGAAGAATTAGGGAAGAAGTCCAGCCATTTCCACCTGCAATGCTGGTGTCTGCCATGGATAATTTTGTCCGTCGAATCCATGAGTGTACAACACGGATGTGATGCGCTTTTCAAACAATATAAGACGAAGTGAACAATTTTGTGTTACTGTTTTACAAATGGCATTATGTTATCTATCAATTAACATTAGCTGTATTGTGTTACTATAGCAAATACATTAAAATGCTACATATATATTGCCGGACCCTATGTAAGTTCCAGTAAAAGAAAGCTAAACTATATTTCAAATATTGTTTAAAACTAAACACGTGTTCGACATTCAAGACAGAAAGAAATATAAATTGAAAGACCTAGCTAAATTTATCGACGACAGATGAAGAAAAAGAAAAGAAACGCACCAAAAGAGGTAAGACGATGTATCTTCTGCTTCTCCAGGAATCTTATTCCAAAGATAAATTCTTTCTTCTTCTTCTTTTTTTTTTTTTTACCTTTGGTGACCGCATTTCTAGCGCCGTTCTAATAAGGCCATCATCGAATTCTAATGCAGTCGCGACGGGGCTGATATTCGCCACAGTCAAAAAAAAAAAGAAGAAGGAAGAAGAAAGCATGTAAAAGATCTCCGAGGGCACCGTTACTAAGGAGGGGGGAAGAGGTGGAGTTTTGCCACGGCAGCCCGTTCGTTCCCGATAATGATGAGTGCGGCGGGAGTGGGAGATTTAGATTTCTAGCCCCCGAACATTGATGACTGGAGTTGATTTGTGCCTCTTTGGCCCCAGAAAACATTCGATCCCAATGAGATGCGGTTGCAGAAACCCTTAAACTCGGGAAGACATCCGTGCCTTGCCATCTTCTTTTCTTTACGCCCACAATAAACATGAGAAGGTTCACATCAGAATGAAAAATACATGGGGAAAAAAAAGGTAAGAGTGCAGATCGCATTTTGTTAACTCAAGGTTTCGGTTGTAGGGGGGGGGGCCCTTGATGGCGGCGTGAAGGAAGAAAAGGAAGGTATCTCCGATGCGGTGCAGTATCGAAGTTCGTAAAGATACCTCGCTTTTTATTCTGGATGCCGATCGTAAACTCGGCAACGTGTTGGAGCGCTAACAAAGGAGACTGAAAATTATTTACCCACTCGCCCCACATAAATATGTCTCTCCCTGCTTCTGTGCAATTATGAGAGAAATCTGGGTAGATTCTTTGGGTGTACCAGTGGCACAGGAACGATTTGCATCTGGGGGACGGGTATAAACAATATGTGTGTGACACACATGTGCTATCCATTTTATGTCAGGTCAGGTCACATTTTAAAAATTAAATTAATAACCTTTAACGACCTCTATATAAAAACGCAGTATTTGCAAAATAGCTTTGAATTTTTAAAGTATTTTAAAAATTGTATGGCAATTTTCAAGGTACATTTTTTTAAGCAAGTGGCTCACGTACCTAAATAAACTGTATTAGACTTACATGAGATTAATTACAATGTAAAATTGAAACAAAGTATTATGCATTATTATATATTACTCCCTCTGTCCCATAATTATTGTCCGGTATGCCAAAATGGTAACTTTTCATTTAGGTTCTTTCGGATACTTGATTGGCCAATTTGTACTGATCCTTGAGTAATAACGTTGTATGACACATTCCCGTGTTTCATTTTCTTCTTCTGTATACACCAATGTCACAGTTTGAATATCAGACAATTATTATGGGACAACACACAAAAGTGTACCGGACAATAATTATGGGACAGAGGGAGTAATACCAAAACAATGGGTTAGCAAACTAGGCTTATATTACATTAATTGTAATGCAAATTTCAAATACAAAATATGCTTTATTTTTTCTTACCAAAACGATGGATTACCAAATTTTATTTAAGTGTTGAAACGTGGATCTCCAACTCATGTCTCCCAAGACAGATTTATATTGACTGAAACTGCGTTCAATATCGATTGAAATGGGAATATATTTAAAATATGAAATGGATTTCACTTCGAAAGCTTGAGCGTGCATTCTCCATGTTGACAAGAATGTTAAAATAACGGATGCGTTATCAATATTTAAAATAGAGTACAAAACGAACAGAATATAGATGAACTGAAATGAAAACCTTTGGTATCTAACACGAGGGAAAATATAATATAAGTTAATAGCAAGAATATGGAATACATATCCGAAAATGTTTGAAAATATGGAAATTATATGTAAAAATAACTAAAATATGTAAAAATATAAGTACAAATGGTAAATAAAAGCAGCAATCTCGAGCTCACATACCAAAATAGTCCCGATTAGCCGTACTGTGCATAAAGTGGACTTAAAACACCAAATCAATCAAAACCACAATTCGCAAAGATAATGCAAGATAACATTGATTTTACCATCATATGAAGATATGTATTTATATATAAATCCTTGACCTGGTTCTGATATTAAAACATGTATTCGCTGCTAGTTCTGTGACAGATATCCTAAGATATACAGTAACTGAATAATACACGACCACAATCATTAGCAGGTGCACAGACACAGCGAGCCAATTTTCAGTCTTAAAAATATCAACAGCATTCAGCTAAGAATTTTTTCACCACGTGAACGTGAATGAAAGCTTGTCGAAGCGACTACTTTCTTCACCGACGTTCACAGAGAAGCTTCTCTCTTCTTCATCCCCTCTTGGGATAACGCCAAATGTAAATTGAAAAAGAATCTCTGTTAAAGATGTGGGACCAAGCCTTGGTGGCGTTTATTATCGCTTTCACGCTGTTTATATATGCTTCAAGGCACTTAAATTCCTCGTCCTGAAAGAAAACGGTGACAAATTACAAAGGGAGCATTACTTGCTCTGCTGGTTTTTAAGACTATCATGCCGCCGTAAAATAAAACGATGAAGAAAAAAAAAAGGAAGAGAAGATTAATATTTGCTTTATGAGGATTCCATGGAGACAGTTAACAAAATACTTAACAGCAACATCATCAACGGGGACATAAATAAATTGTCTGATTTGCTCTTCTTTCTTTGACTTTTCTTGTTTCTGTTTGACTCCAAGGCACGTAATAACAATAACAGTGAAGGAAACGAAGGCTGCCCGAAAAGTCAAAAAGGTAGTTTTGAAAGTACGGTCTTGTCGAAGTGACGTCACCTAGTCAGGGTGGCCACTCCAGGACCATGAAAAAATTCAGGTATAATTCCCCGTTTTCAAGGTGAACTTTGCAAAAGTCAAGGGTACAAGCTGATGTTTTCTCTATTTCAACCATTACCGCCTCTCACCACCCACACACATATCCACGCAAGTATATTAACAACATAAAGGGTATGTGTGATACAAATAAACTATACTTAAAATATTTAAATCAATATGTATTTACTTAAAATATTTAAATCAAGGTGTGGAGATTACCGTTGCCATTTCACAAACGCAGACCCGAAATACATCTACAAACACAAGTCACAAATGTTACATGATGCACTAATCTAAGAAAAAAATAATTGAATAAAAATTGCGAACTCAGATTTACCTAATGACCTTCAAGATACCTGATCTTGCAATAATCTTCCGTCTGTAAGAAAGATTGTTCTGCTCCTAGATAAAAAATAAAAGCTACTGTGAAAACCTTGCCTCAGGGTATTTATAAATATGTATCCATTCCATGCGATTTGGATTAATAAAAGTTACAGTTTTTCAGGTCTACGGAGAAAAATTCACGTAGATTTCAGGCACAATTCCCGGAGCAAATAACTCACGCATAATTCCCGGTGAGTAGTCACCCTTCTAGTGCAGTTCGAAAACAAGAAATCGAGCCCGCCGCATGCAGTACGCTTCATTGCAGTCTTGATTACTTCACTCGTGCGCTTGTTTACTTGTTTGATACCATGGAAGTCGAAAGTCATCAGGGAGTTGGTTGCAATTCTTCTATCGTGTGGAAATGTTAAGTGTAAGAACTTTTTAAAATGCTACGTGATTTCTATGCTGAAAAACAAGCATTTACGTGAACGAGGAAACGGCAGCGTAGTTTTTTCATCGTACGAGGCGCTGCAGTGGAAGCGCAATTCGAAAGATTTTCGCTTCCAGTCTAAGGCTTCAAGACTGAACTGCGAGACAAGGTGTTCGCTACAAGTACGGTCTTGCACCTTTCGGACACGACCGAAATCGAAGTTCTACCTTACTGATACACTTGCGCGCAAAGAAATAGACCCACCTCACACTTTTGACACAAAATGTTTGTTCTTACTTTTTCTTCCAACTGTTTGGAGGCACATAAAATGTTTATCCAAATAGAAGCGTCTAATCCTACTTATACGTACATAAAGTTCAGTAATAAATTCGTATGATGTTAAAAAATTTAATAACATTTTATGTCAAAAGTGTGAGGTGGGTCTATATCTTTGCACGCAAGTATTTATATTCTAGCCCTCTTATTAAAAAGAAGTATTAATTAACGTCGTGCATAGACACTGTTGGATCAACAGCGACGACTGTTAATGAACATTTGCTACAATGAAGGTGGGTCGAAACGTAGGTGTCCCAATAAAACTTTACTTTTAGGAAAGGTGTGTAAATTTCACTACACTCTGCCCCGGAAATCTCTGGAGCAAGGGAACACTAACAAGTCTCTGAGCAGTAGTAACTCGTGAGGGACCAACCAATGAACGCGTGGAAGGGGAAGTGGAGGGAGAAACGTGGCTGCAGCTGCCAGCTGTTTGCAGCAGCGCGCACTGTTTCCTCCGTCCATTCGATTTCTCCTTTTCTCTACCGTTATGCGCGGCCTTGATCCAAAGATTCCCGAAAAAGAGTGTAAATTGGTTGGTGACCTATAAGGCCAAAGCGACAGATATCACTTCGAAACGAACACAACCTTTCGTAACGCAGTGGAACAACAAGCTGCACATGTCACTTGTCGTTGACATGTTGCTCGGAATGGGGCGTTTTCTCAATAGCTTGCATCGTGTCGCCTTGGTCTGTCGGTCGCGCATGCGCGATGATTGTTTTCTAATGAACTGAAAGCCTCCATGTCGCCTGTCTCCTCGACGTGAAGGAGCTTTCACAGCGAAGCAACATGCGACCCAATCCAGACTATAGAAAAGTATTCACTGCGCATGTGCTACCAAGAGGCCGAAGCGACATGGTACACGATATTGAGAAAAGAGCTCAGTCCGAGCGACGCGTGCGGTTTGTGCCACATCCTGTTTCCCTGCTGGCCACTTCGGGAAGAAGGGATTCTTAAGGTTTCTTGTTGCCCAAACAGGGTGGCAGCGGTAAGCCTATTAAGCTCTTTGACTGCAACTTTCTTCGTAGTTAAACGCGGCAACAGCGGGTGAGTTAGATTGGCTCGATTCTAAATCACATAGCATTTTAAAAAGTTCTTATACTTCAACTCCCACACAACAGACGAACTATAACCAACACCTTGATGACTTTCGACTTCCACGATTTCAAACAAGTGAACAACAAGCGGACGAATGAAGTAATCAAGTCTGCAATGAAGCGTACTGCATGCTGCGGGCTTGCATACCAGAATGAGGAAAAGTGTCCATATAGCGTCAGTGCTGACACTGCCTGCAATACCTATAAAAATGAAATCGTTCTCGTTTCGATACGAACGTTATCCGTGAGTTAAGCAAACGCTTCCTCCAACCCTAGGAAGGATAAATAAAAAACAACCGAGCTGACTGGTGGGAATATAATGTATTATTAAGAACGGGCCCTTTTTCTCCCGATTGGAGGAACGTTTGGAGCTGGCATCCGACATTAGATATTAGCGCACATACCACAATCTGTTTCCCTTTCCCCAGTCACCGTCTCACCCATTCAGTCTCTCTCTCTCTCGTTGTAAATGCTGCTTCCCAACTCGTTGACTACTTGCTCTGCTGCTATTATGTGCCTGTCATATGCAGATGTCCCAGAGTATTTACATACAGAAGAAGGAAGGGGTGGAAGAACGGGCTGTGATCATGTCGACGTTGTTCTGATCCCTTCTCCCCACCACCAGCACGTATGTACTACCCCTTCCCTCTGACAGTTTTACAGCATTTATTCTTCCACCCGCCCCTTTTCCTATTGTTACTTCGCGAAGAGCCCACAAACACTGACGAAAAAATGGTTGTACACTCGACGGAGAAAGTGGCTGCAAAGTATTGCGTGGTTGCATCTTATGCCCCTTGTTATTGATTAGTGCGCAGGATATTTGTCTCAACGTCACTACTTTTCAGAAACAAAATGGACATATGTTTAATCAATCCCACGACAAGGCTTTTCCATCTACAACGGTATATTTTCTACAGGCTTTCTCGCTTATACAACAAATTGCTTCCAAATGTTACTTTCTTGCCAGAATACAGTTTCCGACATCTTCAAGAATGCATGTGTAACCTTTCAATTTTATTCTGTAACGCCTTGTACTGGTTTCGCTTTCCTATTGTTTTCTTCTTGTTAAAGTCTCAGTATGAAATGGTTACTCAGTACTCTACCTGAAATTTTAAGTAAATAGTTTCTATCATTTAATAAGTACATATTGTATTACGCGGATAATATGCGGAAGAGTTATTTCTCTATTTGTTTATATTTATTTATTAATAGTGCTGATAACAGCATAAGTCAAAATATACAACTGTAGAGTAAATGGAAATAATTGATCAATAATTAAGTATAGGGGAGCTTACAGGTTGATGTGTCACGCGACATGCGACAAGTGAAACGCAGGTTTCACACTGAGCTGACAAGCGACAAGGGTCCCATCTAGCCTGTAGAAAAAACATTTACTACTCATGCATTTCTGCGAAGTAAAATAATCTAAACCACTCACTTACTCACGTGTCGCTCGAACCTAGTTTTTTTGTCGATGGCTTGTGCATCATGGCGCCTCGGTCTGTTGGTCGCGCATGCGTAGTAATTATTTTTTCTACAGGCTAGAAAAATAAAAATAAATAAATAAATGTTCAAATCATACATTATGAATCAGTTTATAAAAAAAGTAGTTACTGGTCCTTTCACAATAAGTGTTGTATTATATCTGCAGCTGGATAAAGGTACTATACGTAATATTCGACGACCTACGTGGAATGGTGGTTCGCGCTATGACGCCAGGGTTCGAATCCCGGCATTGTTAGTTGGCCAAATGCAGTCCAGGGCGTACTACGTGGAAAGGTGGTTGATATTTCGGTGTCTCGAGGAAGGGTTAACGCTTACACCCCATAATTTTCAATCAATCAACCAGTCTACACTGGTTTGAGCATTTCATATTTTACGGTTGCATCCCGTTTTGGAGATCAAATTCTCAGTTTTGGCGACTTAACGTTAAGCATTAGTACCTACGTATAGTTTCGAACTTGTATTCGGACTGGGACTGTAGATATTCCTAAACGGGACGGTGTTCATTGCCCGTCAGATAGCCGCTCTATCCCCTGCAGCTTCTGGAGCAAAAACCAGACAGGATTGATGGCGGAATAAGAAAGGAAGTGGTATCAAATTGTTAGCATCGGCAACGCGCAGGCGAAAAAGCCTCCCCCCCTTTCCCCCCCTCTCCACTACGTAGCTTATCCGGGGCCCCGAAGCTATCTGTATCGATTTTCGCCGACAGTGTCGACATAATTCCCCCGGCGTTAGATTCGGATGTGTAAACAGTGTTTCACTTCGGACCATTAATGACTGTTAATTTGTTTGCCTCACGTTGGCTTCCGAGTACGATTTCATTACGCCCTGACCATTCCCCGTGCGGCGTCTTTTCCTTTGACGCCGGTGGGAAGGGAGGCCGCTGACTTCACTGTTCCCCGCGTCAAATGTCGTTTGTCGAGCTAGACAAGACGCTGGAAGGAAAAAAAGAAAAAAAAAAGTCTGGCGCGAGTGAAGCACTCTCTGTGCTCGAAGTTGTTCATTCGCGGAGAGAGAGAAAAAGAACACTTCTTTCACTCGCCAGAGGGTGAAACACTTAAAGAATTATAAATCTTACAAACAAAATAATTATGAATTAATTTTTTTAAATTTACTTCGCTTTTCTGCCACTTTTGTCTACTCGCAAAGATGATTGATTGATATGGTTTATTTTACTTCGCGTATTGTGCCTCTTGGCTAATTTACGAAGATGGGGATGAGTGATGAAATTGATGAATGGACATTCACAAACAACCCAGCCCGAGCGGGATTCGAACCCGGGACCCTTCGCCTCGCAGTGCGATGTGGTAACCACGCGGCCACAGGGTCCGGCACTCGCAAAGATGATGTTGAATGGTCATAAGATGAAATAGACAAAGGGAAAACAGATTTACAGAACAAAACACAAGCCTCACAGAGGATTATATTGGCTGCGAGTGCAGACGCCAGATCCTCGTTAACCTGCCACAATGCAGCCCAGGGTTTACTACGCGAAAGAGAGGTTGGCATTTGGGTGTTTATGTGGAACTCACCCCTTTCACTCCGATCAAAATAATAAAACAGGGTACCCACTTATTCTCTCAAAACAAGTTTCATCAGTAGACCCCGGATTTTTATGTAGTATCAAAGTACAAAATATGTACATAAATATGTAACAATAATTGATAAGATATGTACCTAAATATGTATTATCAAAAGGATAAGTAATATTATAAATAATCGAGTATCCAAGCAATTTCAAGAATTCTGCTAGATATTTATTTTACTTGAACATATTAAATATAATTTTAAGGACACAAGTGTTCAAATTGAAATTTGTAGACTATCAAATTTATAAATTCAAAAAAGCACAGCAACGTGTACATATTTAAGAAACTAATTTGGCAACTATTGATTTTTCACATCGCAAATTATTGTAACTTTCGATACAAATTGTAAAACAAAATCGTCTACAGAAAGAGCAATCGAATGCAAATACATAGCTACTTTCGTACTTTTTGTACAAGGGAACATACTATGTAACTCGCTTCGTACATGAAAGTGGCTTTCTTGTTCACAGATGCAAAGTTTCTAGGTGCTTTACCTAAATCTATAAACGAAACGAAAATATGTAACCAGAAAAGGTGGGGGGGGGGGGAAGCGGACTTCAGCATCTTTTGATAAATAACATTTCTTGTTTGTTTTTTCTTCATCCTGAATTTCGACTTGGCACTCAATTTTAGGTGACCACAAGCATTATGCATCTCATTGACAAGAAAATATGACCACGTGAGCTACAAATTTTCTTCTTCACGTTTCAGAGATCGAAAATATAGGAAGAAGGATCAAGATGGGAAAAAATTAACGAAATATGTCGAACCTGTTCTTATTATATCAAGGGTTAGTGCGCTTGCCTTTCGTTCTAGAAGTTCCAGTTTCGATTAGCGATGGGAACCTTCGCAAGGCTGTCGATGCACTGACTTACTTGGAAAGAAGTAGCGGATTCGGGTCTAGAAAGTCAGCTGACACCGGCGATAGAGGGAGCTCGATTTGCTAACCATGCGACACCCAATGAAACATTTCTTAGCAGTCCTTTGCAGTCGAGGAGTTTGTTTTGTATGCATTATCCTGCCCTGCGGAGTATAACATATGCTCAACTCTAAACGCTGCTCTCACAGCTGATTATACTAATTTATGTGTCACATTAGGGATATGAAGTGTGGTATTTGAAAAAAATTCACTTGTAACTACCCTTGAAGCACCGGGGTAGTGTGCGTGGGAGGGGGTATTTGCGTGCCAGGATTTTCGAAAGGCGGGAGGGGTATGCATACATTTTCTTAGTAGTCAGCCCTCATTTTGGCATCCTTCTCTGCATTTGACGCTCTCATTTTAGGAATACTGGACCAAACCCGCCCCCTTACCCCTGGGCACGCCACTGCCTGGGGATATGTGAAAGATGTTAAAAAAATCCACTGGCGGAACTAGTTTACTTCAAAACGAAAGTAATTACTTCTTTGATTTTCTTTAGTCTATTTTAACTAACTCTCTAGCCTTCTTAAACCCGAAGGTTCATGGCTGCAGCAACACAGGCCTTCCATGTGTCCCTATCCTGAGCAAGATCTATATACTCTTTTCCATCCCTACCAATTTCCTTTAGGTCCGTCTCAACATTGTCCCTCCATCTTCGTCTTGGTCATCCTACTGGTCTCCTACCATCAGGTTTCCCAACAAGAATCCTGTAAACTCCTCTTTCCTCTCCCATTCGTGCCACATGGCCTGCCCACCTAAGTCTTCTTGATTTAATCATTCTAATAATATCAGGACATGAATACAAATTATGTACTTCTAAATTAAGTAATCTTCTCCACTCACCTGTTTCCTCATCCCTTTTAGGCCCAAACATTTTCCTAAGGATCTTATTTTCAAATACTCTCAATTTATGTTACTCTTTCAATGTAAGGGACCAAGTTTCACATCCATAAAATATTACTGGCAAAATTACTGTTTTGTATATTTTAACTTTTAGTTTCTTAGATATTAAACGAGAAGACAAAAATTTATGAAGATAAAAGTAACATGAATTTCCTGAATTAAGCCTGCTTTTTATTTCCTCTTTAATATCATTTTAATTTGTCAGTATTACTCCTAAGTATTTGAATTTTGAAACTGGTTCAAACGAGTTGTTATCAATAATTAGATTTTGATTATTATTACCTAACACTTGGTTTCGGCCTGTAAGCATATATTTAGTTTTCTCCTTTCTAACTTCCAAACATATCTTTAGTCTATTTTATTTGGCTTTTCTACCACTTTTATCTAAACACGAAGACAAGGTTGAAAGGTGATATTAAGACAAATACAAGCATATATGGACAGGTTACAACACGAACCTGTTGATTATACTAGCTGCAGGTCCAGACGACAGAGCCTCGTTAACATGCAAAATGTGTGCTACGTGAAAGAGAGGTTGACGACACTTGGGTGTCTTCATCCTGAAAATAATTACTCATGCAAATAGACTCTACAGGAGTTAGTAAGAATCTGAAACTTATAGTACGCCACCAAGCTAAGGATAAGTAAGGAATTAAGTAATGGGATGTACATTACGGCTGTTGAAAGGGTAAAAAAACATTGAGCGAGAAAGCATACTTAAATGAGAACCGTAATTTGGGTCAGTCAATCGATGAAGAGAAAGCAAAAGCCGAAGAAGATAATGACTCAAACCTCTCTTCACTCTCGCCGAATGGGGAGAGCAAATTGCCTCCAATTGGGTAGTCACGACAACGCCACGAAGGTTGTGGGAGGAGAAATGAACAAATGCCTAATGAAAAGAAATCGTAAGAGTGGGACCGTCATGACAAAGCAATATCTCACGAACACGGTTCCTGTCCGACCATCAGTTCGATGTTTCATCTCACACGACTTTCCCCATATCGTACTGATGTGCGTTGGGCTGGTGATCTGTGGCAATTGGGGAAATCAGAACACTGTGATCCGAGCCTAGATTGAACAGAAGAACCGAGAGACCAGTCGATAAGTTAGAATCGTGAGAAGTATCTATATTTTCAGACTGGTTATTCGTCGACTCGCAGAATGCGTTTCCTTGCTGCCTTCTTGACACTTGGCAGGAAGAGTAGGATGAAGAAGCATCGGGCTATCAAGTCTACCACTGGCTTTCCCCGTACCGGTCCTCCAGTCGAGAAGAAGTTTTTTTTTTTTTAAACTTGGCTTCGTATTGGACACAGCAGTCTAACCCTTCAATGTATCGTGTCTGTGTAATGTTTTTTTTAAGTGTTCGGTTTATTCTTATGGAACGTACCGATTTTACTTTCAGACAAATTTTTAATATTCCCAACTGTTTATCATGTTGGGAGATGAGGTTTTAACGAATGCTTTTAGTGTTTCTGAGGAAGTATTTAAACTAGCCTTACCTTTTTAATGTGTTGTGTTTGTCCTGTGCAGGTTCCTTTACAACCTTGCACCTTTAACCTTCCTCAAAAGACTCTTTACGTTCCTTTTCTTAGCATTAAGTAATGGCGTACACAGGTCTGGGCTATCTCACTGTCACATGCTCGTAGGCTATGAATAGAAATATGTTTACCAACTCCTAAGAAACCAGGTTGCCAACTCATAGGAAATCATGTTGCCAACTCATAGGAAACAAGGTTGTCAACTCAACAAGAAATCAGGTTGCCAACTCCAGAATCACCATCATCATCTCACTGATATGAATAATTTTATTTACAATTTCTGATCGATATCTCTCCTGTATTTTATTCTCTAGACTTCAGGCTTCGCAGATAGCCTAGCTAGCCTAGAATATACGCTCCTGGCATTAAGGTAAGGCTCGTCAAATACTTTGAAGGGTGTAAAATGGACATATGTGCCCACGCACCCAAAAACGTTTACCTCATTAATACATTCATTCGTTGGAGACTGTATTTCAATAATTCCGTCTATTTCGCTGCATTTTTGACTCCTTGCGCACATGTGCCTAATTGGTTACAAGATGCAACACCGAGTCGAGTACTTCATACGAGGGCTGATGGAAAAGTATTCACCCTAAGATCGATACACTTTTGCATACGCTCAAACCAATTTTGAAAGCATTTTTTCCACTATGAAGCTGATACCTCACAAACCGCTGTTCGGAATGCGTCAACAGCTGCTTCAGGCGACACAAATCGCTCACCACGCATTTTATTTTTCACGTGTGGGAACAAAAAGAAGTCATTAGGTGATAAATCAGGTGAGTACGGACAATGAGTCATTAATTCGACATTTTTACTGGACAAAAAATCAACAGTTTGGTGTGCTGAGTGGGAACGGGCGTTGTCGTGGTGAAGAATAATGCGACGATTTGGGTTTGTTTTACGCAAGTCATTGATGACCTCTGGCAAACAAATTGGTGTATACCACTCAGCATTTACATTCCTTCGATCTTCTAAAGCAATTGTTGCCACATGTCCGGTATAACCGAAGAAACAAGCAATCATTTGCTTGACACCGCTCCTCGAACGAACAACTTTTGTTGGTTTCGGCTCACTTTGAAACACCCAAACAGTGGATTGCTGTTAGTTTCGGGTTCGTATGAATAGATCCAAGTTTCGTCCCCTGTAAAGATGTAGTACATCAAATGTGACTTGCCTCGGTTGAATTTTTTGAGCATATCTTTACACCAATTTACACGAGCCTGTTTTTGAGCTTCGGTCAAGTTGTGTGGGATCCAACGGCTTGAAAGTTTCCGTACGTTCAGATGACCATGCAAAATCGTATGTATTGCTTTCATGTCAATGTTCAAGGATGCCTGAATCCCACGGTATGTCACATGCCGATCTCTCTCAATCATTTCACGCAGAGCATCAACATTACTGTCACAACAACAGACACGGATGGACGACCTACACGAAATTCATCACTGAGAAATGTGCGACCTCGCTGGAATTCGGAAAACCAATTGCACACAGTCCTATTGGATGGTGCTTCATCCCCAAAAGCCAATTGAAGTCGCTCGATGCATTGTTTCGGTGTTAAACTACATTTGAAATCATAATAAAGCATTGCCCGAAGGTGTTCACGAGAAATTTTAATTTTGTACACGAAACTACATCTTCAAACTGCTGGGAAAAATAAACGAATAGGCTTAAACAAACAATCAAAGATAATTTAAACATAAAAAGTTCTATTCTTCCAATTTTTATAATAGCGGAACACTAGCGCCACTGTTGGTGGTAGTTTGAGAAACGTTTCCAGCAATCTGGTATTTGGTGTCTGCACCGTTTGCACTAAGTTCTGGAGTGGTGAACAATGTGGTGTTTGGTCATCTGGTACGTGCTAACCAATCAAATAAATGTTGTACGCAGCAGGCAGGCATTTATTGAAAGTTATAATCCTTTGATTGATTGATTTGGTTATTCTACGCCGCTTTTCTATCATTTTATGTCTAAACTCTACGAAGAGAATGAGTATTGACGTTATGAAAATGATGAAGGGACACTGACAAAGGAACACTGATGCCAAGGCCGGGATTCGAACCTGGAACCTATAACGGCCTAGCGTGAACTGTTAACCATTCCGCCACGTAGGTAGGCTTTTCTGGTTTCTCATCAAGTAAGCAACCATAGTTGTGGGGGAAAAGTTCAAATTTTGATTTCAACAATATTTGGCTAATTTTTATTAGATTGTGGCAGGTCCTTTATCTAATTTTCGCTTCACGTCATTTAAGCCGCGAAATTCATGTTGAAGACGACTTTGCTCTTCGCTGCTGATAATTCTTCAAATAGTGGCTGTTGTCATTCACTAATCAATTTATAGGATTATGGATTTTCCTATGTAATTTAGCACATTATAGTATCATTATTTCAAGATAATTTTTCAAAATATATTAGTAAGAAATGAATTTAGTATAATTACAATTTTACTGTCAGGAACCTAAAAATCATCTGAGAAATAAGAAATAATACACATATTATAAATTTTTAATACAAACATATTTTTACGTACCGCACCGTGGCCGTCATACATGGGCTCAGGCTACGGGACGAGCTCAGGTTCGAGTCTCCATGGGGAAAGTAACACATTTTTCCTGAGATTTCGGCCTGTGTATGGGATCGGTGGCCACCCACCATCGTGAGGAAATTAGGGAACTAAGAATGAGTAACCTAACCCGGTCATGGAAAGCTACAACAAATGGGGGTTCGTCGTGGTGACCACACGTCACGCCATAACTGGTTGGATGATCTCCTATCTCTGCTGAGGCATGTGGGAGTGAGGCTGTTGTGTCACGGGTAATTATTATTACATATTTTTACATATTTCAGTATACATACATATTTATATATTTCAGCTATTTTTTCTACATATTTGGCATATTTTGGCTATATAATCATAATTCATCGTCTACATTAGCCAAAAAGTGGCACAAAAGTAAACTAAAGTAAATCAAATCAATCATTAGATGAATCGAAGGATAGATAAAAAGAAAAAGAACACAGAACCATAAAAAATGTGTTTGTCACCGTGCCAGGAATACCGTATTTTAAAGGCCCCATGTGGTCATCCTGGTTTATCTGCAACCTGTAGCAGTTCCATCTTACCAACCCACCCCTTCCCCCGCGGGCGCTTTGCATGCACCTGCAGGTGCGAACCGCTGCTGCCAACACGATCGAGCGGCTCTTCCGTGCCAATGAGCGCCGGCGAGGGGAATCTTTGATTTTCAGCATCCCAAGTGGCGGGTCGCCGCAGGTCGGAGGTAGACCACGACCTGCCATAATTTCGCCACACGACTGCGGATGTGGGCAGCGGCGGGGAAAACAACGCTACATTAAACGCGTGGAAATCCCTATTAACACGACGTCGCGATCAAAGCACGAACCACGTAAAAGGAAGCTTTTTTTTCTCTCTCTCTCTCTAGAAGTTTGGAAAGAATCAAAGGCGATTATTATTAGGAATTTCCATTACAGAAATTCTTTACTTTTCGCTGTTTTTTCATTTCATTTCAATTCAAAAATTCTGTTGGATTTAATGCTGAGTGACGTGCAATCTAGCACCTAATTCCGATAGGGGTACAATAAATGAAAACACAAAAAATGAGAGAGTTGGAAAGGGCGGGGTAAACACACACACACAGAGAGAAAGGCGAAAGAAAGAAAATGGCAGTCAGAAAGAGAGAGAAAGAAAATGGCAAACAAATAAAGGGAGAGAGAGCAAGAAATGATAGACAGAAGAGAGAAATACAGAAACTGACAGACATATACAGACACACACAGAGAGAGAGAGAGAGAGAGAGAGAGAGAGAGAGGTGACAGACAGAAAGACAGAGAGAGAGAGGAGGAAAATGACAAAAAGGGAAAGAAAGATATGAAAGAGAGAGAGAAAGAGAAGAGAGAGAGGATAGAACGAGTTATTTTTTTCATTTTTATGTATTCAGTAATTATTTTGCCATCTTATTTCCATGGCACATTACCGCTTGAGATTTTATTTCTAGTATGGTTAATGTGCAGATAGGCTAATCGGAACTGGGGCCTACAGTTTAAAGTGGAATCCGAACCACCGGGTATCGAAAGCGGGACCCCTTGATTCCAAGTCGACGAAGTTACCACCACACCATCGGGAGGACATCATGCCCCGGTCGCCTTAACCCCCCCCCTCTACGGGTTCTCCCAAGTACCTATTGATTTGAGGGTGGGTGAACGCCAGCGCATGCACCTCAGGTTTCAAAATTGCCCACGGGGTTCAGGTCAGGTGACTGTGGTGCCCATTCTCCACAAATATCGTCCGGGAAACGCCATCCCGCGATTTGCGTATTGGTTCCAGACTTCATGGGTACCTTGTATTGTTTCACGTATAAGTCCAACGCATATTTTCCCCCGGGGCCCCGCAACTATCGAGTGACCGGTCCTGCACAGTACAAACTTCTTGGACGGTCACCGGAAGAATACGTCACGAGGAAGCGAATAAAGGTATGCCAAGGAACCGCACGCCTGACTCGATTTCCCCATAAAGCCCGACCGCGGTTCAGTGACCAATCCCCCCTCCTCCTTTCCCCGAAATCCTGACCATCTCGACCAGACTTAATAGATTCTTCGGATGGAAAGAAAAGGAGAAAAACGATGAGGAGCAGTCCATGCGTGGAAAGGGGGAGGGGGGTGTGGAGACGCGGCGACGTGTGAAAAGGAATCGGGACTATGTGTAAACGAATTTACTCGAGCGAGTAAACACGTTACGAGCTCCGTCATGGACCAGCAGTGGTGAGGAAACACACGGAAACGGTAAATGCACGCGCACTGTCTCCCGCGGACCGGAAGTGAAAACAGATTTCATGGCAGGGAACTGACGTTACGTAACTCGAACCCATTCCCTCTCTCTTTCTCACTGTAGGAATATTTTCCCCCTAATTCCCACACTGCGATCCATATGCAGTTGGAAAACTGTGTTATTTAATACCGGGTGCGGACCATAAAAAAAGAAGCAGTTGAATACAATGAGTTAATATGTTCTGTTGCGAGTACAAGATAACTTACTGAGTGCAATCTTAAGTATCACTGTTTTTTGGCTAAACAGTGCTAACAAAACTAGCATCCTACCGAAACACCGCCACCCAAGAACTGGGGAACTTATTTAAGGCATTTAACCTCGTAATGCTGAGACCAATCATTATTTATTTATTATGTATTGTTTACTGTGGTCACAGTGCGAGGGGAGGGGGATGCCGGGGGATTTTCTCCCAAGACAAATTTTATCATCAACAAAGGAAAATTATTCTTATCCCTGCCAGGGATGAAATTATCCCCATCGAAAAAATGGAATTGAAATCACATAGTGTACCATTTCTTAACTACATACAATCACAATTGAAAAAATAATTCGTGTCCATTAATGGTCCAGCCATGATAGATTTTCCTGCCGAAAAGTATGCAGCCTTGTGGATTAAATGAGGACACCTTTCTTCAACTGCCTAACCTCACCGATCCAACAGAGAGTTCATCGCGTTCCAGAAGGCTGTTTCCCACTTAGGTTTTCACGGCACAGTGCTGATATTTTACATGTATTAAAGGTTTCACACGAAACTTGATGTAGGTTAGGTAGACATTAAGTTTGAACTTGGAAATAGAAATTTGGTAAAGTTTTCGGTGTTACTAGTTCGATAGCTGTTTTGGTTTATGAGTTTGGGTTTCCTCAGAATGTAAATATACTGTTTCCAAATTTTTAAACGTTTTCATAAGATTTAATGACCTATGTTAGAACCAGTGGTCTAATTTAGTGCACTGACTGGTAACATTCAGCTCCGGAAATGAAATCACAAATTCATCACTGAGTGCATCGCCCCAAATGCAAAGAGCTTAATGCGCACAGTGATCGTGGCTAAGTTAAGGCTGTGATTCCTTCTCGTCCACTTACTTATGTTGACGTCTACTTTTTTTTGTTATCCGGACAATTGGGACCAACCTAGTTTAAAGTGAAAAGTTTGTGAACGTCACCTGTAGTTATTTATAGATTTAACAGGCTTGGTCGTCTTTTTAGAATTTATCTTTTAATAATATGGCACAACATAAGAGAGTATATATAAAGTATACAAGAGACAAAACTTTGTATACTTATATATTTTGGGGGTTTTATTAAGATAAATCACTGGACGTACTTACGCAGTCAACACACAGAAGCTGGATAGCCTAGACATCAATAACGGACTTACCTGCAATACAAAAGAAACATTTAAAATTAACAACGTGCGTAAATCACATAAATTTGAAACACACAATCAGCCTATTATGCAGGGAAAAATAAGCAACATATAATAACATAAACTTTTAAAAAAGTTATTGAAGCTTTATTTTTCGTAAAATTTAAAAAAAATCTGTTCTACCGGGTGTCCGAGAAGTCTTTGTATGAAAACAAAAATTAACTGTATCCGCTATATGCAACATAGACATGAAAAAAAGGTACCAAAATGTTCGGAAACTATTTGTTTATTTTGTTTCAGGTTTCTGTAACGTTGCGGTAGTGTAGCAGTGCCAGTGTCCAGCAAACCGGAAATGTACACAAATCAGGAAAAAGCTGAGTGTGTCCTGTGGTTTCACGAGAGCAGGTCACAAAGAACAGTGCAGAGACAGTTTCAAACATCGTACGGAAAGGTGCCGCCCGATGGTAGGAGCATTAAGTCGTGGTATGACAAATTCAAGACCACAGGATCTGTTGCTGACGGACCGAGAAGTGGCCGACCATCAACCTCAGACGAAAGAGTGGAAGATGTCAGAGTGGCTTTTGTGCGCAGTCCGAAGAAATCCGTGCGTACGGCCTCACATGAATTACAGATGCCAAAAAGTTCTGTTCATGATGTGTTACACAAACGCTTACTGTTTCGTGCGTACAAAGTGCAAATCCTGCAGGCTTTGTTGCCCAATGACATCAAACGTCGGTATAACTTTGCGGTGAAAATGTTATCACGCATTGACGCTGATAATGGCTATCTGGAACATGTTGCTTTTTCAGACGAGGCGGTCTTTCATGTCAGTGGTTTAGTGAATAGACACAACGTGCGTATCTGGGGTAAAGAGCTCCCTCATGAGGTGAGGGAGTCGACCATGGGCAGCCCGTAGGTGAATGTTTGGTGCGCGCTGCTGCATGACAGAATAATCTTTTTCTTTTTCTGTGAGGACACCGTAACATCTGGAGTGTATCTCGATATGTTGCAATTGTTTGCTGTTCCTCAATTGCTAGAATATCACCCAGATGTTATCTTTCAACAAGACGGTGCACCGCCACACTGGAGTCTGGACGTTCGTTCCTACCTTGATCAGACATTTCCTGGAAAATGGATTGGTCGAGATGGACCGACAGCGTAGCCTGCACGATCTCCAGACATAACCCCTTCAGATTTTTTCTATGGGGTTATGTGAAAGACAATGTCTACAGAACTCCTGTATCCGATCTTGCAACTCTGCGACAACGGATAACCCAAGTCATCACATCAATCCCTCCTGTGATGTTGGCTAATGCATGGCGAGAAGTTGAATTTCGACTAGATGTACTCCGTTCTACCAAGGGTGCTCACGTGGAGATTTATTGATTTCTTTCCTATTGCCAATAAAACTTGAATAGTTTCCGAACATTTTGGTACCATTTTTTCATGTCTATGTTGCATATAACGGATACAGTTAATTTTTGTTTTCATACAAAGACTTCTCGGACACCCGGTACATCCAACTGATGATGCCAGCGACGAAAGCAACTCCTATGAGGAAGATGATAACTGCATAAAACGCTATGAAAATTATTACAGAACAAAATAAAAGTAAAGCTAAGGGTAGAAAAAATGAGAGGTGCGTCCAGAAAGTAAGTTCCGATGATGTTCGTACGCGACGAGCGTATACAAGTAGGAAGAAGTGGTACGTGCCTGGTGCAGTTGCACCGCTGTGAAGGCAGTCGTTTTAGGGCAGTGCTACAAGAAAGATGGCAGCTCCTATAGTCTATTGCCAACTGCGAGGTACGTGCAGTAATCAGATTTTTGCACGTTCAGAAGCGGACGCCGGCAGAAATTCACAGGCAATTAATTGTGTGAGGTGTAAGGACCGGACGTCATGAGCGTCACCATGGTCAAACGATGGTGCAGGCAATTCACGGAAGGTCGACTCAATGAGCCCATACAGCTGATGGGCATACGGTATGGGCACGATCCCATCCAGCTGATGGAACGCGGGTTTTTCTTTTTGCTTCAAGTGGGAGAGCTCCGACCTCGTGCCTAGCGACTTTCATATCCTGCTTCAGCTGAAGCGGTTTCTGTCAGGACAACGCTTTTGACAGCGACGCTGCTGTACAGACGGTTCCAGTTTATAGCGAAACACACATATGCCACGGGAATAAAAAAATTAGTGCTACGCTACGACAAATGGCTGAACAGCGGTGCTGAATATGTGGAAAAGTAGGTTATAAATCAATACAACTAATGCAATAATTATCAATTACTACTGAAGTTTTATAATCGGAACTTACTTTCTTTACACGCCTCGTATAAAATATGAAAAAAATCCTATTTGTGCAAATCTTGAATAAATTCATCAAAGCGTATTCCAGCTACATGGAAAATACCGCCGAAACCGTACGATTTTATCGCGCACCAACAAGTCAGGAAAAAGAAACACACTCCAAACCAGGTGTTGATTACCTTTTCCACCTGCAATGAGCCGCCCAGATCGGAAGTCGACACAAGCTCGCCAAACAATCGTCTGCGTTTTATGAACCAATTATCAGCCACCGTTCGGCCATTGTGGTGATGTATGTGGCCCACTAAATACATCGTAAACGCACTTCAATGTCGAATTGACGCCGATGAAAGGACAAGGCACGTGATACGCGAGAATGAAAGCGTGATATGGTAATGGTCGTTATCGAAAGCGCAGGTTTTTGACGTAGCACGCGAGCACAAATCTCCGCTGATAGCGAACAGGGCCCATTCGGGTAGCTATTTCCACATTAAGCTTAATATGCAGGGGTATTTCGCATCGGGCGCGTCATCTAGCGATCGAGAAACAGTCGAACGAAACCGTGAATCACTACCGTAACATCCACCTTTTTTGTTCAGCTGCGAGATTTAATACTAAGGCTTGTTGCACAGTGTTAGCAACCCTGTTAGATGCGCAATCTTGAGGATTAAGTCTTCCACTGTTGGCAGGGTTTTCAGTACCGAAAAGAGGGCCAAGCTACCGCCTGCAAAATTGCAACCTGCCATGAAGGCATATGATTGATTGTGATTTGCTTTATTTTACTTCGCCTCTTGTGCCACTTTCGGCTAATTTGCGAAGATGGGAATGAGTGGTGATATGATGAATGGACACTCACTAACATCCATGCCCAGGCCGGGGTTCGAACCCGGGACCCCTGGCGTCGTAGCGCGATATGCTAACCACTCCGCCACGGGGTCGACATGAAGGAATATGAATGGAGGACGGGGGAGGTAGGGTCCCACGCATTCACAATATCGGCCATTTGTGGAGGTGATGTGATCTGCACAACGCTCCGGCCGCATTTATCCCCTCCTCCCCATCCAAGTACTAATTAATTAGAGGTTGAGCCAGTGCTCGAAGTGGAAATTCCTAGAGTCGTTTTCACGTTCAGAAGAGACAACGGCGCTTATGGAGAAACCGCACAGTGTTGCCAATACAGCGCTAGCTCATGTCGCCGGGAAATGATGAGCTTCCTTCACAATGAAGGTGTTACATATTTTGTATATATATAATGATAATTATATGTAATTATTAATGTTAATATTATACTGTGAACGTTACAGTTACCCTTTTTACTATGATCCATTGCGATCACTACACACGCGAGTGTAATGCACGAATATGACACTTCAGAAATTACTTAAAAAAAGTAAAAATCACTGAGCGCTCACACAACTGAAAACACTTTTTCGAGAGAGGGAAAAAGTCTACTCTCACTCAAGTAAGGGGAACCTGGCACATGGGTTTGATTCAAATTGCAACCCAAACAAACAAATGAGTTATGGCCCACGTGAACTGATAAGACGTAAATGACTCAAGCAAGGCATGTCATATTTCTATCTTGAAGCCCCATATTTTGTCACGTGTTGGAAAGCCTTTCAAAGGTTAATATGTCGTCTATGAATTTATGTGTACGTTGGAAACTGAAAGTTTTTCTTCATTTCAGTATTAATGTCGACAGTAATGTAAACAAAAACAATGTGTATTTGCGACAGCACTAATGTTGCTCACAACAGCAGCATTGCAAATAATTGTCAATTATTAAATTTAAGTTATTTCAATTCTATTATAACAAACTGCATGAAGTTCATATTTTTACTGAATGGAAATAAAATAACTCGAAAAGTTGGTGGCGATTAGCCGGAATGCTGCGGTGAGCCAGCTCAAGATGGCCAGACAACGTCTCTTTACTTCGCGCGCGGTTCGGGTTAAAAAGAAACTCCAAATGCATGGAAGTAATATTTCTGGGAACCTTTGAGTGGTTATAAAAAATAATTTCATTATTTTCTCCACAACTTTGTCGCTGGAAGTTTTTACTTGGAATTACAGAACAAGAAATGGCCAGCGACGACATTTTCTACTACACGAATATAAAAAATCTCCACATACTTTATTTGAATATTTTTTAATGCAAATATGATTTAAAGTATTGATAAATTCTGAGTACCACCATCACCTACGACAATTAAAAAACAGTGTCAATTTTTTTAATAATGAATGCTTCAATTTTACGGCATGTTTCAACGTTAGGAATGAAAACAATGTAAAAATTGTGTTTTCACAGAAAATTTGCGTTTTTAATTTATCTAAAATTATGTAAGCAAGTTACCAGTTTTTTGTGTTCACCATCGTATTCTCTACAAAATTTCCTGCAAAACTGCATTTACCGATTTTACTTAAGCTAAATTCGTAAATCCAGAAATTTGACAACAGCGCGCTCGTATTTCCCATAAGAAAAGCATTGCCCATGAGAGCCCATTGTGTCTTCTGAACGTGAAAACGACTCTAGCTGGGGGGATGCTTGGTCGAGTTTGAAGATAGGCGGGGGGGATGCTTGTATCGATCAACATGAAGACAATGAAGTACGTGGGGGAAGGTTATGGAAATTACCTTGGTCAAGTTTGGAGACAGGGGGAATGCTTGAATTGCTCACCATGGAGACAATGCAGTAGGATACTTATGCAAATTATACTTGGATATTTGTATGCTTATATACATTTTCACAAGACATTCGCGATCAAAGCATGTGTATGCTTTTACATTGTTAAAAAAAAGAACGAACTTTTGCTATAAGGACTTGATTGCTCGTCTCGCAACATTTCAAGCTCTGTACCCTGGCGACACACGTTTCCCATTGATTGCAGCCCGAACTGGCAACCACCTGGAAAGATAGCCTTTCGATCGGATTTCGACTGCGACAAGCGGAAATACTCTGGCACCAGTGGCGGTGAGCGATCAAAGCAGCTGAGAAGATACTGGCCCCAGTGCAGCCTCCAAATTTCAATTCCACCTGTGATGCCGTTCTCGAGTTAGGGGCCGAAGGGTGAAGCTACGACGTTTCTTCTATGGAACACACTTACTGTGATGGCGCGGAGTAATCGCATTTTTCTAAATCTCTTCTAATGTGGTATTAAGTTTGGGAAACATAAAAACAGTATACTGAGACCAAGTCTGGAGAATAGGATGGATGGGGCACAACGAATTTCTAACGTTTCTGCCAGATAACTTTGGATGTGGAGCGACGAGTTAGCCGGCGCATTGTCAACAAAAATCCAGATCTCCTTCTGCGCACAAACGCGGTACAAATTGCTGGCACAACTGTTCGCTTATTATCTGACCACGTGGTACAGTCACGGACACTTCTGGGTTGTAACATTCCCATTAAATTTCAATGGAATCGTTCCAACCCGGAAGTGTTCGTGACTGTACTATCGCTATAGCCTGACAAGTTAAGTCCCGATATGCGCAGATCGCTGCGGAGCATTTTCTATTACGACATCCTCCCCACTACTCTTCTACGTACTGGTCTGGCCTTGAGAGACTGCAAAATTGAGCTAAAACAAATGACAAACTATTTTTACTGTGTAGATTGTCGGTGCCAGCTCATATCAGTTTATGAGTGGTTCATTTGATTTAATCCGGTCTTTGAAAATGCGTGCGGTGTGCGGATCGTAAACTGTAGTATTACGCACGTGCGTTAACGTTTATAACGAAGAGAAACTAGTGGGCGAATGACTTTATTTTCTGAATGCGACATCGAGCAGTGGCCTGGTTTTTTTTTAAAGCCGAGTGAGGTGAGGGTTATTTTCTTTATCGTACAACAATCACTACGAGAAAGCAATCTGATAATACGCCTGCCTGTGTTCTTTTTTAAAGCACTGAAATGTTCTTGCTCTTTACTCTTGGCTGCATATTTTTGAAATGCAAATATCAAATCATGCCTGGTCCAACGAAATCCATAATCTGCTCTGGAAAGTCCCTTAGAGGACAGGCAAGAGAAATTATTTACAATGTTGCAACATATTTGCAAAATCAGAAGTTACATACACTTAAGTATAATGTTGTCGAGTCCACAAGCGCCGCCACGGGAGTATCTAAATGAATGGTTTCTCAAGTTTTAAAAGGATTGGATTGATTTGATGTTGTAAGTTCACTTTATGCACAGTAAGGCTAATCGGGACTGGACGTACAGTTTAAATTGGGATCCGAACCACTATGTTCCTCCACCGGGAATGGAACCCGGGATCCCTTGATTACAAGGCGACGACGCTACCACCGCGCCATCGGGTAGTTCAAGTTTTAAAAGAAGGAAAAAGAGTCGTTGGCGAAAGATGAGCTGAAGTTCTGTACTCCGACAGGTAGAAAAACAGCCCAGGAAAAAGCTAATACAAATTTCGATTAAAATCCTCAGACCATTCAGCTACCTCCAGGTTGCAACACTGCGAACCAACGTCGCTGCGGAGAATGGAGTGGGGAAATGTGGTGTGAGCTGCGCAACAGCTATTTGCAGCGTCTTGTTTTTAAACCTGTCAAGTTATAGGTGCTCTTTACCGGTTGGCGCTCTTTTAAAAGGTTCGGCTTTTTGAACACACCTCGTACGTTATTGGAAATCTTTGTAACGGTTCTGGAAACCATTTTAATACTGCTCCCACTTTCATCGCGCTTCGTCAAGGATCTAATGCCCTTTCATGGGGGATTTTGCATCACAATGATGCAACCCATTTCTATTGGAGCAGGAGAGAGCATAATAATTTAAATGGAAATCGCCAGAAAAAGATTTATTCCTTTTCTTTTCCCTCTCGCCAGTCCTATTTCAATATCGCTAAAGGACGAATTTGTACAAAGTTTAACAAATTTTCCCTCGTTTCGTAAATTCAAAACCAACTCTTCTCTCCAATGAATTCTCCCTCCTCATCACGGTTCTTCCATCAATACTTCCACAAGTGAATCCTCTGTTGATAAACTACAGTTTATCTGTGTGCTGAACACAGACTACTACGCTTTATTAATTCGTAAATTAAGACCCGGGTTCAATCCCCAGGGTGGCTGATATCAGGTGGGAATTTTCTGTACACAAGCGGTTCTGATGCTCATCCATTTGTAATTCACACAGTTTAGTAAACGCATTTACGCCAAAAGTACATGTGTACAGATTCACTGAAATCCAACACCAATCATCATCAGCATATTTTACAAATCCCTTATCTCCCCTATTCTTGAATGCTGCTCTCCTATCTGAATGTCTAATCTCCTATCTAATCTCTCCCGGATTGATTCTATCCACAACTTCTTCCTCGCCATTGCTCGCCAGAGAATATCTTTTCTGAGGCAACTTCAAAAACACAGATATTATATCTGTCTTGAATATCCAACCACCACACACTCGTCGCGAATTAGCAGACATGAAATTCTTGCATGAAATCATGAATGGTAAAAATAAATCCGAATTTCTGATCAACAAATTTAATCAACGAGTCCCCCACACGGCCAACCCGCAACGTAAAGCACTTTCACAATCCCACGACAAGGCTCTCCCTTCTACAGAGGTCTTTTTCCACAGGCTTCTTCGCTCATGTAATAACTTGCCTCCAAATGTTGACATTCTTACCAGAGCACAGTTTCATCTTGTTTTGTTGGCATTATTGTTGTTTTCCTGCTGTTATTGTTTCAGTATAAAATGGTCATTCAGTACTGTATCTGAAACTTTGGTAAAATAAATAAATAAATGTTCAGTAAAATGGCTAAATCCATCTTATATCCCATGATCACTACCAATGATATGGTAGTTTAATCGAATACACTGTAAGCAGTGCAGGATTCAAGAACATTGGGTTTATTCTTAGACAGGAGAGGGAGTTGAGAGAGAAAATTGGTGGAGTAGTTGGATAGCGCATTTAATTTGTAGCAACATCTCAGGTTTGTCGTAGGCTTGATCCCCACCACCGGCAAAAAATAAATTGTTCACCTGAATACGAGAGAAGTGTTGGGATAAGTATGGCTGAATGCAGTAGACAATATTGATAATATCTATTAAAGCAATAAACATTGCATGCTAAAAGAAACAATGTCGCTTTTCGTTTCCTGTCTTTGATTTTCATGTTGTCTCTCTGCAATGAAGGCACAAAGAAGGTATGGTCCTTAATAAAGGCTAGGTGTCTCCAGGGATATTTGAATCAGAGTCTCCCGTGCGGTGGTCACGACACCAAACTGACTGGATCATTACAGCTCACATAGCAGGATGGAATCAACACTTGGGGACAGCATGTTCAATGAACATGAGAACGCTTGAGTTATAATCTGGGAAACAGATTACTTGTGAGAAAAGTATCCGTGTAATTCGTTACAAAACGCCAGTAAATTCGCACATTGAATGCGTGGGAGAAAAGCAGAGTTTAAAAAAAAAAAAAAAAAAACCTTAATGCCCAAACTAGAAGGGGAAAATCACGATTGTTTGAAACCGCTTCGTGTAGAAGATCTTGCTCAAGAAACATCACAGACAAGAGTGTCTGCTTCTATTGTCTACCGTTACTTACAATGGTATCTGGAGAGATTTGTGTTCGGGTAGGATCAAAGGGTGGACGAAAAAAATACTACCTTCACTGGGGTATTCTGCTCCAGTTGTCACGGGTACTAGGATTTCATCTTCTCGCTCCGATGTTCGTGTCTCTTTCCTTCTTATTTTTCCACCTTTCTCTTGCTTTCCTCTACTTCCTCTCTCTCTCTCTTTCTTTGCTTCACATTTCCCCTCTCTCTTCAATTCTTTCCATCTTCCTCAGTCTGTTTGTTTCTATTTCTTCCCATGTTTCTCCCTTATTCTCCACATCTTTTCTCCCTCTCTTCCTCTCCATCTCGTTCTCCTCCCTCTCTTCCTTCATCGTCATCTCACTCTATTCCTATTTTCTTTTCTGTTTCTTCTGTTTCTTCCTCTCGATCTCGTTCTCCCACTTCCTTCATCTCCCCTCTCTACCTCATACTTCCTTCCCATCTTCTCTCTCTATCCCCCTCTCTCTGGCTCCTTCTACCTTCCTATTACTCCATATAACTTTTCTCTCTTTCTCATGTGGAAAATGAGGATGAATTGTGATAAGATGAAAGGACAATCGCGAACATACATGAACGGAACACAGCATAAGCCCCACAGAGGATAATACTGACTGTGAGTGCAGGTGCCAGTCCGAAACACAAACTCCAGGGTGTACTACGTGGAGGTGAGGTTGACATTTGGGCGTTTTGAGAAAGGGACACCCCTTCAACTCCTCCCCAGTGTGCGCTACGAGAAAGACAAACTGACACCTTAGGGTTTGTTTACAAGAACACTTTTTTCTTTTGTCTAGTGTTCTTCTGGTCAGAGAGTTCGGTTGCTTCCAAACACTGCCGAACAAGCTGGACACTGAAACTCGGAAAGTTAAAACCCATAGGAATATCACAGCGGTATTCTCGATGCAGAAAAACCAAAGCATTGCGGTAGTTGTGGTGGATGCATTAAAATTAACGCGGAGGACCGGAAAAAAAATGTTCCTGGAATGGAAGAAGAGGAAAGAGTAGCAATAGAACCCAATTGTGCCGAAAAAAGAAGTACAGGGCACAGAGGGAGGGAGAGGAGAAGGGAGAGAATCTATAAACTGGAAATTTTTGGTGGCTACATAAGTAAACAGACAAGGAATTATTGGGCGCATTTGTAACTGTCAAAACGCGAAACAGCGTGAAAATGCAAATAGTGGCGAAACTCGAGGGGGGTGAGGGGACGACGACAAAAAAAGGAAGGAATCAATGCAGAGGGTTTCTAGGTAGAAATGAGTGTTGGTAGTCCGGCATATGCTGGTCGGGGGAGGGGAAATGGAGGTTGGAAGGGGGGAGTTGAGGAAATTACCAATGTTGGAACGATGTGTTGACTCTGTCGCAGACATGGACGAGGCAAAACAGAGGCAATTACTGTCCGAAGAGGTTCATTTTGTCTAATGAATCTGGATGAATGGTTAACATTCAGTCCGTCATGCAACTGTGATGAAGGCTGTTGTTTCGGCACAGCGTAATGATGGGAAACCTCCACGAGATTAAAAGAAAAAAAAAGAGAGGGGGGTAGAGGAGGGGAAAAAAGCAACATACATGAAAGATGAAAATGGGGAGAGGTGAGGACAAACAGGAAGTGCAATGGCATTCGAGGGAAGAACTGGGGAAAAAAGTGGGAGGGGGGAAAATGTAAAAACCAAGAGTGATGGACGAGACAATGTCATTACGATCTTTACTGCTTCGGAAGATAAATGGAATGCTTCTGCCAGCAACCATGATGCACGTCATAAATGTATCTCCCGCTCTTCCCTTGCCCGTTTCGGGAGTTACGTCACTGGAAATTCTGACAGATGCAAGTCACATACGTTTTTAAAGACTGCTGCAAAAATACACCGACTTAAAAACCCTCATGTTGGTTCTCAATCAAGAGTACCATTCCCTATTCAATTGAGTATAACGACTGCGTCAAAGGACGGTGTGTGTGTGTGTGTTAGAGAGAGAGAGAGAGAGAGAGAGAGAGGGGGGGGGGAGTGCCTGGATACTTCCAACAACTAAGCTACTGAATCAAGATGTCACATCAACAAGCCTGCATCTAGGCACTAGCCAGGTACTGATAAACCCCTTGAACCCTACGCGACCCTCATTATGCCGCTGGTGTACACTGGCGTACGCAGGATTCTCTTTCGGGATGGGGGGAGGGGGCTGAACTTGTGAACTTGGATGGTGCATAAACAGTGGCGCAGAAACATTTTTCATCTGCGAGGTACAAAATCCGTCCTCAACGTATATATGGTGTGTGTGTGTGTGTGTGTGTGTGTGTACACATCTGGATATCCTGTTTTTTACATAAATACATTTATTTTTTTTATTTTTTAGAATTTATGACTACATTAAAAACAGATAATTCCGAAACATATAAAGCCCCTATACATCGTTTTTGGTTCATTTGGAATGTGACAGAACGGAAAATCAGAATTTTGTCATTTGAAAGAGCGATAGCTGGGATTCCTCCACCCCACCCCTTCCTGCTTTGAAACATGAAATCTCTGGTCACGAATGACACATCTCAACCGGGGATCATTATTTCCAACCCAGCTGTAAACTATATCGTACTACTTTTCTAAAGAATACTAAAACTGGGCGGTGTTTCTGCCGTATGTTGGGTCGCTTCGTCGTTTAATCCTGTTCGAGAGCTTGTTGAGATCTGTAGTGTTTTCTGTGTTTTACAAAAATAAGTCGAGATGGTCCCCAATCGACTCGTGGAAGTTTCATGTTTCAAGGATTGGTAAGACAATGTAGTTATTTATGATGCAATTTGCGATATTTTAAGACTCTATACAAGTACTGAAAGTACTATCATTGCATATGCAAAACCAAAATGCTTCAGTTCTTATAGCAAAGCAAGAAATTGGCATGGCTACTCTTGAAACATTAAAAACGATTGATTCATCGCGTAGGAGGACGATAGTTCAGGAATTAGAGTAAAACCATACGTTCGAAACTAATTTTGTCAATCTTTGGTGCACAATATGAATAGCCGGTTTGAAAACTTAGGTCTCTTTTCGCATGTAGTCCTATTAAATGCACACACATGGCTTGTAGATGAACATGTGTTTCATGGAGGCATGTCAGGCGAACTTTAATGTAAGTGAAAACATATGTGCGTCACTAGTTAAATATCTTCACATCTACATAAAAAATCCAAAACAAATTTCCACCTCACTCAAGGATTATGCGAATTCGATTAAAATTGTACCAATATCTTCAGGTAAATGCGATAGCGGGTTCAGTGTCATGAATCTAACCTTTACTGAACAGAGTGAGATTAAATAGTTGCTTGGATCAAAGAATGAATCGGCGTAAATAAATGTTGGTGATACCCCGTTTTTGGCGTTTTATTTTCATAAGATATGAGCTCCAATTATCATTTAAAACCTTCGTTTTAAAAGTTATTCAAACATAAAAATGGTTATCGGGGGTAATTTTAAGTTTTTTTCCGACTTCATTACTTACATCCATTTGAATTTTAAAAAAATTCGGGGGGCCGTAGCTCCTTCACTCCCCCCTGGATACGCCAGTGGGTGTAGTGTTAAAGAAAGTGACAAAGTGACAAGTGACAAAGTGACAAAGTCTATGTGCCACAGCTAAAGGGGAGAATAAGAAACGGCCTTGCTTTGGTGGACAAGGTATTCTTGGAAAAAGTGTGGCAAGAGCTCGAATTTCGATGGGATGTGTGTCGCATAACTGATGGAAGCCACATTGAACATTTGTAGACGTTCATAAAAATTTGAAGTGTTACTGATAGATAAATAACAAATATCAATGTTGTATTCTATGCAGTTTAGTCGAATTAAATTCTTAAATTTGTTTACTCTATTATGATACACCCTGTATAGACATCGCGAAGGCCTTCTAATCATCAAACAATTTATATTAGACGTCGACTTGGCCACGCGAAAGGAGCACACTGTTAAACAGTAAGCATCCATCCCTCAGAAAACCAGATCCCTAAAAACATTTATATGCTTAGTTCAGCCTGACGGGGCGCTTTTCTTTATTATTAAATACGAAAT
Source organism: Lepisma saccharinum (assembly GCF_977018435.1). Taxonomy (NCBI): domain Eukaryota; kingdom Metazoa; phylum Arthropoda; class Insecta; order Zygentoma; family Lepismatidae; genus Lepisma; species Lepisma saccharinum. The sequence goes on from NC_139229.1 coordinate 37,318,977, forward strand.
TTCCGTCCTCTCGTTGTGGGTCTATGATCATGCGGTATACAGAATCCGTTGCAGGAGCAGGGAGACTAAGCAGGTCGTTGTACTCTCAATAGGATGCAAAAGGGATTGCCAGGCAGACGGAGAATCAGAAGGAATTTCGTGACTTGTTAAAGCAACAGCCTCCATGGTGGGTAACGGTGAGGCAACACAACGAAACCGTAACAAGCAACAACGCAACTATGTATCTTTCTGCGAGGAAGGAAGGGAAAGAAAAATGGAAGAAAAACTCTTCCTTTCTTTTCCATGTTCTACTCACTTGCTGCTTCTACGGAAATCTGAACTTCCGTGCCATTGCTGTTCCAGGATAACAATTCAAACGAGCTGGCTTCTAATGATAACGTCATTTCATAACTTGCTCCGTCGGTATAATTAGATCCGAAAGGTTTATTATTTTCCCTAGCAGAACGTCCCTTCCTACTTTTTTTTCTTTTCGGTACCTTTATATACGAGGCATTGTCAAAAAGTTTCCAGCTTAGCACCTGTTTGTACACGATCGAGTGAAACACGAACAACGCACTGAATTCCACGCTTAAAGGGAGTGACGTCAGAGCACACGTCATGTTGCTTCTTTGATTATCGTTACTTAGCGTCGATTTTCTATCACTGTTTGGCTAATCGCGACGATGATATGATATCGATGAAGGTACACTCACAAAGAACATCGGTGCCCAGGTCGGGATTCGAACCCGGCACTCCTGACGTCGTAGCGTGCTGTGCTAACCACTCTGCACGGAGGTCGGACAGTTCCATATAAAATGGAAGCAAAGGTGGAGCTGAACATTGGAAAGAAAATTATCTACATGCTATATTCCTTTATTCACGCAAATACATGCCCTCTTAATAAGTGATTTATTGTTAGCATCATTAACAATAGTACACGATTGTCTTTGCGATGATCTGCCAGCACATAAATTTTAGCAATTCCCACTTGGAACTGAGTTTTTGTTTTGTTTATTAAGTCCACTTTATGTCCAGATAGGTTAATCGGGACTGGACCTGAAGTTTCAAGTGTAATCCGGAGCACTATATGCCTCCACCGGGTATTGAACCAAGGACTCCTAGATTAGAAGGAAAACCTCTACGAGTCGAAGTTCATTCTAATCACCTCTATAACTCGAAGTTTTAGTTCCACGGACCTCAATAAGTCGAAGTGCAGTAAACTTTAGACCTCTATAACTCGAAGTCGGCGATTTGTCCCTCCATAACTCGAACCTTGGTAAGTCGAAATCCTTGATACCTCGATCCCCCCCCCCCCTCAAGTGCGAGTTATCAAGGTTCCACTGTATTATATAAAATAGTGTTATTGTGTAACTAAATGAGATTCTTAACGTAAGCTCATTGCTGTGTAAAAGAGTGCTATTCTGTAATGAGATTAAATTCATAACATACACCCATTGATTATTTGTGTTATTTTACTTGGCTTTTCTGCCAGTTTTGGCTAATATCGAAGATTAGGATGAATGGTGATTAAGGGACAATCACAAACATATATGAATGATACAACACGAACCCAACAGAGGATTATACTGGATGTGAGTCCAGACGCCAGAGCCTCGTTAGTCAGAAAAATGGGTTCCAGGCTGTACTACGTGGAAGGGAGGTTGATATTTGGGTGTCTTCAGATAGGGGTCACTCCTTGCAAACCATTACCCATTGTTGTATAAAATAGTGTTATTCCGAAAGTAAATTAAATTCATAAAGTAAAAAAAGTAAAGTGTTCCCCTGTGCATAGCACCACGCCATGAAGGCGTATAGGGGGTGTGGGGGTAACGCCCCACACTTTCTTGATCCGGTCGTGAGTGGGGGTGATGTGATCAGCATCACGCCCCTCACCGCCTTTACCCCTCAGGGTTTCCCCCAGGTACCCATGTTATTCGACGCTGGGTGGGCGCCGGGGCCGCTTCCACCATAGTGTTATTAATGTAATGAAATTAAATTCACACAATAAACCCATTGGTGTATAACATTAGCTGTTTTTTTTAACTATGCATTACATTCCTCAGCAATATTCTTGTAAAGTTTTAAAAACTGGATTGTGCATTAAATTCGAGTAAATACGGTAATTCAACAGGGTGAAGATGCTGTTGAGCAATATAAAAATATACGCAAACCGGAAATTTAGAGCAAAGGAAGATGAAACAGGACAGCCTCCTCTTGCATCTTAAGAATGTCTGCTTTAAAATCTTATTTGCTCCGGAACACGGGAGTTCCTTGCATAAAAGCCAATGCATATACATACTGGCAAGAATAATATTAGTAATACCAGTCAGGAGAAAAAAAAAGTTAAGGCTAAAGTATCAAGTTTTGGGGCCTTTTATTATAAATTCCGTACGTGTGGGGGGAGGGGGGAGTCGCAGAGAAAGAAAAAGGCATGGGGGGTAGAGGAAGGAGTAATTTTGAGAAAAAAAGGGGCACCTTCGAACTAGACTCTTCCTTCTTGTTCGCTGCGACGAAATGATTGCCCCGAGAGAAACAGGTAAAATTCCTGAAATGACAGTTTTACGCTTTGCATTTAAGAATTTCGCCATCATGGTTCTTGCCACGCACCCCGGCCTCGTTGTTTTCATCGCGGAGTTGCGGAGAAAGTAGTCCAATTTCCTTCCATATTGCGTCTGCAGGTGCCCCTGCCCCGGCTTCATAAACTTTGAGCCCCCCCCCCCCTTCAACGTTCCAAACACTGGAAGCTTTTGCGAAAATGGAGGAAGGTAAAGCAAGAGGGAAAAAAATCATGTTTTCCCTCCTCTCTGTCTTGGGGAAAGCTTCTTCTTTCGGGAACAAAGAGAATGCAGTAAAGGAAAACGAAAAAAAAAACAGAGACAAAAGAGAAGAGTTAGTCTTCGAAGTTGGATCTCTTGAAAATTCAAAAAGAAAATGAACGGGTAGAATTGGGAGGAGGGGGGGAAAGGGGAAAAGAATGACTTGGTTATACGGAGGAGCAGTAAAAATGTACATTTCGGGTTAATGCCATCGCAAGGATTCGTGTCGTACGGATGACTAACAGATGTTTTGTTTGTTCAAATATGTAAATTTTGTTCTTTATTTACTGCAATGTCTTGCTAAATTTTATTCCGTGGAGCCATGGCGAATTCCTTTAGGAAGGCTTTACGATGTGGAGTCTGGATCCTGTACTTTTTATTCGGGCAAATATCTTGCTTTGCCACGGACAACGTTCAGGGTAATAACGACGAAGAAGGCAAAGCAATTAACGTGTAAGTTCACAGATAGGCTAATGGGGAATGGACCCACAGTTTAAAGTTCGATCCGAAGGCCCATGTGCCTCCAGCGCTTTCATACCAGGGAACTCTCTGATTACAAGGCCACGACGATACCACCACGCTATCGCGAGGCACGCGAAACAATTAAGGGAGACTCCAGACCGAAGCGACATAATGCACGGCACTGACAAAGAGGATTCGCTTTTTTGTCACTTTTGGCTAATCCCGAAGATGAAGATGAGTGATGATACGATGAAGGGACACTCACAAGAACACCCATGCCCAGATTGGGATTCGAACCCGGGATCCCTAGTACTGTAGCGCGTTATGCTAGCCAATCCTCCACTGAGGTCGGCCTTAATAAACATGTAGCAATGCATTTCTCGGAACTAGCTAAAATAATTTATATATCTAATACATCATGTATCAGATATCCTTTACAAAGAACCTCAGTACTACTCTCAAAGGCAAGACTTAAAAGGGGAGTACGTACACGTAGTACACCCAAATGTCAACCTCACTTCCACGTAGTACACCCAAATGTCAACTTCACTTCCACATAGTACACCCAAATGTCAATCTCACTTCCACGTAGAACACCCAAATGTCAATCTCACTTCCACATAGTACACCCAAATGTCAATCTCACTTCCACGTAGTACACCCTTGGTCTCCCCGATGGCGCAGTGGTAGCGTCGTCGCCTTGTAGTTAAGGGGTCCTGGGTTCGATACCCGGTGGAGGCACATAGTGGTTCGGATCCCACTTTAAACTGTAGGTCCAGTCCCGATTAGCCTTACTGTGCATAAAGTGGACTTAAAACACCAACTCAAATCAAACGTAGTACACCCTCGACTGCATCTGGCACACTAACTAGGCTCTGGAATCTGAACCTACGGCCAGCTCGCTCGCTCGCTCGCTCGCTCGCTCTCTCTCTCTCTCTCTCTCTCTCTCTCTCTCTCTCTCTCTCTCTGTCTGTCTGTCTGTCTGTCTGTCTGTCTGTCTGTCTGTCTGTCTGTCTGTCTGTCTGTCTGTGTGTGTGTGTGTGTGTGTGTGTGTGTGTGTGTGTGTGTGTGTGTGTGTGTGTGTGTGTGTGTGTGTGTGTGTGTGTGTGTGTGTGTGTGTGTGTGTGTGTGTGTGTGTGTGTGTGTGTGTGTGTTTTTTTTTTTTTGTCGTTATATGTACTGTGTCCCTTTTACAGCCTCAACTTTTAACCAAGGTACGGGCGCAAAACAGCCTATTAAGTGCTGACGCACGGGCAATTTTTTATTCAATCAATCGATCAACAAGACTTAAAACATATTATAATGAACCAAGTATTAAAAAGTCCCACGTTCCGTTAACTATGCAACACGAAAAACATCACATAACATTATTATTACAAAATTTAAATTGGGGGAAAAAAACTGAACGCTCGCTATTGCATCATGGAAAATATCTCTCTTCTACCTTGAAATTGCCTATCACTTGTCCATTTACCACAAACTAGCAAAAAAAAAAGTCTCTTCTCAAATTTTCCACTTCCGGGGAAAGCTAGGAACGAATCTTTCTCACAGCAAAACATTAAATGACGTAGTTACTGGAGAAAAAGCCCCACGAAGGTTTCCAACCGTTGTAGAAAACCCACTCGGCTGACTACATCAAACCACTGGGGTTACATAACTATCTTTCAATGCATCAGAAATTATGTGGTTGCATGGAAAGTCGTTACTACATCTGCACACAAGAGTTCATTAATTTGACATAGCGTGGAAAAGTAATCATATGCAATCTAGGTTTAGCAACATTATGATCCGATTTCTATTCATACTGACGGTTTATGTTGACCCTGAAAAGTTTATCTCCTGTCGTTATCAACATGAGAGTCAAGAAAAGAGGGAATTAGGGTAATAAAGCTCAACAAATTCAGTCACGGTTAAAGGTGGAGACAACATTGTCAAAAATATGTGAATGGATGTGCGCATGCGTACATGAACTTACGTTAACGCACAGAGGAATGGTTGAAGCTCCCGCCTTTCATTCAAGTAATCTGATAGTTACTTTTTAAGAGTAACTAGAGTCGGGACGCCGTTAAAATCGAGTCGGGACGCCGTTAAAATCGGTGTACAATTACAGCGCAGAACGGTTATTTTAACAAAATCCTGTTTCCGTGCTGGCTGCTTTGGGGAGGGGCATTTTTAAGGTTGCCACTTCTTGCCCAAGCAGCAGGCCTAATTGGTTGTTTGACCGCGTTTTGCTTCGAAAGTAAACGCGGCAACAGAGGGTCACTGCAATAAAGGCGGTTTCCGCGCCGACTGAAAGAGCGGCGGGACTTTAAGTTACAATTACTTGGTTCAAAAAGTAACTGAGTTACAGCTACTCACTTTTAAAAAGTAACTGTTACAGCTACAGTTACTGTCTGCAGGGTATTTTCTTCCTAACATATTAGACACAATCAATGCTCACGACAAGAGTTCTGGGTTCGAATCTCGGTCCGGGCATGGGTGTTCCTTGTGAGTGCCCCTTCGTCAATTTCATACCATCACTTATCCTCGTCTTCGCGAGGATGCCAAAAGTGGCAGAAAAGCGAAGTAAAATAAACCACTCCGCCATGCAGGTCGGCACAGAACTGTTTGGAAGCAGTCTTTGGAAATAACTAGTTACCAATTGTAACTTTAAAAAGTAGGGGCTGCGTCCCAGATGGCGTAGTGGTAACGTCGTCGCCTTGTAATCTACGGGATCCGCGCTTGATACCCGGTGGAGGCACAAGTGGTTCGGATACCAATTTAAATTCTAGTTCCAGTCCCAATTAGCCATACTGTGCCTAAGGTGGACTTAAAACCACGAACACAAAAAGTAGGGGAGGAGACTAATCGTAACAGAGTTACAATCAAAAGTTACTTTTAGACACTCCAAATCTTAACTTGAAAATATGGAACGTGGGGGAAGATCTAAATTTGGCAACTCTGTTTCCATGTGTTTTCTCTGGATGCTAAGGTGAAAAGTAAACATACAAAACCAAATACACATGGGTGGAGCGCAGTGACTATCTGATTTGACTCCCGTCTGCAGTACTTTCCAGGCCCGATCTTCTAAAACCCAGGAACATCACTACAAAAGAGACGCTAAGTGTACATTTGCACAATTTTGCCCATTTCTTAAACGAGTAACAATCAAGCCTAATTCCATCCCAACACGAAAAGTAATTTATTGGATTGTACTGGGAGGATCCAAAACCCTCTATATTTCATCCGGGAGCAAAGGGAAAGTTGATGCACACAAACCCCCTCCCGACGACAAATTTCTTAACTAATATCGCGACGCTGTCACTATAGCTCACAGCCTGGGAGTATTGAATGCGACAGTTGAATTACGTGCCTTGGATGTCAAACGCTATCTCCCAGCGAGTCTTGTTTCATTAGTAATTAGTCTTTCGCGGCATTCACATGTCATGTCCTTGAAGGCTCGCGCTGTTTGCTTGTCTAACACAGAAGACACCGTCAAGAGAGGGATCCATAATTAGTCTCCTCCCCTTATGCAATTACCAAACAGACAAAACCGAAAACGGAACAGAAGAAGCAAGTTAATTGCATGAAGGTCCTATTTCCTTAATCAGCAATTCTAAAATTGCTGTTGTTGTTATTCCCGACACCTGAGCGCCCTGTGTCTCGGTGCTGCTGCTGAGCAGAAGGAACTATCGATTCATATCACATATCTCGCCGCATTCCTTGCATCGTTCGTGCAATGAACTTCTAACTTCGCGCGTGAACTCGTCTGATGTGAAGTCTCTCCTATATCTCTAACCATGCGCGTGAATTCCAGTATAGCAAAGTCAGCTACAGTTTCAAAGCTCCTTTATTTCTATATTTTTTTACAGGGTGAAGCAAAAGCCAGGTTACATAGGTGAATGGCCAACACGGCCGCTAGATGTAACACCACTGGATTTTTGCTTGTGGGGACACGTAAAGGCTGTCATGTACGCTAAGAAAATAAAAGAGTCCGGACCACCTCAAAGAAAATCCTAAATCATTCCCACCACACTAGTAGACAGACGTCTTGCATAACTGGGAGTGTCGAATTGAAGCCTGCATGCAAGAAGATGAAGCGCATATTGAACACACGTATTGTTTAATCGTGTGTGTGTTATTATGCACGTTTTAGTTTTCGTTTGCCTCGCCTTGTATATTTATTTCCTACCATTTCAAAGAACGAACTTATAGTCCTACCAGTCTAAGAGCGCCCGCAAGGGGGTCCAGAGGGGACACTTCCCCTGAAGTATGTGAAAAAATTCATGCAATTCGAATGGTGAAATAATAGCGATATTTTATTCCAAATAATACTTTTTTCTGTGATTTACAGTCTATAAGCTACAACAATTAATAAAATAACGAGAGAACGTTTCTACTAGAGACAGAATCATGATGTCTGTGTAACTAGGGTGTGTGGGACGAGATTGGGAAGGAAAATTTTATAATACAGACGTACGGGCCTGAAAAAAATCTCCATTTCCCGACAAGGTCGGAAAATGTTCGATTTCAATTTCGATTTGTAAAATAATAATAATAAACTATTAAATATGTTTCCATGATTGAAGGACAAGATGTGAAATCTAACTTTGCCCCCGCCTCCTGAGAAAAGATCCTCCGGGCGCCCTTGCACCACTAAGCTCGTTATGAAATGGAAACCCTTGGCACCATCTTGTGGCAATTTGACAAAACATTTGTGTATTTCGTCCAACACCCCGGGGCCAGGTGAAGCAGGACATGAAAATGGGACGACGTGACCTTGAACCATCCAACAACAGGCCTGCTTCTGTGGATGACACCTCCGAATCGGAAGGACATAAAATGCAATCGCAGTACAATCAGTTAGGTTTGCTGTTGTATCTACCGTAGTGTTGCAAACTGTACAGTTAACGGCGGAGTGGTTAGCCCAGTCCCCAATGCGCTATGAGTTCCTGAGTTTCTATCGCGGCCTGGACATGGTTGTTAATTGTGAATGACCCTTCATCAATTTCATTACATCACTTTCGCGATTAGCCAAAGGGGAAGAAAAGCGACGCTAAATAAACCAAACCAATCAATAAATCAAAACAAGACACTGACGATCAAAGAATCTATTATTTAGTACAGCTAAACGAAAAAAAGTATATTTTCTCTACATTACCTTCATATCCAAAAGAATTACAACCACTGTGAACCTATAATACTACATTGTGGTACAGTCACGGTCACTCCTGGGTTATAACCAATCCACTGAAAGTTAATGGAAGTGTTACAATCCAGAAGCGTCCGTGGTTGTACTTTACCTTACGTGATCTGTGCTCTTGGAAAATTTTATAAGGAAGTTGAACCTGATTGAAATGAGTGCGAAACGATGGAATGAAGAACCATAGAGATCTGTTCCTGAATTATATATATTTATAATAACCTGTTAAAATCTATCATAAATATATTCACACACACAAAATATATGCATATATGGAGACTAACTCTGCTCCACCCCAAATCAAAAACATTCCTACGCCAATGTGTAAAAGATTTTTCCACTAGGTTTCCAAATGAAAACTTGTGCATGGAGCAAGTCTCGTTTCCTGCTTTCCAATGTCATGAGTGCAGTGGCTGGAAAAACTGATGTGCATCTAGCGTATACAACAATAAAAGGCAACTAAGTGTAGACAGTATAATATACGTAAGAAAGATGGCGACCGTGAAACCTTAGATCATCCTTGGTTTCCAATTATTGAAGAAAACTGAGAAGTGTCCTGCATTCCTCTGTGCAATTACGAACATTTTTTCCCAAACCAAAAAGTAAATACTTTTGTGATTGATGGGCATTCATTTGGTTATTGTCGAGCTTGAACGGGGTCCGTGAAGGAATTAACTGTTCGGTAACAAAAAGAAATATATGCACGACATGTCGCCTATTTAAATTAATGTTTGGTTATTTTCTTGTCTTTTTCTGGCTCGTTGCATTATGCTTCTCTGTCTTGCTTTTTCTTTCCCATTCTTTTTTCTCTATCATTCTCTCTGTTCTATTCTTTGTCTTTTCTCTCTCTCTCTCTTGTTTACTTATTTATTGATTTACCTTTCCTCTTTCTCTCTATTTTTGTCGCTTCTACTATATCCTTCTTTCTCTCACACACACTTCTTCATTTCCCTCTCACACTCCCTTTCCTCTCTCTCATTTCTCTGTCTCGTTTCTTTAGAGGGTGTCTACCAAAATAACAAACCCAAAATTCTCTAATCGACCCCTACTTAGGTAAAGTTGGAAATCAGCAATTACGAAAATATTTTTTATTTAACCAAAAATCCCTACCAAAAAAGGCTGTTGAGATGACTGAAGCTTTACTTTTAAAAGATAATTAGACTTGTTTTAACTATTACCTAATGCATGTCAAAAATAATGCTTCAGACTTCACCCTGAATAGGGAATGGCCACATTAATTTATATAATATTTTTTACAAAACTTCACCCATACATTAATGTAATTCTTAAGAAACAAAGCTGAACAAACCTTAACAACAACTCACAATTTTAATTTCCAAATATTCGAAAAACAACTGTCAGGAAAGCTCGCAAATGATAAGATAGGTGTAGACCTGAAAAATAATAAAAAAAAAGGCAGGTATCACTTGGTCAAGAAGAAGAGCAATGGTCTTTATATTTGTGACAGTGGGGTGTAAGGGGTGATTCTTTCCAAAGACACCCAAATGTTAACGTCCCTGCCATGTAGTTCACCCTGAATTGCATCATTGCAGACTAACGAGGCTCTGGTGTCTGGATTAAAAGTCAGTATAATTCTCTGTGGCGCTCGTATTGTATCATCCTTGTGTTTCTGAATGTCCCTTTATCCATCCAAACGAAGTAAAATAAACTACATCAATCAATCATTGTGATGGCAAAAATTCTCGACCGGAAGGATAAATTCTTCACTTTTTCTTGACTTCTTGACCTACCTGTTCATTACATTTTCTAGACTTTCATGACCGGTGGACACACTGCCTTATCTTTCTTCTTTCTTTCTTTATTTTCCCTTTATCTCTCTCTCTCTCTCTCTCGCCTAGTTTATTTATTTATCCTTTTTTCTGTTCCCCTTCCCCCTCTCTCTATTTCTCTCCTTTCGTTCGTTTTTTCTCTCATATCTGTTTCTATTGTTTCGTCTGTCTGGTTATTCCAAATAACCCTTTTTCTCTGAACTAATCGAAAAGGGAAAATTGATCACCAGGGCTCGGAAGCTGATGACCTAAAAAATCTATAACAATGACCTAAAATCGCTCTGAAAAGGCTAGGTTGATTATTTTTTCATAAATTATATGATAAGAGTATTTGGCTAATAAGATAAATATCGTTGCTTGGCGGTTTAAACTACCGAAGCAAATGTAAGGAAAAAAAGCAATTATTTTGTAATGTAGTCTTTTTTAATTTATTTTTACTTCAAGGTTATTACATAAAATACACCACAAGCTTTTCTGAATAAGTCATTCACCTCCTTTCAGAGTAGCCCTTGCACGATACAGTAATTCGGTCAGCACACGAAAATACAGTTGTGTTTCGCGTGCATCAGATTATAATTATTTTATCTTGTGACTAATTTTACTTTAAAACATTAAAGCGATAATAGTGGCCAGCAAGGGAACCTCAAAGCACAATTAATTATTTAATTCGCAGATTTCGGCTAAAAATAATATTGTGTTTTTGCGCAAACTATATTTTCAATTACTAGCATAGTTGATAGTCAGTAGGGTGACCATACGTCTTGTTTTGACCGGGACAGTCCCGTTTCAGAGGCATGTCCCGGTCGTCCGTCGATATTAATAAAAAAAATACTATTTGTCCCGTTTTATAAAAGCTAAGAAGTTAAACTCCGTACCAGCTAACTGTAGACCAGGCGAACGAGAACAAGTATCTGCGCAAGTAGTGACGCGAGACGGCTCCACCAATGAACAGTGAGAGAAGCGGGATTGTGTAATGGGCGACGGGAGTTACCCGATTTCCTCCTTCTCTTTAAGCGTTGCAAACCTTTGAAAAGGATAATACCGAACGCACATGGCACACGGACCGTATTTTTGTCTCCAGGCCCGTACGATTGATTTAAGAATTTCTTAGGGAAATATTAGGGATAAAACTGCATGAGCAAATTTTGACAAGCCGTGCATTTAGCGTACGGACTAAGGTCTGGACCGTACATGTATGGTCAGGACCGTACGGTTGGCAACGCTGCCCTTTCACCACTTCATTTTCTTCCTCCTCCTCTGCCGATATGCGCGGCCCTGATCTACAGTTAGCTGGGACAGGGTATAGCTTGAAAAGATATGTGGGGTAAGATTTTCGACGTGTTTTATGGGAGGTTGGTGAAAAATAAAGCTGTTCTCAAGAAGATTGGTTCTTCCGTTAGATATTTATGGCATTCCTCAACTTCAGAATCAGAAAATACCAGAAACAATATGTAAGCCGTATCGAGATTATAATAATCAATGAACACCTTTTGACAAAGAGTATTTCATTATTGTTTATGGAGTATCATTTATGTGATCCATACTTTAGTAAATAATAATATGTTAATAGTAACAATCGTAAAATTATGCCTAACCGATTTTATGGAGGAAATAAACTGACCTCCTTGGAATGTCCCGTTTTTGGGCTATTAGTAACTTATTCTAACAAATGCATTTCAAATTCACAAAAGAACAGGAAAAGAGGAAAAAAAATTAAAAATATAAAAATGCATAAAAAACGACAAAAATACTGAAAAATGACCAAAAGGCCTGAAAATGCAAAATAAAATTAGTTTTCTGGTTCTAACTGAAGGGAAATGAACTACTATTAGGTCTAGTATTGTATTCAAGCCCCAGGTGAAAAGATGATTTCTCATCACACATGGCACATGAGAATAAGAGACGTCTTGTGTCATATGGAATCTACTCTCTCTCGATTTCAAACATTCGAAATGCAACAATATCACTGGAACCTCACTTCCTCCAGCCAGAAGAGAGAACAAATGCTCGACACATATTTACAGCACGCGATAGCTGGAACGAGATACGAAGCACGCCAACTCACGAATAACGACCCAGTGACGAGAGAATTTCTGCTTAGCTCGCATAAAATCATAATAAAACTCTCCCATATCTCCGTGTTTACCGAACTCTAGAAATTGCCTAGGCATCACTGCAGGTGGGGAGGTCATGCGGTTAATATATAATGTATATTTTTAGAAACGGTCGATTCTGCGCCGAATAAAACTCGCAAAGTTACCACCACGGAAGCTCTAGTCATCCTGATTATAAGGAAATGAGCTTTATGTTTCATTATCATTATTCACCTCCGCTTTTGGACATTTGGAATTTCCCTTCAGTACACTCTACAAAACATGCTACTGTGTTGCCACCATAGCCAGCATACTTGGTGTAGTACAACACTAATCGAGTGTTAATGGTCTTTATTCTAGGCCTGGGAGCAGAAAGCTCTAACGAGTAAACTAGTAACACACAAACAAACAAAAAAGAAAAAAGCGTGGTCAGCGCACCGAGTCCCATCCATCGCTTCTGTTTTCTGGTTTTAGAGACCATAGCCCGGTACTTCTTTTCAATTGTCCTCACGACGCTGGGTCAAGGCCGAAATTTTGGAGTCTTCAACCGGGAATCGAACCCGGGACGGCTCGCATCAAAAGGCGAAGAGCGCTAACAATTTCACTATCACGCACAAATGCACCAACTGAAAATTTGCATTTAAAATTTTGGGTACGTCAGCACTTAGACTATTTTGCACCCATCACACACAGCCCCTTACCATAACTAAAATAACATAACTGTAATCTCGTCGTAAATAAATTATTACAATAAAAAAAATTCTGACTGGTTAAAAGCTGAGGCTGTTAAGAGGCACTCAGCACACATACGGACAAAAGACAGGACAAAACACAAAATTATACTGGCCATAGTGCCAGTCGCCAGAGCCTCGTTCGTCTGCAAAATGCAGTCCAGGGTGTACTATGTGGAAGTCAGGTTGACTTTTGGGTGCCTACGTGGAAGGTACCCCTTACACCCCACCAACTGAAAGTGCACTGAAAACAATAAACAGGCAACAAGTCAAATCAAAACCGCGATTGCATCCTGAAACAGAAAATATATAACATATTGAAGTTTCCTTGACGTTATGTTTGCGAGAGTAATCATGACTTTTCGGGGTTCATCAAAGAGATGTTGGTTTAAATATTTATAACCATAAACACAAGATGGAATAACAACATCTAAAAGCGCGAGAAAAAAAATGACAGACAGGTAACAAGAAACAAACCTGGTGGAGATACATTGCACAATGGTTCGGACCCCACTTCAAACTAAGTCCAGTACAGATTAGAATATCTGTGCATAAAGTGGACTTTAAACAATAACTAAACTCAACTACAAGAAAACATAAAAGAAAACAAGACATGAATTACAAAACAGAGCCATGATACGAAAAAAAAAAAAAACGACAGACAGAGAACAGGAAAACAAGAAATAAATGAGAAAATAGAAAATCAAAATATATTAATGAAATTGAGAGAAAAAAGACCGTGGCCGTGCTAATGTGTCAGATTGTGGGCTCTTGTTACGGGAAGAGTGATGATTCGAGTCTCCTGGGGAAAAGCGTAACGAATATTATCCTGAGTGCATGAGACCGGTGGCCAGTCACCATCGTGAGGAAATTGGGAAGCTTCGAACGAGTAGCGTATACGGTCATGGAAACCGGCAACAACGACTGGGGGTTCGTCGTGCTGACCACACGTAACCCCCTAACTGACTGGATGATCGCTCACCTGTGCTGAGGCATGTGAGAGTGAGGTTGGCAGTCGGTAGGTAGGCCTTGCTTCTCAAGGGCCATGGGTTATATCAGAGATCGCCGAACTTTTACAGCCTTGGAGCTACTTCACACATTTGGAAATGCATAGCGAGGTACTTGGGGGGATACTTTAATGATGATTTCTTGGTTTACAAAAACTTTAAGATCTAACAAATTTCTTCTTTTTAATAGATAGGGCTATAAATTAAATATTATTCTCCTTGCAAGATCTTTAACTTAAGAAGAGGTTTGATCAGCTCTTGTCTCTCACGGTGATAGGTTTGTCCAGTTGATTTATGTTGCATTGAGCTATTCTTTGGTACACATATCAGTCCACAAATCTTTATATATCTTTAGCTCTGGCAGTTACTGATAGTTTTGATACGAACTGTCGGACCTAACTGACGCGTAAGGGTCTTTTCTTCTCATCTCTGCTGCTTAGTAGCCTAACAATTTTGCTATTTTTATTAGTACACAAGTTATAATCAATGTCAAGGTTTAAGTCTGTGTGAGACTGACAATGGTTCTAGTGTATTAGAATAAGAGGATGATTGTTATTATTTTATTATTACTGATGAGCGTTGAAAAATGATGATAAACATCCATGTAAAGTGAAGTGTACAAGGGCCTTGTTATTTAAGCATTTAGTTTTATTAACCACAAACAACATTTTACACAATCCGCGCTTTCTCCTTTCACGTTAGAGACCATATCAACAAAACAGAATATATCCTGACAACGTGCAAGTTGTCTTCTTCTTCTTGAGAGTGTAATATAAACCTATCATTTGCTTACAGAAATATTGACAGGTCTGTTCGGTGGAGCTGCAATCAGTAAGCAAGATTTTTCCCTTGAGGTTTTTGTAAACGTCCGCACTGTGTAGCCAAGAAATCACGAGCCACTGAAAATACCTCCGCGAGTTACCGGTAGCTCGCGATCCACGGTTTGGCGATCCCTGGGCTATATGCAGAGATAAGCTAATCGGGATGCGAACCACAATGTCTCTCCATCGGTTATAAAACCCGGGACGCCTTGACTACAAGGCGACAACGTTACACTATAAATAACAGTGGCATAATAAGAAAAATAATCAGACAAACCTATAGCATAAGTGGAGGTAGAAAGTAATGGAGCGAAATTGGGATCGTACAGTAACAATCAAAAGTGTCCTGTAATTTAATCCCAAGGATTTGATTTTCCATTCAAGTTAGGAGGCAAACACATCTACGCTGACTAGAATTTTGTACATTAATTCAATGGCTATAATTTCCAATATAACAATTTAATTTTGTTAGCTTTGGCCAGAGGTGTATAAAATACAATTTGACTTCCGGTTACCGCACACCACGTGCTGTATGATGCCATCACAACTACTTGGAATGCTTCTGCGACTCTCACTATTCTTTAGGGTTCAGACTTAGTGACTGACATAAACAGAATTGATTGATTTGGTGCTTTAAGTCCACTTTATGCACAGCAAGGCTAATCGGGACTGGACCTACAGTTTAAAGTGGGATGCGAACCACTGTGTGCTTCCACCGGGTATTGAAACCGGGACCCCTTGATTACAAGGCTATGGCATAAACAGAAGTACTTACATGTCCAAAACAGTCAACATCCACCAATACGAACGGCTTACCTGCAATACAAAAGAAATACAATTTAAGGATAATAATAATAATGTCTCCTAAGATACATTAGCAATCAAGCAATCTCCTGCAGAAAAGTTTCCAAAGGAAGACTGGCAAAAATCGCAAGTGTCATCTATTACATTTCATTAAAGGAAAGGTACACGAAACAGAACCAGCATAAGGAACAGGAATAAAAGAAACAGAGAGAGAGTAAAGGGGTAAGATAAAAAGTTAAAGGGTGATGTGGAGGTAGAGCTCCACATATTCTTGATCTCGACCATAGTTCTGATGATGTGAACATCATCAAGCCCGGCCGCCTTTACTTCCCAGGGTTGACTCCCGTACCCATTGATACGAGGCTGGGTGAGCCTCGGAGCCGCGCAGAAACAGAGAAATGACTGGAAAATTTCCTGGTCCAGATAACCACTCCGCCAAGGAGGTCGGCGAGAGTAGAGGATAGAGAAAGAAAAGGGATAGAGAAAAGAAAGAAAATAAAAATGGGTAAGAGTAGGAAGAGAAAGGACAGAAGAGAAGAGAACAGAGACTAAAGTAAAAAGAGACGAGGAGAGAGAGAAAAAAAGGGAACAGAAGAAAGAAAATACAATGGGTAAGAGTAGGGAGAAAAAGGACAGAAGAAAAGAGAACAGAGAGTAAAGTAAGAGGAGAGAAAAATAAAGAGGCGAGAAACAGAAAGAGAATAAAAGAGATAAATATAGAAGCGAGACAAAGTACAAGACAGGAAGAGATACAAAGAAACTAGACAAAGAAAGAAAGAGAAAGGAAGGAAGGCAAACGTAGAAAGAAGGAAGATACAGAAGAAAGAAGGAAGATACAGAAGAAAGAAGAAAATGGAACAGAGCGAGACTGAAAATAAAAAGAAGCGAGCAAGAAGAAATACTTTGATAAAGGAAAAACATAGAAAGAAGATACAAGGTCCGAGAATTAGTAATGAGATTGATTTTATGTTGTCCCACGTGTGCACTCTATCTGTGAAGTAACGTGTTCGTGGTGTAGTGTGGTCCACAATCTACAACCTGTCAAGACGACATGAACTTGCTATGGGCATGCAAATTATGCCGCCATGTCGTCACGTAATCGCCATGGAGCAGCGAGTCAACATCAAGTTTCATGAAAGACATTCCGAAAACTACCAGCAGGAATAAACATTTCTTGAATTCCATAGCTGTGGAGGACAATGCACAACATTTTCACTACGGTCTTCCTATGAAACGACAAATCGCAGAATGGAAGTCGCTAAATTTACCAAGAGGCACGAAAATGTAGCTCCAAAAATTAAAGGTGAAGACAATGTATTTTTTTACGACAGCAAAGGAATTATTCATCATGTATTTTACCAGAGGGTAAAACTGTAATTGACTCTTACTATCGTAGTGTTCTGAATGATTATGAAAGAGAACTCGCC
This sequence comes from Lepisma saccharinum, assembly GCF_977018435.1. NCBI lineage: Eukaryota > Metazoa > Arthropoda > Insecta > Zygentoma > Lepismatidae > Lepisma > Lepisma saccharinum. Next base: position 37,336,089 of record NC_139229.1, read on the forward strand.
GCGCCCGACCTCAGTGTCCTGAACCGGGCAGTTAGTTCCTGCTCTACGATAATGCACGGTACTCGTATTAGCGAGCAGTGGTAGTCTAGATATTCCTAGTCCAAAAGCAAGTGAGAGTGTTGAATAATCCTCCCTACTCCCCCGTGATTATTTTCTGTTCTCGAAAGTCAAGCTGAACACAGAAACATCCAACAGGTTGTGACGTCCAATCTTCAAGTCATACCACATGTAGACTTGCAGTGTTGTTTCAACCATTGGTCAAGTCTGTTGGTGCAGAAGGGATGTACTTTGAATAATAAACAGGGAATGTTAAAATGTGTTCTTTCCTTTTCATTTGATAACGACCGTCTCATTACTTCATTTTCGGACAGTGTAACAGAATAGCGATACAAGTAAAAGGGAGGAATAATAAGTTGTTGTTGAGTTGAGATGAGTTTGGTTTGTGTGTTTTAAGTCCACTTTATGCACAGTAAGGCTAATCTGGGATCCGAACCACTGTGTCTCCACCGGGTATCGAAGCCGAGCCGAGAAAATTATTACAATGTACTGTGGGAATTGCTTACAAGGGTTCGAACCATTTCACTATATACAGGAAGGTCCATATTGATGGGACACAATGGAAATAGCACATTTATTATGCTCATGTGTAACACATAACCAAGATACAGAAGTTTACAGCATTGTTTATCGTTTGAATATGCCTAGGTAACATCCCATACTGTAGATGGGCACCAACGTGAGGAGAACATTCTTGGACTCTCGAAGTCATACTGTCCATGTGGTGGAGCAAATAGGCCGGAATGGCCTCTGTATCCCTCCATATGTTTCTCTCGACTTCAGCAGTTGTTTCGAGTCTTGTGGTGTAGGTAATTCCTACAGGAAGTATTCCCGTGGGGGCTACATCTGGTAATCTGGATGGCCAATTGATATTGCCGAATCTGGAAATGAATCGACCAGAAATATGGTCTCGAAGGGTTCTGATTAGCACTAATCCTGTATGACTAGTGGCACCATCTTGTTGCATCACATTTATGTAAGACTGAACCACCTTATTTGTTGGAACGAAAAACATGATTGTCATTGTTGCGCTCAGCAGTAACTGTACAGTTCAGATATTGCTCGACTGTATACGCCTGGCGTTACATGTTCTCTGCACTACGAGACATTCAAGGTCGCCCAAGAAACGGATTCTTGGTATTATCTGTTTCAACGATGTTTTTCACAGCACACATGACTACTTTCCGAGACGGTGCTTCACTCTTCTTGAAATGTTTTCAGAACAGCCTTTGTGATGTAGTGATGAAGCTTCCACTAGTGAGGAACGCTTCCACATCATAAGCAATTTCAACCGGAGTTCACAGCACCACAATTTGTTAGAAAATTAAAATGAAAACTGAATTAATATAAACTCCCAAGCTCAGGCTTTCAAATACAATGCATTTAAAAAATGTTAGAATATTCCTACTTTATGAAAATACAAAATAAAATGTGCCCCATCAATATGGACCACCCTGTATTTCAAGGAATCATGCTTCTAAGAATGAACAGGTTCAAGAAGTAAACGCTCCTCTTGGTAGATTCTCTTTCCTGACATTTTCCTTCCCGACCTGGGTTCTGACATTTACAGAAAGGAAAAAAAAAATATTTGCTTTAGATGAATATGGATCATGCTTCAACTCGTGTTTTATTAAAAATGCTTGTTATTCCTCCCTCCCCTCCCCACCGCTTCCGTTTCAATTTGTTGTGCAGCTCGCTCTAGTGGTTGAACCTCGTTATTGACAACTTTTTTTCCTTTTGATGTTCAGGCAAGAGTCAACATCCCACCTCCCAGATCAAACAGTGTAAGGAAATATATGGACGCCTCAGAACTTGCGTGTACTTCCGCTCAGAACGGAAACTGGGCTTTGGCGTAGGACTTGCAAATCATGAGGCAACCCCCCCCACCCCCCCCTGAGTGTGTCCATAGCCAAGAACTGTAAGAAAAAAACACTTGTTGCACACATTTGGGACACATTTTCCCCCTTTATATCTGTACAGCCAACAGTAGAGATAATAGTAGGTAATTTGTTCATCACGAATTTCTTTCTTTTTTATTCCACTTCTTGTATTGTTTTAAAATGTGAAGCTGACGTTCTCTGCTTATTGACGTTTATATCACTGTTGTTAAAGATCCAGAAATTGTAAATATATTCAATTCAGGTCCAGGAGAGAAAAATAAGTAAGAATAAATCCGCCATGTTTGCGGCCAATTTTGTTCGTCGTGTGCAAGGAAATATTGTGAAATAACTTGATCTTCTGTTTGAAGCACCGAATACTGCATAATGCACCATCTAAAATCCCGCCCGCAACTTAGACCTAATTTAAATTGTGCAAGAGAAAAAAAAGTTACTGGACCTTTAACGACCCTGGTATATACAGTAATTCAATTCACAATCACCACATTGTGGAAAACAGGCTGGAGGAAAATGACAATTGACAATTCGCGTACTGATTCTTTCGTCTTTGGATGAACAAAACGTGTACGAACACATGATAGAAAACAACGTGGGATATGCAAACACGGTGGAACTTGGTTATTGAACCTATTCATTGTCAGCAGCATGATTTCGTAAAACGTGTAGGGAAATGTTTCCGGCATATGTAACCAATTCCCACGGTCCTGGAAGTGTACCAAAGGAGTTCAACCTGAAACGAAGTCAATTGGCACACTTTTCAAGCAGGGATCTGTAGGGAGGTCAGAGGTCGAAAACACCGCGACAGCGTTGCCAAGTCATGGATAGTTCTTTGCATATTTTATCTGAGCCATTTTTATTCTTCAATATTGACCAAAAAAAAGCTGGTCAAGGTATGTTTCAAGTCAACTTTACGCCCAGATGGGCAAATCGGGACTGTATCTTCAGTTTTAAGTGGGATCCTAATTATTGTGCAATGCGACTCCAACGGGAGAACCCTTGATTACAAGGCGCCAGAGTTACCACCAAGCCATCCGGGAGGTTGACTTCACTACTGGCAGTTATTACGGTTTCTTTAATCCTTTTTACTGTACAGTAACTAAACTCGCTGTAAATATTATTAATACTATCGGGCAGCCAACAACCAAGCACGTTGGCCACGTCAGAGCAATTGCGCACAAATATGCGCAGTATTAATTTTCTCCCATAAATAACACACGAACGATAGGACCTATCTCTGCAACAACAGCTGCAAGACTAGCTTCTAAGATGCGCATAAGAATCGCTCAAGGATGTTACAGAAGCAGCCCAACTATACATTTCCACCAACGAATTCACATGATATTTTTTTGACGGAACGTGAGTTTCGACGGATTAAAAATGGGAAAAAAACAGAGAGAGAAAAACAGTAGCATCAGAAGCGACAGCTGATGGAGAAAGCTGCGAATTCCAAACGCTGTTCGTCACTGCTAATGCACAGGACACGGCACAGAGTCACGAGTGCTGAAGTTTCGTCATCTACCACTGTGGGAGGGGGATAGGAGCAGGGTGGAGGAATAATCGGGCGTAACATCAGAAGGCAAAAGGCTTCAGCTTACAGATCGATGTACAGTCACAGGAAAAAATGGGACGTACAGTCACAGGAAAAAAAAAATGGGACACCTAGATCCTGAAATACTGGCTTCCCTGAAATGCGTTAAGTGTGTTACAGCGATCAGCCGACTTAAATAGCAATTTCAATAGAAGGTTCTGCTATCGGCGTAGAGTTAATTGAGGGGAAGCCAGTACAGTGAAACCTCGTTAATCCGGACTAATGGGGGGGAGTTGACCGGATTAACTGAAATAACTTAAACGAACAGTAGAAAGTGCATTGAAACTCCGTTTATAGCAACAGACACGTTTATTATGGTGTATTTAAAGGACATAGGCCTACATACATACAGTACAGTACAAAGTCTGCGGGAAACAGAATTTCATCAGTGGTTGACTGCCTTTTCTTTAGGGAGTTCTCTTGTTGACTTCTAGCCACATTTAAAATCTTGCATTCTGCTTTTTTTTTTACTTCTGCCTGTCCGGATTAAGAGAAGTCCGGCTTATCAGGGTCCGGATTGACGAGGTTTTACTGTATTTCACGATTTAGGTGTCCCATTAGCATTGTCGATGATTGTACATGCAGCCAAAATGCATCATGCGGAAAAAAAAATCGATCAAGAACAGAACTTAGCAAAACTAGTAAGCATGATTTGGTACCCGTTCTCCGACGTCAAAATGTACGCAACTTACTGACCGTTCCAAAGACTGATTGATTTGGTTTATGTTACTTCGCTTTTCTGCCACTTTTGGCGAATAGCGAGGATGAGGATGCTGATAAGATGAGAAAAAATGAAGGTACAATCACGAGCACATGTGGACACGTGATTATACTGGACATGGATCCAAACGTCAGAGCCTCGTTAGTCTGCAAAATACAGTCTGCACACAGAAAATTAAATGCATCAAATCTATTGATGCTCCAGAAACGCATTATTTGATGCACATAAGTTTGTTTTATGGCCTTTGCAAAGAATCAGGTTTACAGTTTGATGTATTTTGTACAGGGTGGCCCGAAATCCGAAACATCAGGTAACGAAAATTATTCGGTAGCCTTTTATGGGCCACCCTGTATATCGTAAACGAAATATTAAATGATGCAAATAAGTATCTCTTTCTATCGAGCTGCGCTTTAATGCATCAGTTTTTTTACGTTTTTTATGCACTTTCGTGCATCTTCTTCCATGATGAACTTGTCATTTTTTTGTTGCAGATGATGCATTTATTTTTCTGTGTATAGGGTGCACTACGAGGAAGTGACATTGACATTTTGCTGTCTTTGAAAAGAGTAACCCCTTACACTCCTACATGATAACACCATTAAGCCTTGTTTCCATGATAACCAAAAACTAAATATGCTAACCAAGGCAGGATTTATTTTATTTTATAACATAAACTAAATGTTACGTTTCAACCTTCTAGCAAGGTCTTCTTCAGACTCTGTACAAAATACAAATGAAATAAGGTACAAAACAGGAAGATATATATACACAAAAATCACTCCCCTCCAGACACAAAATTATTAGAAAGTTGTTTATCTGGAACATTCCTTTCCAGGTGTTCCATCACGGTGGCCTTCTCCTGTCAACTGTTGTTTGACCTGATAGGCGATTTAGATAAACATTTCCTTTCATCTGGAACGTGGTTGGACTCCTTATCTCACGCCCTTTTCCTGTATCCTTTCTTTCTTCATTCCTCTTCCTTCTTTTCTCCTTCACTCTTGTCCTTTCCACTCATTCTAACACCTTCTTCCATTCTTTGTTTATCTTCAGTCCCCCATTCCAGTTCATGAATATTATGAGAGTAAGTTACACTTCTTAAATTGTGAATAAATTAACATATCATTCTGCGAAGTGACAAATTTATGCCAAAAAAAAAGAAAGCAGATCAATCCAAGAAAGAGAAAATGCATATCTTCTTGATGGTAAATACTGGATTCAAATGCGAGAAACAGAGAGAAAATTAACAAGAATAAGAAAAATAGGAAGTTCCTTGAATGGGAATACGCCATTGACCTCTGTGCCAAGTTCCTCATGGGGCTTGGATTTGCATGAAGTATGTAGGTCTGAAAAATGCTACGCGCAAAAGGTTTTCAAGTATGACCCATTGTCTTAAGTCACGATTAGCCTCAATAGCGAAGGGAAAGAAAGTTCTGCAAGATTAAGTGTAGGTATTATGGGCTATAGATGGACCATAAATCCTCGTGCAATATGCGCAGGACTCAATCATTCTCGAGCGAAGTATGTTCTTTATTTTTCCACTAAACATGGAACTGTTCTCACGCTGGTTGAAGCGCCGCGAAAGAGACGAAGAGAAATAGAATATTTGGCATATCACAAGAAAAAAATTGTTTGTTTGGGATAACCAAAAAAAAGAGTTTCTCGGAACCAAATATTTGTTTAAAATAGTCGACAAGAAATGATTATTCACCAGAACAAAATTAATTTAGTAGTCGTGCACATTTGCTTAGTTACCGAATTTAGTAAATGGTTACGGTTGCCAAAAAGTTTAACCAAACGTGTGTTGTTAATTCAAACAAATCCGTTCGATCTGTGTACATTATGTCGCTTTTCTGCCGATTTTAGGCTTCCTAAACCAATAATGCTAGAATAATGATTGTTGTTTCTTTTGTTACATACAGAACTCTCCAAGTGTGGCCTCTACCCATAAAACAAAATAAAATATCGTCTTTCAGACACACACAATGCTGTTTATGGTTTGCTGAATTTCAATCTCACATTTGTGTATCCCCAGTAGCGTAACTAACACGATCTGCGCCCCCAACCCACCCCCCGCAACTTTAAGCAGTGAGCCCCTACTTTTTTTTTAAAGTTTTTTTCTAAAGTATTAATTCACGCCTACATTTATATTAGGTATATACAAATATGAAAATACATTCATGTAATTCGAATCAATGTAAAAACTGGTACGGAAGGTTAAGACAACAGACAAACTGTAAAAAATTACATACTACAATTATCCTATGAAAATTCACTGTAAAAAAAGGTAAAGCAAAGTGTTCCCCTGTGCATAGCACCACGCCATGAAGGCGTATAGGGGGTGTGAGGGTAACGCCCCACACTTTCTTGATCCGGTCGTGAGTGGGGGTGATGTGATCAGCATCACGCCCCTGACCGCCTTTACCCCCCAGGGTTTCCCCCCAGGTACCCATGTTATTCGACGCTGGGTTACAAAAATTACGATATTGTTAAATGTCCATTACCAGTCCTGTGCGTTTTTTGATGGAAGCAAATTCTTGTTCTATTTTGGTCAAGCCCAGTTTTCGAACCCTATCGCTTTCGATGCTTAACAGCGCCAGTTCACTCACTCTCACTCTTTTCATTGTGCTTCTCAAGTAATTTGTGATCAATTTTAGCTTGGAAAACATATAAGCAGTGCATACGTCAGGAATGCTACTAGCCAGACAGAATATTGTCTTCTATCAAGACTGAATTTTGCAACTTTGCTGATGTTCGACTGTTTCATCTTTTGATTTCAGTTGGTACTACATCCCAAAAACAAACAATTTCTGTAACTACAGTGCAAGAAGTTTCTTCATATTTATCCCAGAAATTAGCAGCGGATTCCACTGCTTGTCAGTTTGTTCCGTTAGGGCAGTGGGGCTTGAAAAGGTGAAGCTTTCTTTAATTTGTTTAACTCGGAAATCTACTGTTTACTTGATTTACTAGAATATCTAAAGCAGGGTAGAAAAGCGCAATTTTCTTGCCTGTCGACTACGCTTCGGCGACGTAATCAATGACTTGAACTATTCATCTAATGAAAGTCTTCTTCTAATCTGGTATTCCATTTTCTACTTTTCTAGTGATTAACATTTTATGTTTGCAGTTGTAAAAATAAAATATGTTTGGTTGAAAATATATTTTAATATCGAAAGAAAAACTTTGTTAACTATCGATCGTTCTTAATTTATCGTTCTTACTGCGCCCCCGAACCCTGTGTACACGGCGGGGGTTATTTACGCCCCTGTGTATCCCTTTAAATTGTGAGGACATCCAACCTACATCCCAAACACACATAAAAACTAGATTTACGTGACCTTCGACAAGTAATAATCGACGCTTGTTAAACCGTTACGGCACAAACGCTGCAAAACACTTGGCAAGAAATTTGAGTACTGTTTGCTTATTTTTCGGCCACCAAAGACACCCATACATGTGCAGATCTAATGGAACTTTACGTGTTCCCTTAATAGAAAATCAAAATCCCATTAGTCTAGCGTTATTAGTTTCAGAAGTATATCAATTTCTATTGGTAGTAACTATACCAGACAATATAAATGTGTGTGCGTGTGTAGGTATATTATGAATAATTTGTGAGTTTTTGTTCAATATATATTGTTATATGTGTGCGTGCGTGCATCTTATTACAAAAAAATTTGCGAGTTTTTGTTCTAAGTCTACTTATGCGCAGTTAGACTATCGGGACTAACAGTTTAAATTGGGATCTGAATCAATATGTGCCCTCACCAGTTATCACATCCCTTTGATTACAAGGCGACGATATTGCCACTACGGCACGGGAGAAGCCCTACTTGTTATATTTCATTTTTCACTGTAAGCTGAGCTACGACGCCAAGGGTCCCGAGTTCGAATCCCGGTCTGAGTGTTCCTTGTTTCTCTTCATCACTTTCATCATATCATCACTCATCTATATCTTCCTTGTAAAGGCTCATACTGGAAAATAAATTATATACTATTCTATATCTTCGCAATTAGTCAAAAGTGGCTGAAAAGCGAAGTAAAATGAACAAAATCCTTCAATGAATCATTTTTCACTATCGATGGATTTATTCTGTATTCATAATTTTTCAAATAAATAAAACACAATTTTTCCATTGCATAATCAAGATTTGCAGCAAGAAACTTAAAGCATAATGTATGCAGCATTAGTAAAGCATATTTGCACTCGGCGACATCTATCAAGTGGACCGCAGCAAACGAACGCGGATGTTTGCCTCCCAATGAAGAAGTATACTGACACACAAACAGGTAATCGCTGTTGCAGCATCAGTTAGCACTTGTAAACACGGGTGCACTGACATTTGCTGATGTTCCATCGAGTGAAAGCCCGGCCTCGAAGGGGAGAGGAGAACATTTAACAGCCATTTCGCACCCAAGTGCAAATTACTTGATGAACGGAACAAAAGCTTGCTTACTGCCGACGTTCACTCGAGCCGCTGTCTGTCTTCATCATCGCCTCTGCACTTTCTTCCTGTGCCAGTTCCAAAACGGGAGCTTCTTCCAACGTCTCGGTGGTGTCACTTTCAGTTCTTACAGGGCGAAAGGATAAGAATTATCTTCGCAGAAATTTCAGCGAAAAAACAGGCTTCGACCAGGGCTCGAACCCGTCATACAGTGTCATTGCTTTCAATTGCAATTAATTTTTTGTTTTACGTCCACTTTCTGAACAGAAAGGCTAATCAGGGCTGGATCTACAGTTTAAAAGGGGATCAGAACAACTATGTGCCTCCACCGAGTATAGAATCCGGGACCCCTTGATTACAAAGCGATGACGTTAGCACTACGCCATCGGGGAGGCTCCGTGTCATTTTCATAGCACAACTCTTTCCCCCCTTTTTTTTTTTTAAAAAAAAGACGTGTACCATACAGTAAAGAATTATATTCTATGAATTCAGTGTGGAAAGTAAAATGTACACATTTTCTGATGGAATTAAGAGACCTGTAGGAAGGCCAAGACGAAGATGGAGGGACAACGTTGAGATGGACCTAAGGGAAATCGGTAGGGATGGAAAAGAGTATATATAACTTGCTCAAGATAGGGAAAGATGGAAGGCCTGTGTTGCTGCAGCCATGAACCTTCGGGTTTAAGAAGGCTAGGGAGTTAGTTAGTTAGTTAATAATATTTTGAAAACACTTTGTACCAGACATAGTCCTATTCCTGCAACCTTATGTAAGATTAACAAGCATTCGTACCTTTAACACAGATATACACGTTCATGTTCTACATACTTCTTTACACTTCCAAACTCCCAAACTTTTCTCCATCAGAAAATATCTAGTTTTTTCGTTAATTCACATTCAGAAGTGTTCATTATTTTAATAATCATTGCTGATACGTATAATCTGATTTATAAATATATTATTTTCTAAACATGGAATTATCATGGTTGTTCAATGATCCTGGTATAAGAAATATAAAGGAAAATTTAAAATATTATTAATTTGCGGAACACAGTAATATTCGAATGCATCTGAGAATTGAATGTAAACAAGAAGCACCAAGCTGTACGCCGTGTGATAGCCTTTGCTGTAAGCGACTGTGTTGCTGATTATGAGGATCGGAATGTTCTATCGGCGGGTTGAATTTCTTCCGTTACTTTGGACCATTAGCCAAAAGTGGCAGAAAAGCTACGTAAAATAACCTAATTGAACCAATCCAAGAGTATTTCGGATTTGGCCCCTCCCTCAAAAAAATCCTGGGTACGGGCCTGCTACAAATCCAGGGTGCCAATGAAAATGGCTCCTAATTCGAACATATTATATTCCTTCTTGGCAGGGCTCTATGTCACAGAGCTTTACCTCCTGCCTTTCTTATGTATAAGAGAATTTCAATTCGTATGATTATTGCATTACTTCAGGGTAGTTAAGGCAGATGTGAGCGAGTAGAAATGGTACAGGGTAAAGTAAAGTAAAATTATATATCGTTCTCCCACCAAAACAATGCTCTATCGGGTGAAAGTCGATATAATGGCGAGAACCAGAAAATAAAATAAGAAACAAGACTTCAAACTCCCACGTGGCCGAAAGTTCCTTCATGACGTAATCTTTGACAACCAACATTAAAATGAAAAACAACTGGGAGAGGTGAATTTGAGACTCCTTTGTTACACCCAACAAAAGCCTCCATGAAATATGTTTGTCCCCTTTTATTATTACAGACAGTCTTATATTTAAGGTTAAAAACTACCTGGACACTCGGAAGATTCACATTGCTTTATTTGTAACTAGCACAGGTAGATGCACAGTGTGTGAGGCCGCAATCACCTTCGTTACAGAAGAAAAGGGGGGGGGGAGTAAGGATGTTCATTGTTCAGTCCTAATTCTTCAGCGAACTAGTTCTGTATTCCTAAGTTTGCGTATGTTTAATTTACTGCACTTCAGCCAATTTTGAATTCTTACTCGATTTTATTATTGTTGTTGATTGATTTGGTTTATTTTACTTCGCACTTCTGCCAATTTTGGCTAATCGCGAAGGCGAGGATGAGTGATAAAATTCATGAAGGAACACATACAATGAACACCCATGCCCAGACCGGGATTCGAATCATGGACCTCTGGCATCGTGGCACGCTGTAGGTACTAACCACTCCGCCACGGAGGTCGGCTCTTCACAAACATACATGGATGGATTTATGTGTACTGTGTATGTCCATGAAGTAAATTTTATTTCATTCATATTTCTGAAATATTACATTACCCACATGTAACTGTCACCTACATATCATATCTAATTTGAATTTCTTCTCTCATTTGCTTTCCAAAATATCTTTTCAAAATTCCATTTAATCTATTGTATTTTATTAAATTTTTCTCAAAATCTTTTTGGTGTTCGAACTGTGAAATATGGCTTTCCAAATACACACAAAGTCTGTACCTGTTCAATTATTTTTTGCATACAGGTGTATATACACATCCATGCAATAAAGTGACAATCACTATGAATATCTCTCGCACATATTTCAAAGTACTCGTTAAATTCTTAAAGCCATTTCAGATGCTCAGCGCAGAAACTTCTAAACGAGTTTTCGAAAACGGTCTTAATTTAAAGAGAGAGAGAGAAAAAAAAGACCTTCCGATCTGAAATCTCTGTTTCGTTTACTTTTTCCTTCCCCTTCAGGAAGCAATTAATGTTCTCCAACTTGTTGGACGTCTTCGGAGAGCGTTAAAACAGACTTGGATGAATCGTGCGGTTAAAACCCTCAAGGGTTTGTCGATTGGTTGAGCGCAACTTTTGGGGGAATCCCCGTCTCTTCCTTGTTCCAGGTTCCGGAGCAAAGCCGACTGTTCGGAACGCAGTGTTTCCATCTACAAGAGCGAATCGTGGGAGGAAAACCCCTTTTTAAAAAGTCCAGCCGATAAAAGAAAGAAGGAAGTCCAGCTCTCGTTACTTCCAGGGATGATTCAATGATTCCTCTCACTAGATGCTGAGGTCATCTGGACAAATGGAGCAACTGAATGAACAATAAAAGAAGACCTATTCTCTGTCTTCTGCAAAACAGAAGTCAATGTAAACATATACACGTGACTTCTGAGAAATCCTATTTTTATTTCAACAGAAGTTCATGAATTATACATGTAAGAATATAGTGCAAGTGATAAGACTACACCATCCAAAGTATATTGATATCGTGAGAACTTATATCACTGTGCGAATCAGATTGGATAAAAATCATGGTTTTTATTGAAAAAATCATCTTTGATGACCGACTTTCTTATATAAAATCGATTTAAAAAAACACGCTTAAAATTACATGCATGTATTTTGACACTGTACATATATCTCTTTATAGAAAGTTTTTTCTGAAAAAAATTTGAATATATATTTTAAATTATTTGAACAGATTAAAGCAATTAAAAATTATATGCAAATATATTTTTCTGTTTTTGATACTGTATATATGAATATGCTATGGAAATGTTTGTTGAGTGTGTTAATGAAACTATAATAATTTCAGTAACCTTTCATCCATTCTGGATGTACTATATGTATAATTGTAACTTAAAATATTTTTTATAGTCTTTGTACCTGAATTTAGGTGATTTTTTAAAAGGAAAGTTTGAAAAATATCAGCTGCCATGTTTATTTACAGCTTAATGACAATTACATCATTTATGGTTTAACATATTATTCTACACAAAAATTGTCGCTATTTTTGCCCATAAAAATTATCGAATTTTAAATCAAGATAAATTTTAGTGTGTTTAAAATTTACATATTCCTTTCGTCTGAGCTTCACCCCATCAGTACATATATTTTGATTCCCGTCTTTTCCTACCTTACAGCCTAATAGACACTATTCAATTATTACAAGATTAACGTATTTTGGCCAAAGTGATTCCGATATCTACAAATTCCTTAAGTACATTATTCTATAAATTATTTATTTAAAGTTATATAAATCGGTGCTTTCTTTTAAATCACCTGATTTAAATCAACTTTTTTCTTTGGGATAGATCATGCCCACTCAGTGGCGTATTTGTGATATAATTTGAGAGGTAGTTTTATATACAGGGTGTATCATAAGTAACAGCGCAAACTGACACAGTTGAAAGTACACGATAATAGAAGCAAAAAAGTCTCAGTAAACATGGGTTCGCAAACGAGCCGTTTTCGAGATAATTGCGAATATTTGGTTACAAGCCGCCACTGATTTCATTGTTTGTAAACGTCGTCCTAGTTGGTAAAATGCTAATATTGTGAAATGTAAAATGCTATTTTTTTTTTCAAAGCAGAACATTTCCGAGAGGTGGCGTTGTAATCAAACAGGATGGATACAATCAGTACACAGAATTGTACATGCTTGAAACCAATTCCGAAATGAACCGGAGGTGTTTGAAAGAATTCGAAACTCAATGCGGAATCGCGTACAATAAGTATTGCATCCAAATGCAAGGACGACACTTTGAACACTTCTTTTAACAGGTACGAGTGTACAGTAATTGTAACATGTAACATACTAACGATTGTTAAAGTAAGTAGAATGTTCAATAAAAGCAATAAGATCTCCAATGACTTTTCTTACTGTATTATTAGCATTTTACCAACTTAGGACGACATTTACAAACAATGAAGTCAGTAGCTGTTTGTAACCACACATTCGCAATTATTTCGAAAACGGCTCGTTTCCGGACCCATGTTTACTGACAGTGAGACTCTTTATTTTCCATTATCGTGTACTTTCAACTGTGTCAGTTTGCGCTATTACTTATGATACACCCTGTATGCAAATTTCTATAAGGGAACTTATCTGTTACCAGTCAATAAACTACGTATCAATCCATAGGATTATTCTTTATTTTATTTAAACTTTCTCTAGAAGCTTCAATTCACCAAGGTTCGTTCACTTGTTTACTTACACCAGCTGTCACTCCTCTCAGGTAATTGAATTATGTAGAGTCCAGTGTTAAGCAGACTTCCTGATGTATTGAGGTTACAGAGTTACAACAGGTTAACAGGTAGCAATATGTTTACAATAATAGGAAGGTAAAAACTCATGTATCAGCGTATAGGAAGTCTCCATCGACAGGGGTTTAGAGGAGCGGACAGACCGGCAGAGGACGCTCTTTTCGAATTGATTGGAAGCAGGGAAGAGGTCTTTGGGGAATTGGGAAGGAGAGTAGTCACCCTGATAGAGCTGAACTAGCATAGAAGCCTGGATAAAGCATAGTTTCATTTACACTTCGCTACTGATTTGCTCATCCATTGTAAGTCTAGACAGGTATTTATCCTAATCCTTACCATGTATGATTCAGGTTCGAAAGTTATAAAATCCAACGAGTGACTATTTGCCATTTCTAGTTGTTTGTAAGGTATTCTATTTCAGTTGTGCCTCTTGCAGCCAAGCACCCAACTTGTTGTCATGGCAAGTGCTCTCATCGTTAATGAGGATGAATGATGATTAGTTACATTACCCATAAATCTATTGGGAGTGGCAGGTTCGATCGTATCATTCTACTGAATGATGGGATCGAACCTGCCACTCCCAATAGTGGACTAAACCATTGCCTTGCGTTCTACATTAGAACATTGGTTCTAACCTAGGTCATTTGAATCTAAATGGTAACATTTACGCGTAATTTTGAAACACTTAATAGTATATTTAGATTCTAATAAATCCCTAACTCATACACAAAAAAAACACTTAATAGTATATTTAGATTCTAAGAAATCCCTAAATCATACAAAAAAAACAAAAAAACAATGGAATTAGTAACAACGAAAAACTTGACAAAATTTTTATTGCCAAGTTCAAACTTAACGTCCATCTAACCCACCTACAAGTTTCTTGCGAACACTTTAATACATGTTCGGTGAGGTTGACCAGTTGCAGAATTGTCCTCCTTTAATCCACAAGGCTGCATGCTTTTCATCGGGCAAATCTTTCATGACTGGACCATTAATGAACACGAACAACTTTTCAATTGTGTTTCTTACATGATTAAAAAATTGCAACTATATAACAGGTGGAGCAAAAGTCATCATCCTATTTGAACTGACCTTTATTTTGACATCAGTTGTTTTGTCAGTTAAATAGAAGATACTCACGAAATGTATTATGTGCGAAAATGAATAAGTATACCCCACATACAGCCCGCGAAACATTAGCTCTTTTGCGAGACACTTTTCCGGGAAGAGTAATATCCCGTTTTGGTGATTTGCCATGGCCAGCCAGATTCCCCGATTTGCCCACTCCAGATTTTTTTTCCTTTGGGGATATTTGAAGTCATTGGTTTTTGTGAATAAGCCAGAGACGTTACAGCAACTAAAGGACAATATTCAGCATGAAATTGAAAACATTTCCCCGCAGAACACCATGGAAAACGCAATAAAAAGAGCCCCAATTTGCATCAATTCGAATGGTGGTCATATATTGGATGTTATCTTTAAAAAATGAGGACATAAAACTTACAAGTATCAATAAAAGTTTAACACAAAAAAACCTACTTCGTTTAATTTAAAACCCAAGCTATAGGCTAAGAAAATCAGCTGATGATTTTTGCGCCACCTTGTACTTTCAATTCAATTTTCTTTGAAGGGGATAACATTTGTGTGGGATGGGGGATCCCCGGAATCCCCCATTAATTCGCACATTGCCTTATAATATAAGCTGTGTAGCTACGATCAATATATTCGTGCGCAAAATAACACCAGAACTAACACATAATATAGAAAAGCTATTTCTCAATAGTCACGTGGTTTAATTTACATTAACTTCGTTCTTGGACTGGATGGAAAATAAAACTTGTAGGATAAAAGTGTACAAAGAAACGAATTTGTGCTGAAGGTCTACTTAACAAGATCATTACTTCACAGAAAGATAAAACCATACGTATGTGAATAAAAAAATTGGGTCTTCCCGATGGCGTCGTAGCCTCGTAATCAAGCGGTCCCGGGTTCGATACCCGGTGCAGGCACATAGTGGTTCGGATCCCACTTTAAACTCTAGGTCCAGTTCCGATTAGCCTTATTGTGCATAAAGTGGACATAAAACAACAAATCAATCAATCGATCAAAATTAATAAAAAATTTCAGACTAGAAATTTATGTAGAAAACATAATTGTTTCCTTTATATTTTAGTTGGCCTCCCCGGTGGCGTAGTGGTAACATCGTCGCCTTGTAATCAAGGGGTCGCGATTCCGATACCCGGTGGAGGCACATAGTGGCACATAGGTCCAATTTCGATTAACCTATGTGTGCATAAAGTGAATTTAAAACAAAAACTAAAATCACTCCTTTCATATTTTAGATGATTTGCGGAGTGAAAAAACCCTGAGAGTTTCAACACACCGTGTCCAGCTTAATAATCAACTTGAAAAAGTGTTTCAACTTGCAACATGGGGAAAAAAATCATACTCTCTTGTGTAACAAGACCATTACTCCACAGAAAGATAAAACCATACGTATGTGAATAAAAAAACTGGGTCTTCCCGATGGCGTCGTAGCCTCGTAATCAAGCGGTCCCGGGTTCGATACCCGATGCAGGCACATAGTGGTTCGGATCCCACTTTAAACTCTAGGTCCAGTTCCGATTAGCCTTATTGTGCCTAAAGTGGACATAAAACAAGAAATCAATCAATCAATCAAAATTAATAAAAAAATTCAGACTAGAAATTTGTGTAGAACACATAATTGTTTCCTTTATATTTTAGTTGACCTCCCCGGTGGCGTAGTGGTAATATCGTCGTCTTGCAATCAAGGGGTCGCGATTTCGATACCCGGTGGAGGCACATAGTGCCACATAGGTCCAATTTCGATTATCCTATGTGTGCATAAAGTGAATTTAAAACAAAAACTAAAATCACTCCTTTCATATTTTAGATGATTTGCAGAGTGAAAAAACCCTGAGAGTTTCAACACACCGTGTCCAGCTTAATAATCAACTTGAAAAAGTGTTTCAACTTGCAACATGGGGAAAAAATCATACTCTCTTGTGTAGTCGGGTTTCTTATTAGTAGCAGTGTCCATTCCGACGATATTGAAATAAATGCAGGCCTGGTGCGAAGCTGTCACTCTAGCCCCTAAAGTAAACGAAGAAACCTAGTCCTTGTGGCAGAAAACAGGAGTCGGCACCACTTGCAACACTCGAATCCTGGCTTTATAAATCATTACCTCGGCTTGGTTCGCTTTTTTTGTCGTGCGCCCTGGCCTGGGAATCCCCTTCCCCTCCGACCTCCTCAAGGATCAAACTAACGATCGAGGTCGGACACCGACAGGCCTGACCTTGTTCCGAAGCGACCTTGGAAACGAGTCAAGGACCTCTTCCCGCTCGAGATGGGGGAAGCTCCTTAGTCACTGACCTCCAATTAAGAGCCAGAGCAGAGGAGGGGGAGGGGCAATCGATATTCAGGTGAAGGCATCTCTTTTGCAAAAAAAAAAAAAAAAAAAAAAGAGGGAAAGTATTACAACTGCAAAAATCACTGAGTTTTTAGTGTAATTTACCGTGTCCGAGTATTTAAGGGGATGAGTGATAGTTTCACAAAAATTGTACGTCCATTTCAATTGTCAAAAAGCGGAGGTCTAGTAGGTACGGCGCCTGACTACGGGACTGATCTGCGGTCGGAATTTTCTCGCTCTTGTGCCCGCATTAAGCAGCTCTAGGGCTAACCCAGCCTCATATCAATGGGTACCTAGGGGGGTAAAGGCGGGCGGATGTGGTACTAATCACATCACCTTCAAAATGGCCGAGATTGAGAATGTGTGGGGCCCTGCGCCTACATCCCCTAAATGTGCCTTCCTGCCACGGGCAACTTTACCTTTCACTTTCTTACCTTTGCCATACCAAAAGCTTTGTTTAACCGACCCCTGTGGCAGAGTGGTTAGTACAGCGCACTGTAACGCGAAGGGTCCTGATTCGAATCCCGGCCTGGGCGTTCTTTGTGACTGTCCCTTCATCAATTTCATCACCTCATCATCGAGATTACCGAAAAGTGAAATAAAATTAACCAAAGCAATGAACAATATCTTTGTTTGTTTGTTTAAAGTTTTGTTTTTAAGTCCACTGTATGCACACGTAGGCTAATAGGGACTGGAACTACAGTTTACAGTTACATCGGAACCGCTATGTGCCTCCACCGGGCATCGAACCCGGGATAATTGGCGAGGACGTTACTGCTACGTCATCGGGTCTCTGTCAAAATACGTGCAAGTATTGAACAAAGGCGTGTTGTTACAGGTTATGTATTTCCTCTCCCGTTGCAGTTGTTGACTGTGTGATTTTTTTTCGCCTTTCTGCCAATTTTGTGGCTATCACAAACAGAGGGTTATACTTATTGATTGATTTGGTGTTTTAAGTCCACTTTATGCACAATAAGGCTAATCAGGACTGGACCTACAGTTTAAAGTGGGATCCGAACCACTATGTGCCTCCACCGGGTATCGAACCCGGGACCTCTTGATTACAAGGCGACGACGCTACCACTGCGCCATGGGGAGGCCCCCAGAGGGTTATACTGGCTGAGAGTCCAGACACCAGAGTTTCGTTAGGCCAGCCGCGCACCGGATCCCACACGACAAGTAATTTTGTTTCTTAGCTAAAATCTGATTACAGATTTTGTCCGTGTACACAATAGGTCTAGGTCTGTCTTTAAAAATTTGGAAAGCGGGTAACGATGCATCAGAATCAGTGTGTATGTATAATTAATGTATCAATATTGCACTGCGGGGATGTTTATTGTGTTGGCGACAGTAGCTACAGAAATAGGATATTTTTACCCTCGCTTCAGGTCTGTAATTAGGGACATGAGGCTGAAGTGAATGGAGTCGCGCATGCGCAGATCGTTTTGTTTTAAGCTGCTCCACGCGATACCAAATTCCATGGACCTTCGTTGGTTTGTCGCAAACCGTCGCAAACGACTCGAGTGATACGTTTCGCTCGTTGTGCGGCCGCCCAAAAGAGACTAATGTTAAACATTCCCCGAGTCTGTTTGCGACAACAATTACTAGTCGCGTCCTATCAAGTCGGATCCTGTGTGCGGCTGGCTGGCCTTAGTCTGCAAATTGCAATCCAAATTTTTCTTCGTGGAAGAGAGGTTGACATTTGGCTGTCTTTAGAAAGGGAAACTCCTTATACACCAACACAATGCAGCTGTTTCTTTGTTCGCTTATAATATAAGCACCACAACTATGCTTATACGGTACACTGTACAAAGCTGACTGTGAAAATGAAGGTCTAAGACTGTTTTTGTAAATTAACAGGCAGACTGTTTAAATTTTAACGGTACAAAATTGTACATTTTACAGCAGTGGAAGGCAGCGGAAATTGACGATCTTATACCGCTCTTTCTCCTGCCAAATCTTTACAGGGCATGTAGAGCTAGACTATTCTACTCTATACGAACAGTAGTGTACAATGCATCGTATGCAGTGGTATTGCTCGTTCCACTCCGTGAAAAAGTAGTCCATCCACGTAAAACTTCAATTTTTTAGGAAGCACTGAGAAAACTGAAGAAAAATCCAATATACGGAAAGGAACGATTTAAACTTGAAACTTTTCGTTCGAAATCTCCTCGGAAAACTTTTTTATACATTATCAAATAAGAGTCATTCTCGTGTCATAAAAAGAGAAACATACCCTCTTCATCGAAGTAAAGTTTCACCTACAACCCATCTTTACAGCCAGCAAATATCTTTAAAACACAAAATATCCGAAATCCTTCCTTGCATTCATTTTCTTTCTTTTTCTACTTTATTGTTTTTTCCTTGGGCTTTCTTTTCTTCTAACTTCTCATGTATCGTAAATCACATCTGAGTCCCTGTGATTTAGGAAATGAAAAACTTTTTTTCCTTCAGGAGGGAAAAAAAGGGATATAAAACAAGTGAAAATGATGAAAGAGGAAAACTTGGTTAAGGATATAGCACTTGGGAAGATCGATGAAAATAATGTTTTCTTCCCGGAAAATGGAGGTCGTCCGTTATCGTAAGTTTTACGCGAAAAGAAATAAATTCAAGAAAACCTTTGCATTATGAAAACCTAAGTGCACTTAAAAATACTAGAAAGTATTAACGTACAGTTCTACCAATTAAAGAAAGACCCCGGTAAGTTTGTGAACTAAAGTGTGCAGTCATTTGTTCATTCTCCCTTCCCCTGTGTGCTCTGTTTTGCAGCACTCGCTTCACTACAGAGTGTCCCGTAAGTCCGAACCCATAGGAGTTTCCAACAGGATGGCGCCCTCCCCATTACATTCTTATACTACCACATTACCTGAACACACGGTTTTATACATAATGGACTGTATGGCAAAGAAATGGGCTCCATGGAACACAGATCTCACTCCACTGAATTTGATTTTAGGGGGCCACCTAAAAGCCGTGGTGCACAAGGTCAAAATTCAGAGCATTATCCTTCTTAAAGGCGAGTCAGCAAATTTCTTCGGCTGTGACCTATAAGTGTTGCAGGAGGGAAGAGTTCGTCTTCAACTGTGTGTGCGATACAATGACGGCCACTTTGAACAAACTCTGCAATTCTGCGTGTTTTTCTTTTACGGGTCTAGACTTATGGAACACCCTGTAGAATGTGTCGAGGAACGGATATCGTGCAAGTGTAACGAATATGTACTCTACTACATTTATACTCTGTCTCGGGAAACTGCGGGGCAAGGCCACGCATAACGGTACACACTGTCCCGGGAATCGGTGGAGCAAGCGAACGAAAACAAGTCTCTGCGCAAGAGGGCTGGACCAATGAACGAACGCACGAAAATGGGTGCATGAAGGGAAAACGTGGCCGTGGCAGTCTGGTGGGAGGGTCTGAGTGTGGCGAATGCCTGGGGAACGATACCTACCAGAATGTGTAGTGCCAACAGCGAAATTTGGAGGAGGTGGAGTTACATTGTGGGGGTGTTTTTCATGAAACGGAATGGGCCCCTCTCGAAAACTCTAAATACGGATGGGTACAAAGACATTTTGACCAGTAACGTTCTGTTTAAGAAGTACAATTCGGTGATGACGATTGGCTGTATCAGCATGACAACGATGCCTGTCATAAAGCAAGGCCTGTGAGTGAATGGTTTGCAGACATTAAACACCTTTGGGATGAATTAGAAGGCCGGCTTCGCTCAAGACCCGAACGAACCACATCGCCACCTGCTCTGGCTGCAGCTCTTCAGAAAGAATGGGCTGCCATTTGTCCTGGGACATTCCGACACCTGATTGAAAATCTCCCCCGCAGAGATTGGGCTGAAGGGTGAGCCTACTCCGTATTAATGCCAATTACTGGAACTTGTGACGTCTGATGACAGTTTTGAGCTGTGTCCGGATACTTTTGAACAGGTAATGCATACAGGGTGTCATTTTAATGGCGCCCATGGACAAGAGAAACATATAGAAGACATCAAAACAAACAAGTTTTTCCAGTAACATTCTTGTCGTTCGTGCGTCGTTTCGGCGCTACAAATGTCCGAAAAATCCCACTTTCCGCCTGTATGCTGGTAATCAAACACAACATTTGATTTATTTGCAAATCTCGTTTCTACAGGTTAGACTCTCCACTTGTCCTTCTGATACGCTAAACACTTGACGAAATAAAAAAAAATAACGAATTCAAAATTCCAAGGTTTCTTGTATCACCGTTTTCGTTGGGTTACTGAATGCATTCCTCGCTTTGTTTTATATCACATAATGTGGTTGGTTGTAGCTGTCACTTCTTAAAGAATAATCATGTATATATGTTTTCCTTGCAACTCTGGCTCGCACCGCTTCACGACAGAAAATAACGTCACAGATGCAATAAGATGCTGTGTTGGGTTGCCAGCATGCAGGCGGCAAGACGGGCTTCTTTGAACGTCTGTAGCGACATATCGGCGCACAAACAACACAAATGATACTGGGGAAACTTGTTTGTTTTGATGTATTTTATAGGTTTCTCTAGTCCGTGGGCACCCTGTATATAGTATAAACATCTCGATTCTTCGAAAGAAGTTACAATATTGCTTCACACTGGATTTTCTCAAATACCACACTCCCCGGTGGAGACGCATATCACAATGGTTCGGATCCCACTTTAAACTGCAGGTGGAATCCCGATTAGCCTTTCTGTGCATAAAATGGACTTAAAAACTCAAATACAACACTGAGTAAACCAACGCCACCATTCATTGACAAATACCTCTCTTGATTAAGTACTTAAAGAAAAGCGAGCCCTTCGTACCTCAGGTTGAGACTTACGAATCACGGAGTGATTAGACATAGATGTGTTAATCGTAAACCATTCCTCAAACTACCGTGCCGTATATCCACAGTGCCTTTGTGCCCGTGGAGAATGCAATAAATTTTGTATGCAAATGACAAGTATTAACGACCATAACGTAATGCTAACAAAGGGTATGTACTTTGTGCAAATGAATGGTTTGCAAAGATAATAAGGGAGAACACAAAGTAACTGATTGCGTGGCCGATACGTCGTTATTCGAATCGTTTCGTCGATTGTGAACCTCATTTTCCTCCCATTGTTGGGCCTAATCGACTGAAGCTTATTTTAACTGGAACTGCTGGGATGATAATAAAAAGAATTTTTCATGTTGTATGAAATGAATAGCTTTTATATTCCTTTTGTAACGGGCTCCTTGATCGCCATCAATCCGGTTTGTGGACAGGGCTACGTTACGGCAGTTTCTCTTTTTGTTTTATTGTGTTCCACCCATTCGAGTTTAACATTCAGTCTGAAAATTATCGCTAGGTTGTAAACCGTATATTGCACGGCAGTATGCTTTTGAGATAATTTCCGATATTATGATAGGAGCTTGAATTGGGTGTGCGTTTCTGCAAACGGTCATATCATCTGTTGCTTTTTTTGTTCAACTTGAGCGAAATTTGTAATTGTGATGCTGGAACCAGCCCTATTGTTGTTTATAGATCTATCCTTTTCTTTCTATTAAGACAGATGGTTCAGTGTAATAGCTACTAGTTAAGTATAAAGCGGCACTTGTCTATGCTGAAGGCATCTAACATCATGTTGGATTAATATTGCAATCCCAAGAGAAGAAAGGTTTGTAGATCATAAAAATATGATTATTTTGGTGATAATATTTATATTAGAGTTGGAAATTCTCTCCCCCACCCCCCAATCCCGGACACCGGTAGTTCGAAAATTTGAATTTATGTGATTCCTTTATTTTGGCGTTTTGTTATTTCTGACCCAATCAGAATTTGATGTGATGTGATAGTTTGTTGTCTTCATATGTCCCATTCGCTATTTTGATTACGCAAAATGTTAATTACACAGTAGTTTGCCGATTATCCAATCTGTGCATAAAGTTGATTTAAAATATTTATTATCGTAGTATATGTTTTCACTTTGTGCATCAAGATTAATGCACTGTAAACTAAGGTGACTTGGTTTGATTCATTGATTGGCTCGGTTTATTTTACTTCGCTTTTCTGCCACTTTTCGCTAATCGCGACGATGATGATGAGTGATGATATGATCAAGTGACACTATAAAAGAACAGCCATGCCAAGGTCGGGATTCGAACCCGGTACTCCTGGCGCCGCACCGCGCTGTGCCAACCACTCCGCCACGGAGGTCGGCGCTATGCTTCAAGACAAGTTACTGCAAATTTCCCCACTGGAAATTTGTCAAATAGCATTCCAGTTTGTAAGTTAGGGAAAATGAAACAATATGTTTGATTGAACTGTCGTCTCACTTGGATGTGTATCCTTTACATGTAATAAGAAAAAAAGTGTGTCGACAAGTAACTATGAAGGCTAGATTCCCTGCTAAAATTGGACTAATTGCATGGTACTTGCTCATATGCTAGTTTTCTCCTCACACGGTACTCATTGCCGTACTTGTTGGTAGGCTTTTGTTACAACAAGGCATTGCGGAGGCGAGTGACTTGAGGAAGAACGTTGTAGAATGGATCAGCTACTGCTATTTTCCTACAATTACTAAAAATTAAAAGAAAAGCATGACTAGAAATTAACTCGAAAGAAAACATGATAGTCAAGGGAGGTACTCAACATGCTTTTAACCCTAGAATAGACGCGAGGTCTACATATGCAGACCAACCATTTTGTTTTCATTGCCACGCAACGCCATCTGGAGAGCCGGGGGCATGGGCTCTCAGTACTTTCCTATCTCTTCTCCTTCTAAGCCTTCAGCAGAGAGCACGGTGTGCTTATACATGTCTAAGTGTTAAGAGCTTTATATTATTTTTTTCTTTAATCCCCAATATCCAACTAGCGTAATATATCACATTACCATGTTTACATAATATTTGTGCTTTTATTATAGATTTTTGTGAACAAATTGATACTAACAATAAATATGAGAAACCGTTTAAGTTTTACTGGGTTTCAAAATTTAAAAAACTTTTTTTAATAAAAAATTCACGCATTAAGTTCTTTTGGAGCGAAACTCCTATTTTTTTTTTTTTTTTTTAGAAAAGTACTTGGAAGTCACCAAAAATTGTCATGAAACTTTTTACTTTAATTTTGAAATTAATTATTGATTTTTTTAAAAAAAAAAGTCATGGGCTACACATAGCCCGCGAGACTAATAGTGTAACAAATATTGGCTCGCCTGTTCTAGGTTTAATAAATGCATTTATATATGAGATTCAGAGGATTCATTCAAAACATCTAATCCAGTGGTAACAATAAAGATTCCCTTTATCAGCTAATGAAATCTGTCGTGCTCAAATCTCATTGCTATGGATAAATTCCTAAATATTAATAAAAACGAATGCACCTCATTTCTGTATTTTTTTTTTTCATCAAGCAACGAACAAAAAATTGAAGAACAAACGCTCAAAAACCGCTACCGATTTTCCTAATCACAGCATCTAGCAGAGAAGCAGTTGGAATTCGAACAGGGTCTGGTGTCTAAACGCAGTTGCAGTTTGAACGGTACAACAGACATCGCTGTGTGCCGTGTTCAGCTTTACTCCGTTGCATAAAAATCTGTATAAATTCGGTTTCGCAATCTGAATTAACAATGATAGTGGATTTTAAAAACAGGTTCAAAGAGCTTTAAAACGAGACCAATATTGTATTTGTAGGACTACCCAATACTAAGAAAAAATTGTTTCGTAAAATTGAGAAGAACTATTTTCTGACAACTTTTAAAAATCTGACAATTAACAATCGAGTTTAAAAGCTTTCTGCCTGCACCATACTAAAATTTCGTCACGATCGTAGAAGCCGTTTGGATTTACAGAATTTCAAAGATAGCAATCGTTTGCGAAACTAAAAGAAACGGCCCTTTCTTTGTTCTCCTTGTAGAAGGCATACTCGAAAAAAAAAAAATTGGTTAGCATAGATTAACGCAGAATTGAATAACATAAATTTTGGGGTAACTCGTTTCTTTCTATGCCTACTGGTTAATTTTTAATTGCAGTCTAAACTCGAGTATTTATAATTTTTAATCCGATAATAGTCGTCAAAACCAGTACTAGCAGAAAGCCAGGTAGCCAGTCGAGAGCCAACTAGGGCATTCCTACTGGATATCCAGTTCCGTGTGATTCGGCCTTTAGAATCACTTAACTTTTTGGTAAGAAGAACCAAGATTTGTAACCTTTTAGCTGCTACCATTTCAACCGCTATACCATCTGACACACGTCCCTCCCCTCTTCCAACAGCAGGAAGA
The DNA here is from genome assembly GCF_977018435.1 of Lepisma saccharinum. Taxonomy (NCBI): domain Eukaryota; kingdom Metazoa; phylum Arthropoda; class Insecta; order Zygentoma; family Lepismatidae; genus Lepisma; species Lepisma saccharinum. The sequence goes on from NC_139229.1 coordinate 37,361,476, forward strand.
AAACAAACGTTTAACAGAGCGATTGGGGGACTGCACTTCGTTAAACCGATTTCTACAATCAACGAAAGCATCTACCAAGTCGGAGGAACAGAAACTTGCCCAAGTGGCAGCTTAACGGAAGTAAAAGAACATATGGCGATCCCCCCTCCCCTTTCAAGTTGGTCGAGCAGTTTGGAGAAGCTGATAAAAAAATGGAAAAACTTCTTTTCTCCCATGCTTGGATGCCTTTGGTAAAGTCTTTTCCGTAAACTAACCGTTAAGAAAAGTCTTCTCTATCTCGCCGCTGTTTTCTTTCACCTTTTTCATCTTTTGTGTCTGTCTTTCGAGATAAAAAAAGGACCAGGACCATGAAGAAAAATTACGGTTCATAAATATGTTTAGAATAAGTAATTCTCCATTTCAACCTTAGAGCGAAAGTCTGTCCTGAGACAAGAAAGAAAATCTGACGTTTTTTTTTTGTCAAGAGTTAAATTAAACCATGAGTAAGCAAAAAGAAAAAAAAAGTTTCCAAAACTCATTTCTGTTGATCATCAATTTACGGCCTATTTGCACCAATAGGCAATTTTGTTGAAACAGACCACTCCATGAGCAGAGCGAGAGTTCTGGTATTTCCCTGCGTATTGTTCACAATGATCCTTGCCTATGTTTAATAGATTAAATATCTAGGAAACACACATGCACACTCTGGGTTGCGGCAACCTCCGCGGTGGAGTGATTAGCACAGCGGGCTACGACGCCAGGGTTGGAATCCCGGACTGGACATGTGTGTTCCTTGTGAGTGTCCCTTCGTCAATTTGGTCGGTCATATCATCATTCATCCTCATCTTCGTGATTAGCCGAAAGTGGCAGAAGGAAAATAAATAAAATAAAACTGAGATGTAGCAACCCCACTGAAAGTCAAGATTGTTACACATGCAGAAGTGTCCGTGACTGTATGGTACAATCTTAATGAAATATGGCCTGATTTTTAAGTTGCGTTTTGGTAAATTTTCCTGAGGACACCTTCATGACTCCGGGCCATGTGATAAGCGTCGACCTTACCTTACCCTGTAGCTCTACAGCCAATGCAGGGCTTTGGCCTCCTCCACAATGGACTGCCAGACGGGTCTATCTATCCCTTGCTTTCTTCCTCCATCCTCTCACTCCCAGCTTCCTTAGATCTTCCTCAGCCTCCTCCAGCCACCTCCTCCTTTGCCTTCCTGCCCTTCTTATTACCTCTGGTCTTTCATACATTAATTTTCTCACACCTCCTTATCTCCATCCTTTCCACATGTCCTAACCATCTTAGTCGCATCCTTGATTTCATTCACAATATCTGGCTGCTGATATAGGTCCTGGAGCTCTTTGTTTGTTCTTATACGTCAGACTTCCCTTTCATTCACTGGTCCATATATTTTCCTTAGGATTTTCCGTTCCTATAGGAGTAGGTTTATCTCATCTTCCGCTGTTCGACACCATGCTTCTGCTCCATGTGTAACTGTGGGTTTTATTACAGTCTTCTTCTAATGTAGGAAGCGGCCCCGGTGCCCACCCAGCGTCGAATAACATGGGTACCTGGGGGAAACCCTGGGGGGTAAAGACGGTCAGGGGCGTGATGCTGATCACATCACCCCCACTCACGACCGGATCAAGAAAGTGTGGGGCGTTACCCCCACACCCCCTATACGCCTACATGGCGTGGTGCTAAGCACAGGGGAGCACTTTACCTTTACCTTGTAGAACCTTATTTTGAGATGTTTAGAAATGCTCTTTGATCTGAATAACTTCAAGAGGGAAAAATAGCACCTGCTGCCTGCAGCTATTCTGCTGTTTATCTCTGCACTTATATTATTCGTATCTGTTAAGATTATTCCTAGATATTTGAACATTTCAACTCTTTCAAATTTCCTATTGTTTATTTGTATACCTTTAACTTCTTGATACTAGCTCTTCTCCCGCGTGTTTATCACGTACTTTGTTTTTTTCCTTGTTGACTGCGAGACCCACTCTTTCTGCTTCATTCTCTAGTTGTAGAAAGCATTCCTTGATTCCCATCTCAGTTCTGCTTGTTAGACATACGTCATCTGCATAGGCAATATATTGTTCCATTCTGTTGAATATATTTCCTCCCTTGTTTATTTCTATCACTCGTATGGCTTTTTCCAAGACCAAGTTGAATAGCTAGGTTCAGAGTACATCTCCCTGCCTTACTCCTCGTGATATTTCAAATTCCTCAGTATATTCGCCTCCTACCTTCACCTTTGCGTTTACTAATGTCATTTTAATTAGCCTGACTAGCTTCTGTGGTATACCAAATTCTTGCATTATGTTAAAAAGGGTTTTTCTGCATATGCTGTCATATGCTTTCTGGTAGTTCATAAACATTTGCTGTAACGTGATGTTCTGTTCATAGTACTTTTCGAGTATACACCTCATTAAGAAAATATGGTCTGTGGTTGTTTTATCTTTTCTGAAACCACACTGATAGTCTCCTAAAATTTCTTCACTGTAAGGTGTTATTCTCTTAGCGAATATTATTGATAGAACTTTGTATAGAACACTTAGCAGCGAGATTCCTCTATAGTTTCTACCATCAGTTTCTTCATTTGATTTATGAATGGGGCAAATGATACCCATTGCCCAGTCTTGTGACATCTCTTTCCTTTCCCAGATGCGTGGACCTAGAGATGTAAACATTTTGTGACATATTTTCCTACTTAGGGAACGGAACTATCAGGAAATGTAATGTGTAGTTTAGGAGAGCGAATACAATTGTGTGACGTTATCTGCAGTAAGATTAGAGATTTTGAACTGAAATACCCATGCTTCAGAGGATTTGACTGGCAATGCAGATGAAGGAAATTTGTCAGCTATTATCAAGATGGGTAGAAAATACATACGTAGCTATATTTCTACCTAGCTTAGGCACGATGGTGGGAATACATGTTGTAGTACTTGTCTGAATTGTGTAGAAATATACACCTTTTGAACTAGTTCAACAGAGATTCGCATAATTAGATTCGAAATATTACATGTAAAAGTTGTATGTTTGCTAGAATCATTGTGATTGACAATAACATACAGATGTAACACCATATACTATTAGAGAAAATCTTCTGTTACATGGGTTGAAATTTTGCTATGAATTCTCAGCGAAGCATAAATAAAAAAATCTCTTATGTGTATGCCACTACTTCTCGGATTTAATAACTGTGAATTAATACATCTAAAAATAATCAATTAACGTTTCATCTTCTCACACATTCCATGATGTAAGAAATGGTTTACTGTTCTGCCATCTATGAACATGGTGAGATAAACATGCGATGCGGTCTATATGTTCTATCACCGTGGAATTTCGTCCAAGATTTACACTGCACTGCTAGAAAGTGATACGAGTACTTGGATCGTCACAGTATGTTTACCTCCAAGAAATGCAACTGTCAACTTGCAGTCCTAAAAACAGATGCATATTTATTATAAGGGACGAGGTTCCACAGGTACATTATGGAAACGTCAAGCATTCTTCGGGCATCAAAAAATGAACACTTTGGTTTTTCCAGACAGGTTTCAACGTTTCCTATACCACCGCTTATCTTTTACGAAGAAACCTTTCTCATTTGTGGCAAGCTACGCCCGCAAGAAATGGGCTCATTCAACCGTGAAATCACCATCAAACAGCAGTAAATACTGGAGCTGCGATCTATGGTACTCTTACCAAGAAAGCCAGAATTGACTTTTATTCCTGTTCAGTCTGTTGCTGTAATTCTATTGTTATACATGAAACAACTACGGTATGTCTCTAAATGACATGGTCGCGTTTACCAACAAACGATGGTGGTAACTGGCAACTTGTGCATCCGTGATAAATCAGCAGTGAAGTGCATTAGGGGAAAATGTACTGGCAGCCTCAGTGGTTAGAGTAGCTTCTTTCAGATCCAGCGGATAAAACCCTGCAAGCTTAAATATACGTCGTGTGTAACCTACAGCAACGGAAATACAACGTAAAATAATGAAAAATACAAATTTCTGGTTTCGTATCGTATCATACGAGCGTAGTCTCTTCAGCGTATGTACATCACTTCATGTTTACTGGTCTCCCGGATATCTGAATTGGCCAAAGCTTTCGTCTTGTAATCGAAAGCTCGTGATACTGATTCCTGATGCAGGTAAAGTGTGTTCGTTTTGGGTCTGGGCCGAGATAGCGCGTGAACAACTTTGAACAACTCTTATAACACAGGTTAGTACTCGTTATGCAATATAAATATAATTGTCTACATGCTAAAGATATGTGCGTAAATAAGCGCGACGTTACGGGACGAAAATGCCGGCATCTGCGCCATATCACGCGGTATCTCGGCCCAGAGCCAAAACGAACGCACTGTATATTGCACCAGTGATTTATCCACCCACCACAACATAACCAAAAATTTCCTCGACATCCCCTTAAATTTTTCACAAAGTGACAATTTATGCTGAATTTTGCTCCAAATTCACCTTTACCCCCACACCCGACGGGAAATTTTGGACATCTCTGCATTGCACAGTGGCAGCCCCGTAGCTACATATTTTGGCGCCCTAGGAAGGATTGTTGTGGTTTGGTGCTCCCTTCTCCCGAGCACCAATATTTTATGTGCGTCTTTCAATATTTTCTTCGTATGCCATGGTTTGTGACATTTACAATGTACAAATTCTGAAATGAGGAAACAAAGAAAACCTCATTAAAATAATATATGTTATATTTAAAGATCCATAGTTTCCATTTCTGATTTTTAAAAACGTTTAGCATATTTCAGTTATACTCCGTCCCAGCTAACTGTGGAGCAGGCAAACCAAAGCAAGTCTCTGCGCAAGTAGTGACGCAAGACGGCTCCACCAATGAACACGTGAGAGAAACGGAATTGCATAGAGAGGGGGAAAGCGACTGACGTTACCAGCCTGCACATCAGGGTCTACTGCTTCGCTATGGCCAATAGATTTTCCTCGCATCTCTGGCGCTATACGCGGCTTTGCTCCAGAGTTAGCTGAGACAGGGTATATGTCTAAGTGTCTGAAGAACATCTTTAAAAGCGTACTATCACTACTACTTTGGGATACAGAAAGTTCCAAGTGTAAATACAGTAAAACCTCGTTAATCCGGACCCCGATAAGCCGGACTAAAAAAAAAAGCAGAATGCAAGATTTTAAATGTGGCTAGAAGTCAATAAGAGAACTCCCCAAAGAAATGGCAGTCAACCACTGATGAAATTCTGTTTCCCGCAGACTTTGTACTGTACTGTATAGTGCATTTAGACCTATGCCCTTTAAATACACCATAATAAACTTGTTTTGTTGCTATAAACGGAGTTTTAATGCACTTCCTACTGTTCCTTTAGGATATTTAACTTAATCCGCACTTCCGTTAAACCGGTCAACTTATCCTCCCCCCATTAGACCGGATTAACGAGGGTTTACTGTATCTCGTTCGCATTTTCTAACCTTGAAGTAAAAAATAAAGCTTCCAATGGAGCCCTAGGTTTCAGCCCCCTAGCTAGTCTCCCCCCCTCCCCCGCTGCGCGCCTGCAAAATGTCCAATGTCGATTAGCCTATCCGAGCATAGAGTGCATTTCAAGACTCTATTCTGTCCTTTCTATTTTCGGAGAAAACTTCACAATTAGTTCGTCGTAGTATTGACGTCCTTGCGGCAGATTGCATCCAATTCGATTACGAACCACTACAGAAATACGAAGACGCGCTACGAGGAAAGTGTGTGAAAAACCACGTTTCGGCCAGCACTCGAACCCGGTACCTCCAAGTGCCTTACCGCCGAGAGAAACAAAATTGAAAATTCCCGTTCCCACCTTTGCTGACTCCGAATCGAAAACCATTGATGGCTCGCTAAAGGTGTGGCGTGCATCCCAGGAAATCTCGCGACGTTTCCCGACTTTCCTGCCATCTCTTGGCGGGTTTGAGCATTACATTTTTCCTTCCGAGAGCAGCTGCCGCTGCGATGTTCCTTCCTTGCCGAAGCGGAACCAAACAACAGGTAAAGAAAAGGGGGACGCCTGGGGGGAAAGTGTGCCAGCTGCCTCCTGGTCTCTCTTGCGCGAGGGAAAACTCCTGGAGCAGACGCCATGTTGGGAGATGATGTGTACATATCAAGCACTGCGTAGTATGCAACATTTGTTATTATTATTTAACAAGGGTGGGCATTAATTGAGATGGGATACTCAAGACTCAAGTTGTAAACATAACAATACATTGACCGACCATACATACAAGGGCGCCCGCAGGCAGGGGCCAGGGGGCACTTGCCCCCGCCCCTGAGATTTCTGGAAAGAGTTATGAAATTAGAATGATGAAATTGTAGCGTTATTTTGTAACAAAAATATTGTTTTCTGTGACTTACAGGAAGTAAGTTACAGCAACTATTATCATTATTATTTTTGAAGTAGGGATACATTTAAGCTTACGTTCTATTTTACACTTATTATCTAACTATAAAAAACAACTTTTTTTCCTACATGAATTAATATTAAATATCCAGTTATGCAAACTTTATATAAGTAAATACACAGAATATGGAAATTGCAAATGTATGTAATTAAAAAATAACATTAGTAGTAGTGGTGGTGGTAATAATAATAACAACAAAAATAATAGCAATAATAATAATACATATCACATACAATGGCGTGCACAGGATTCATATACTTTTTGTAATAGTCAGCTCTCAGTTTGCCATCCTTCCTGCCTTTCTCGTTCCTTTTTTAGGAATACTGGGCCAAATGGATGGAGGTTTTTTTTCTGACACTTTTGGCTAATCGCGAAGTAATATGATGATACTGATGAAGGGACACTCAAACAGAACACCTATGCCCAGGTCGAGAGTCGAATCGGAAACTCGTGGCGTCGTAGCAGAATGTGCTAACCGCTACGGCACGGAGGTAGGCGAAATTGATGAAAGGACATCACAAACATCCCCGGACGGAACACGGAACACAACACAAGCCCCACAGAGGAAGTGAAGCCCCACAGAGGAAGTGAAGTTTACATTTGGTATCTTCAGAAAACGTTCACCCCCTTACACCTCATGAAATAAGAACCGTTTCCATAGTAATGATTTTAAGAATGAGATCTGGACATGAACCAAACCACATGAAACATTAATTTTAAAGTCTCCTCTGTGTCCCAAACAATATTTCGTATCACTGTAAAAGTTATATGTTTTTAGAATCCTGTATGACTTCTAAAACACATTCTACAATTGTGGCACATGAAACTTTGATTTATAATCCTTTTAATTTTATAAACGATAAAATATTGGGTTGGTGCGAATGAAATGTCCGCTTTGACATCTGGTGGGAAACTCACCTCTACAACACAACACAGGGACTGACTGAGGTCACGGGTCTAACGTCATAAACTCTGTATACGTCCAGCAAAGAGGCTGGAGCACCCAGACAGTCAGGAGGCAGTGTGTTGCTGAACAGGGTCGTCTGAAAGTGCACCATGAAGAACACACAATTGCGAGTGATTTGTCTTTACGAATTCAAACTGGGACATTCTGCTCAGCAAGCCACCAAAAACATTAACAGTGCATTTGGGCCACGAATGGCAATTGAACGCACCATTCACCGCTGGTTTGTCAAATTTCGTTCCGGTGACACAGCATTGCAAAATGAACCCAGTGGCCATCGACCAACATCATGTTCGGATGAGCTCCTCAGGAACGCCGTGGAAGCGGACCCTCGGAAAAGTGTTCGTGTCATTGCAGACGAGTTAGGCATACACTATACCACTGTCGTTCGGCGGCTCCGTGCGATCGGTAAAGCGAAAAAGTTGGACTCATGGGTACCACATGATTTGACACCGGTCAACAAGACTCGCCGTCTGGAGGTGTGCAGTTCTCTGAGAGTAAGGAATAACCGGGATGGTTTCCAGCATCGGATTGTCACTTCAGATGAAAAATGGATCTGCTATGACAATCGTAAACGATCAGGATAATGGTTGGATCGTGATCAACGTCCAGGGCGGTTTCCGAAACCACCTCTCCACCCAAGGAAGGTGTTGTTGCTGGTATGGTGGTCTATGGTGGGTGTGATCCATCATGTCTTTCTCAGGCGAGGTGAAACCGTCAATGCAGATCGTTACAGTGCTGAACTCCACGAAATGCACCGCAAACTTCGTCGCAAGCATCCAGAAATGGTCCACAGACATGGTGTCCTCATGTTGCACGACAATGCTCGCCCACATGTCGCGCAAAGGACGGTGCAGACTCTCCATGAGTTACAATATGAAACACTTCCTCAGCCAGTATATTCTCTCAACCTCTCTCCCACTGACTACCATCTCTTCCGGCATCTCGATCACTTCCTGACAGGGAAGACCTTCGCTGATGATCGGGCGGTGTAACATGCCGTTGAGGAGTTCTTTGCGTCGCAGACTCCAGACTTCTTTCGCCATGGAATAAAATTGTTGGCTGAGCGATGACAAAAGTGTGTGGCTGCAGACGGCGACTATTTTGATTAACCAGGTATTGTAGTTTTGATTTTTTTGGCCTTTGGCAATGACGCACCTGGGCCGGACATTTCATTCGCACCAACCCAATATCAAAATTTAAATAAGAACTGTTACGTCCCATTTTTGTAATTTAACAGGTAGCCTGTTAAATTTTAACGGTAGAATAATGTAATTTTATTGTATTGTTCTGTGTGTGTGTGTATTCATCTTAATGCTATTCCGGATGGGGGTCGAATAGTTTTGAACAGTAACATCCAACAGACAGCAACATCATTGCTGTCAGCCATAGGTAATATAGAATTTTTGTTGCTTACAGTACTTAAAACACAAACGTTTCCCCGTAAAATGGCAATATACTAACGAGAAAAACATTGTGCAAACAAGGTTCCTGTTCGATCAATTGATTTCATTTTTACAAGGTTATTGTAATTGTGCTTGCGTAAATTTTATTAAGAATCGATCCTAAACATTGCAATAGTGCAAAGAAACTAATTATGAATGAGATAAACACAGTGCTTGCGTTACCGATGACTCTTACGTATTACACAGTTGTCAGTTCTTAAAAAACAGAGAAGTACAACAACACGTTAACGTCCTCCTTTTGAAGGAAGTAAGACGCTTGGGATATATGCTTAGCATATATGGGGAGTTTTAACGGCTTCCTGAAATCAAATAACCTCCTCCATTTGGTTCTTTATCTGACGTATACAGAGCAAAGAAATGTTTTTCTTTTATTATATTCCCACAGTTTCTCCCAGCATTGTTTATTTGGCTCTTGAAGAAACTATTTATTCTTTACGACTTTTTCTTACGTGTATTACGTGGAGAAAAAAAAAGAACCGTAAAACGTTTTCACCGGAAGATTCGGCGTTCAATAAAAATAAAAACAAAGCATTTATTAAAGGAAGACATCCAGTTCACAACTAGAAAGCTTGTAACCAACATCAACCAAACGGTTGCAGGTTCGACTCTCGCAACCCTACGAGTCTATAAAGCGGCATTTCTATTGATCGATTTTCATTATTTTACTTCCCCTTTCTGCCACCTTTGGCAAATCGCGAAGATGAGGATGAATGATGATGAGATGAAATGGATGAAGGGGACAATCAATCACAAGCCCACAGAGAATTGTAATGACTGTGAGTCAATACGAGGGAACCTCGTTAGTTTGCAAAATGCAGTCCAGGGTGTAGTATGTGAAAGAGCGGTTGCAGACATAACATGCGACCTAACTTTGGGTGGGCAGAATCGAACTTGGAGCTTAACTTTGAAGGGGGGTTGAACAAAAAGTTTTCAAGCCCATAAAAATATTTTCAAGGTCAATTTTGATAAATAACGGTTACATTTCTAAAATCATAACACTTACACGTTACTTTGCTCCTCAGGTTCAACGACGTTAACAAAAATACCATTAAAATGTAAATCTTCATAAACCTGATTGGAGTGAAGGGCAAGTGCTTCCCTGACCCCGCTAAGTTACGCCTATGGACACTTGAGTGTCTCCCACATTACACTCTGATTGGCCAAAGTGCAACAACTTTGATTCATTTAGTTTATTTTACTTTGCTTTGGTTAATCGATTGATTGCTTTCGTTTATTTTACTTTGGTTTGATTGATTGAGTTGGTGTCTTAAGTCCACTTTATGCACAATAAGGCTAATCGGGACTGGACCTACAGTTTAAAGTGGGATCCGAACCACTATGTGCCTCCACCGGGTATCGAACCCGGGACCCCTTGATTACAAGGCGACGACGCTGCCACTGCGCCATCGGGAAGGCTTTTTTTCTTTAATCGAGACAATGAGGATGGGTGTGGATATGATGAAACTGATGAAGGGGCACTCACAAACTGCGAACGCCCATGCCGGGATTAGAACTCGGGGTCCCGGGTTCGAATCCCGGCCTTGGCGTTGATGTTTGTGAGTGTCCATTCATCAATTTCATCATGTCATCACTCATCCCCATCTTCGCAAATTAGCCAAAAGTGGCACAAAAAGCGAAGTAAAATAAAGCAAATTAAAATAAAAACAATGATAACACCATTAAGCCTTGTTCCCATGATAACCAAAAACTCAATATGCTGACCAAGGCATACCAATGAAATAAGGTACAAAACAGGAAGATTATATATATATATTACAAAACAGGAAGATATATATATTTCTGTTTTGTACCTTATTTCATTTGTATTTGGTACAGAGTCTGAAGAAGACCTTGCTAGAAGGTTGAAACGTAACGTTTAGTTTATGTTTTAAAATAAATTAAATTCTGCCTTGGTCAGCATATTGAGTATTTGGTAATTTACAAATAGAACTTCAAACGAGAAGTACGATGTAAATGTTTTTAAAAATTAAATAACTAATTCCAGAATTATTTTTCAGTGGTGTCTGTCCCATAGTTAAGGAATTTTATACTATATGCTTTCAATTCCTTTGAAGGGAATAAAAATAAAATTCCTTTGCCGGGGATATTATTTTGTTAATTCCCACACTTGCGTGTACTAGACCTGAGAATTGAACAACGATAAAGGGAGGTGAATGGTTGAAGGGGACCAATCAAGAAAGAGAAAAGAATAAGAAATGGACATCCAATTACAAGTAAAGGGCACTTGCCTCTGGAACTCCCGCAGTTCTCACGACATCTTCACCCCGACCAGTCTTCCTTACGTGCCCCATAAGCCACGCCGTTTAATCATTATAATGCGGCACGACCCAGGACACGAAATAGGAAGTTTGCGTCGGACTCGAAATTAACTTTTATCTCAGAGTGCCCGCCTGCTTCTTGATGTCAAACGCAATTCAATTACAATATGCCCCGATGAAGTTGCGCCGCAAGTAGAGGAAGCAGGTGGTCGGGGGGTTGCATGTGTGGAGACAGTAATTTGGATGCCTGTGTTAATTGTTTCGTTGGAAAACAAACTTCAATTATAACCCACAAAAGCTCGTTTTCTTCTGGGAAATTTCCCACAATGCATACAATTAATTTTTTTCATTGACGTTCTTATGCAATGTGCGTTCCAGCTTACTTTACGCAAAGGTAGAATTTCAGGTAGCAGATCAAATACTAAGCATCAACTGGGAACCGATTTTGAGATACTTTAATCGCAATTCTATTCTCCGTCCACTGTAAGCAGGAAGTTAATATAAACAAAACCACGTGACTAAGAAGTAGTTCCCTTCCTGTGTGTTAATTCTGATGCTGTTTTGCTCATAAATATATTGCGCCTAGCTTAAGCTTTGATTGGGTTTATTTTACTTCGCTTTTCTTCCACTTTTGGATAATCGCGAAGATGAGGATGAATGATGTTATGATTAAAGTGATGAAGGAACACTGACCAAGAGCACCCATGTCTAGGCAGGGAGTCGAACCTAAGACCCTTGGCGTCATAGCGCGGTATGATAACCACTCCGCCACGAAGTTATGAGTTCCAGTTTTACACCTAGGCTAATCGGGACTGGACATGAGGTTTAAAGTGGGATTTAAACCACTTTTTGCATCCAGCGGGTCTCGAAACCGGGACCCCTTGATTACAAGGCGACGACGTTACCACTGCGCCATCGGGGAGGCAATATTGTACTACCTGTCCAGCTTATAGGGATGTAAGGAGTAGCATTTTCAGTTTACAATTTTATATATAACAGTTTATAATTAATGTATTAATAAGATTAATATGTCTGTTAATATTATTAAAATAAGTCAATAAATAATTATTATTGTTATCATTACATGAACAGATAAAAGGGTGATATAAGAATAGAAACTGATTATCTACCTAGGTAGTTCATGACTAGCTAAAATCACTACAATTTGTGTAAACATAGCTACCTAACCAAATGCATTCAAGTCAAAACATTTTAACGGATTATGTATTGAATAGTAAAAAGGTTATCAGGACCAACTGATGAAAAGTTCTTGATCATTATTTTTAAGTGTATTATTGTTAGTGATGGCACGTATAAATATTCGCATGCATTGTAAACACAAAGTTGTGAATATTTCTACTTTATGTAAGTTCTCCGCAAATAGTCAACTTAATATTATACAACAGAAAACAACCACTTTGCTTATTATTTTTGGCTTCGTAAGTCTTTCTGGGAAAAGAGGATCCGCCCCTAAATTCACCCTTGTGAACAGGATGCAACCGTTTATTATTTAAATTTGAATCATACATAAAGAGAGATAATTTTCCACCGCAAGGGTTCTTTTATAAAATGGAAGTTACCCACCCCTACTGGGTAGCTTAGCATAGGGAAATCGAATCTTGAACATAAGCATAATCATATACCCACACATGTAAATGAACACACCCAAAAACATATTAATTAAACCTTACACCTAATTGCTGGCCAGCTACAAAAAAAATAGCAAATTCCGATTTTTACAAGTTTAGTGCACCAGCAATATATTAAATAAAATAAAATAAAATAAATTATTAGGTTAAATAGTAATAAATGGTCGATAATAATGTAAAAAATAGGGTTGTTAAAGGTCCAGGAATTGTAAATAAATTCAACTCCGGTTCTGGAGAGAAAATGAGCAAGCGTAAATTGGTTCTTGACCGTAAAGAACCTTTTTTTTATCTTTAAAGTACGAGTAGTATATCAATTCCGTGCCGCAACCATTTTTCCTGATCAATTTAAATAGGTCCAAGTTCGGTATTGAAATGAACCAATACTAAACTTGGATCGAATTTAAATTGTGCGGTGAAAAAAGATTCCGGTCCTGTTACAGAATCCAATTAAAAACCCATTAGAATTTATGGGTTCCTGGACTTTTAACAACCCTGGCAAAAACGGTCACTGTCTCCCCGCCCCAGATTTCTTTCTTAAACGGTGGTTGGATGGCAGCAGAAATTGACGGTCTAGCATAAATGCTTCCAAAAATCTTACAGCAGACAGCACCTTACACGGAAGCACTTCATGAAACATTTCGGTTAGCTTTCGCGATTACAATGTACTATAATATATACAGCACAAAAGGCACGCCGAGTTACACCATCTGTTGTGAGTGAACGAAGTTCACAATTGAAACAATAATATTCTTCCATACGTGTACTGTATACATTATATAAAAAATGTGTTTAAACAGGGCCATTGCTTTGTACCTAAAACCTTTTTATACGAAACGTTATTCCTCTCGGTTGAATAGTTATCGGCTATTAGAAATGTGAAGTGATACATTGTTCACATCTCGCTTAGCCGCCATCACAACTTCACTCGTGACCTACAGCTCGCATCTGATTGGATATGCTACGAAAAATGCTGTGGAAATAGGACCGATTCTATCCTTGAGAAATGTCATCAAATATGCCATGGCATCTGAAATGGCATAAGATTTTTCACTTTACACGGTAGCATTTTGGTCATGGCATAAATGCTAAGAATAATGTTTTAGTCTAAAGCGGGCCTTAGACAGCCATCTCTTTAGTCAACTGTTGAGAGTGTTCTACTGAAGCACACTCGCTTCACTAGAGCCTCCTATACGGTATACGGTTGCACGTACCAATGTTTCTAAAAGCGCAAATTGACCCGGTGTCCGCTTATTCGTTATTCATTCACAAGGCTCTTAATTACCCGTCCGTTCTATTAATCTGGATTTGCACGTTGCAATGCAAATGACAATTTGAAGCGTACGAAACGCGACACGCGCAATGATAAACAGAAAGTTAAAAAAGGGTTGATAAACGGAATAAGCCGAAGCCATCGATATATTAATGACAGCAACATCCAATTGGATTTTTAAAAAGTGGTATTACTATTACAAGTATTCAACGTGCACTAAATATCCATGGTGATTTCCTTCCATGTCAGTACTCAATTCCTAACAATTTGGAATACCAAGTGTTTTTGCGAAACAACATTGTAAATTCTTAAAACTGTGCAAAGTCTTTATTGATTGATTTATACCTACTCTAAAATTTTGTTTATCGGCGTTTTCTTGTGTACTATTTCCCATGGCTCACACTGTACAAGATTCTCTATTTCCATAATGGCCAGAGCGCCACGAGTCCTTCCAATCTTAAGAAAGCATTCATTCACTGCACGTTCGTGACCAACATACCCAAGCGACACAATGCGCCTCGCAACTGAGAAAACGGCCCAGTCCGAGCGACAGGTGCAGCTTGTCAAGTCGCTAGTCGCTTCGGTCTGAAAACTCTCTAATCCTTTCGAATTTCTCTCGCATACGTAGTTAGCAATGTGTTCAGTAGACAAAATGTGAGCTGCAATTAAATCAGGACGCGATGCGAATATACACCACAAGTAATGAAAATTTGAAGATTCTCCAGTTATAACTAAAAACCAGCCCAGCGCTGGCAGCAACTGAACACAGCCACCTCTTTCCATTCCAGTTCGGAAGGAACCATACGAGCGTAAGATCCACCCGGGGGAAAATGTTTTCAGAATCTGCCCCCATTTGGCAGTGCATTTGCACTCTACGATATAATCATTTTTTCCCCGTACTTTTTCTCTCCCTCTCCCTTGGAAAAAAATGCGCTAAAGGCTTGTCCTACTGTAAAGTTGACACGGGAGGGACAGAGGCCTTTGTTTGATGCTAAAAGCTGTAGTGGTGCGGAAAGTGCTTGTCTTTTGAGCGTTTTTCGGTCGTCATTCTGTCCGTGAAATATGATTATGAACCAGTGATTCGGAATGTCGGCGGCGATTCGACCAAAAAAAAAAAAAAGTGTTGAAGAGGAGAGGGGTGAGTGACCACAAGATCGATGCGCGGCTTCTATATTCCAGTATCGCAAATTAGGGAACATTTAGCAAGTACAGCAAAAAAAGAGATGATTATGTGTAATATTCGCTAATACCCTTCCACAACAACACAAACAGATAAAGTCAGCAAGTGCGATTTCAATAAATAGTTTGGCCGACCTCCGTGGCGGAGTGGTTAGCACAGCGCGCTTCGACGCCAACCGCCAGGGGATCCCGGTTCCAAATCCTAGCCTTGACTTGGGTGTTCTTTGTGAGTTTCCCTTCATTAATTTGGTCATATCATCATTCTTCATCTTCACGATTAGCCCAAAGTAGCCGAAGTGGCGTTTTGTAACAAAATTACAAATACGAACCACTATGTGCCTCCACCGGGGTGTTGAACCCCTTGACCCCTTGATTAGAAGGCAACGACGCTGCCACTACACCATCGGGGAGGCCTTGGACCTTGTTGCGCAAATTTCCACACTCTACGCCAGGCACGTATCTAGAACTATATTTCGGGAAGGGTACGAACAAGTCTCTCACATTTAGTAGTAATAACAACAAGAATAATACGTAATAGTAATAATAAAGTTTACAATTAACTGGTTAATAACTTTAATATGTCTAATAATAATAATAATAATAAAATGGGTCAATTGATAATATACATTCTTTCTGGGGAGGGGTCCGAACTTTCTGTATTTTATAATACATGTATTATTTATATCATATTACTGAAGTCACTTCCAAACAGGAGCACGTTATTTTGAATACAATTAATCCATCCTGATTTTTTTTATATACTGTAACTGCGACAAATGACGTTATAATTTCAATTTGCTGTTTGGGAGAACTTTCTCTGTTCTTTAGCAATATATTAAAAAGAATAAGAGAAAGAGCATGGAAAGTAGTAATGAATGATGATGTAAGAAAATGTATGAAATTTATTCTTCTCCTCTTTCTTCTGGAATGACTGGTAGGCTGCTGCCTTTCAGGCCTAGTTACCTTGTATGTTTGTCGATCGAGACATCTTGAGCCGATTGATTTCCGTACCCTGTGCTAGCCTCTTTTATACTTTCGTGGATGGCAGCCCAGACGCGTGGCGGAATTATGAACTACGTCTGATGTCATATATTTCAGCGTAGCAAACTCACTTGAAGAGTTGAAACTCAGTGAATTGTCAAGATTCAATCGCGAAAAAAAAAATGTTCGCTGCATTTTCTCTTGACGCATTGCAATGCATCAAAAGTTTCAATCAACGACGTACCAACATGCACAACTGAAACATTTGAAGTACATCAAAGAAAGCAGATGCATTTTCCCATCTGTCGATGAAAACTGACCGTTAAGATATTTCGTAATCTTCGCACTAGAAACCAGGAAAAAAAACGACTTTGAAGATGGAAAGAAACACAAAGAGAAGTGATAATGCACACAGAGCTTGCGAGAGAAAAAAAGAAGACACGTGTACAAATTATTAACAAACCGCGGGACATTAAGGTCGTAGCCAAGGTAAATGTGGGTAAGATCAAATCGCAGTTCCACGACTTTCCGCGGGAGCAAACTCTCTCGCCCCTTTATCGGATTGATGAGTGCGCCTTAATGGAATGGAAGAGGGTGGAGGAGGGGGTTGAGATAGCGGCACGTACAAGATCGTAATTGCTGCATCAAGGCTCCCAAGTTTTACGAGCATTCGCCAGAACCATATAACTACACATCACGCTCCCTTGGCAGCAAGAACACAAATATCTTCTTTATCTTATGGCTTCCTGCTTTTGTTACAGTTTCAAAGATACTAAATGGAGTCCCTCAAGTTCATCCTGGAAACAGAATCTGCCAAGAAACTCTGGAAAGTTGGGCCCTCTGCTGTTATTAAATGCTCTTCTCATGTTTATTCAAACCCAAATAACGAGCTAACAAAGGTGCTTTGGCTAGGAGCAAGTTGCAATAACATGCATCAACGTAACGGTGGTTTTTCGCCCACCTGATTCATCATCGCATTCTTCCACTCAGATCCGGAGGGTAATGTAACCTCTTTATTAGCATCTTTACGAAATATTCAACTTTGGATGTGCCGGACACTCGCTGTTACGGACCAGAATGCACCATAAAACTGATGTCTCACGTAATTAATTTTTGGAAATCGCATTCCTACAGTGTCACCGATGGGTAGGGTGTTAGGACGTGAGGAAAATGGATTTGTTATAATGTCAGTAAACATGAATATACAATTGTAAGAGCAAATATATATATGTATGTATATATTAAAAATGTGTCCTTTCTCTCAAAAATACTAGTGGTGTGCGTAATGGAATTAGTACGGGAAATTTTTAACATTTCGGCGCTCAGGAGGAGAAATGTTTAGAATTTTTCGACCCTGTAAAATATGTCGAGTTTGAGTTTGAATTTGTTTCCTTAAAGTTTGATTTCTTAGTCCACTTTATGCACAGAGACCCTAATCTGAAGTGTACCTACAATCGAACCCGGGAACCCTTGATTTTAAAGTGACGACGTTTCCACTATGCTATCGGGGAGGCCTGTGAAAAATCTCGAATTTTACACACTATATCTACATGAAGTGATCACTTTCGCATTTCTGGAACACAATCTATCTTTTTCAAGAGACTTAAAGTGTATTAAACGTCGACAATTTAGCACTTTCAAGGATTTCGAAATTTTCCGATTGTTCGGCATCCCGAAAATCGAGAACATTTTTCCTCCAGCCGATACCGACATTTCGAGATCTGACATCACCCATAGAAATTCCTAGTCTTGGCATATCAAGGAGCATGTAAATTTGATGTTCAGTTATGTGTATTTAATCTTAGTCTGAATGTACCGTATCTCGTGAGATATTGAGTTTTGTGCTGAAGAAAATATTAATTTGACAATATCTTCTGGCCTTTCCGGTAGCGAAGTGGCTGTAATCAGGAAGTCCCGGGTTCGACAGCACAGTAGTGTCGATTGTATTTCAAACATAGGCATCAGTGATGTGCTAGGATTTTCCTAAGGCGATATATGACCGTAATAGGGTGGGGGGTAAGTCTTTTTCTTAGTAGTTACAGTTGTACAGGGTGAGACAAAACTGAGGTTACATAAGTGAATGGCCACCATGGTCGCCAGGCCTAACACCACTGAATTTTTACTTGCGAGGGCACGGACCATCGCGTACGCTAAGAAAAATTAAGATCCTAGGCCACTTCAAAGAAAGGATCAAATGCGCCACCTCCCAAATCACCCCAAGACGTCTTACGCAAGTAGGAACGTAGAACTGAAGCATGCATTTAAGCAGACAGTGTGCATATTGAACATGTACATTACATATCAATCATATAAGCACATATATGTTTTCCTATGTAAACAGACTTTTTCCTCACCCTGTATTTTGCCACATTGTCCTGCATTTGGTGCCACTGAACGCCTGAGATATATGCGTTTCCAGAAAGTTGAGTTTTTAACTCTATCTCGGATAAAATATCAATATTAAAATATATCTGACTTATTTTTCGATATGTTGAATGGATAACAGAAACAATAAGGTTAATCTGAATGCGTCTCAGAAAGTGTTCAAAATTTAATCCCCCCCCCCTTTCCGGTTTGCACGTCAACGCCACGAGACCGAATCAACAGGTGTGGTACTTGCGTGCGGGGTGCTGCATACCAAATGAATAGAGAGAATGGTTAGGATTTTCCTTATCCCGGCCTGGCTCTCGCAGATTTACAAAAGCTTAGTCCCCGCTCCCTTCGCCCTTTCCCGCGCGCGAAGGGATCAACAGCGGCCCAAGGGCAAGGGCTGGCCCCTTCCCTTCCTGACCTACTCCGCCTGTCACGGCTGTGTCTCCGCTCGCTCTCGTGAGGGATTTCCTTCTCCTCCTCCTCAAAAAAAAACCTCTGACATCAACCTCTAAACCCCGGAGGCGCAGCCACGCCATCTGCCGCGCGATTCAACAAGTCGACTGCACTCGAGATGCCCCAGACGGAACGCGATTTTCTTGGGAATTTCCGAGGGGATGGAAACACTGATTCAGGAGAGAAAAAGGCCCGAGGGCGAATGCTGGAAGAAGAAGGTAATGTATTACCCATAAGAGGGAAGGGAAAAAAAGCGATCAGAAAAGTAAGGCTTAAAAAAAGCAACAGACGTCGATGTTGAAATTGTCACGGCATTGACAGATTACTTCTCCATCGCATATTATTATTTTATTATTTGTCAAAAAAATACGCCACCCCGGTGGCTTCAACGCCGGAGTTTCCAGGTTCAAGTCTCGACCTTGGAATGGGTGTCTCCTTCTTTAGTCAGGGCCCTTCATCTATTCATCATCATCGCCGCGATTAGCTAATATGGAAAAAAAGGCGATGAAAGCTAAGATACACAAAACGGTGTTTTTTTTTCAAAAACAACGTTTAAGCTATTTTAAATATATTCCTTAAATTTCAAAATCAATTCATTATTTATTATACATACTCGAGTAGGGCAACACCTCTTTCAAAAGTGAAAAAAAAAAAAAAAAATTGGGAAATACGTTGAACTGGGAGAGTGAGAGAGACCGCATTGACATTCTGGAACCTTTTGTTGCTCAACTCAAATAGCGTGAGATTCAAGAGGGTTGGTTCTAACAAGAAGGGGCTACTGCATACACGGCTGGGATATCACTCCGTTTTTTTGGTGATCGCATAATCTCCGGTGGACTCTGGCCTGCTAGGTCTCTTGACCTGACTCCCCCGGATTCTTTTCTGTGGGGCTCTCTCAAGGGACGGGTATACGAAAACAGTTCTCTCACACTGCAGAGAGCCATTACCCAGCACATTGGACAGATAACTCCAGCAACCCTCCAAAAAGTGTTTAACAATATGCAGCGTCGTATGCAGACATGTCTTCAAGTCGGAAGAGGACATTTCCAGCATCTCCTGTAGAGAAAACTGCAATGCCGTAAGTACAACTTCAAATTAACTTCAACATTTCCACTGCACAGTTACTTTTCGGACACGCTGTACTATTGCCTGCTGCAGATTCTATTTCTATTAGCTGAAAAAGAACTTATTACGTTCAAAGGTACTGCCTACATGCTTTTAATGCTGCATTGTATGTATTATCTACTTCTCTAGGTGAACTGCGACGATGAGAATGAATGACGAAATAGAACACAAGGACTGGCTTGAAAAGCTCCAAAAATTGCCAACCAAAGTGGACAGTCATTTGTTTTCTTCTCTCGATCCCCAATCGCCTGTGGCCCCGTGTTGCCACGTTTACGTCCCTACTTTCGCTGTGTCCGGTTTTCCCCTTCATGATGATACTAATGAAGATGACAACGATGTGTTCAAGAACGCGGTGGGCAACGCAGGGTCAGGATTACATGGCAAGCAGCTGATTGCATCGTCTACACTAGGTTATCCCGCTTACTGTTGAAAATTCGACGACAGCGAATTTGACGTCAATTTATGGGCGAGACAACACAAGCCCCACAGAGGGTTTTACTGACTGCGAGTCCAGACGCCAGAGCCTCGTTAGTCTGCAAAATGGTGTACCAGGTGGCCACAATTAAAGTTCCCTACCCAGAGTCCTCTGGAGCCCGTTCGATGTAACAGATTGCGCAGAAACTTGGTAAAGAGGCTATGGAGGCCATGGGAAAGCGAATATTGATGGGGAAAAAATAGTTCAATTTTTCACCACCAGGTGGAAATGTGGCGCTGAAGTAACAACAATCAGTAATTTGAGTTTATGTCGGTACAGCAGTGCTCAATGTGCGTCCTGTCAAAGTGATGACCCTTTGAAAGCGTAAAACATTGTGATCAATGGTCACACGAAGTGTTTTCCCCGAGATATTGCTCACTGTACACCAGACTTTAGTGCCACATTTTCAACTGGTGGTAAACATCCGAACTAATTTCTTTCGTCAGCATGGTCTCCATAGCCTTGCCACTGCTACTCATTAATTAAACTCACCGAATAAAATACAGGGTGACCCAGAGATAAGGGGACAACTGTGTATGATCCATTGATCTGCATTTATTGAACTTGATACACATATAAATAGAAATTAAAATAGTTTGAAGGAACAGCATGATTAACATTACCACATTGAGAGTGCAGTACATAGTTCATAGCAAGTGTTCAAATAGCGCACCATTGCTTTCCAGACATGTGGTAGCCCTGGGACGAACTGATAAGCACACTTTGGTACACAGATCCACTTGAATGTTTGCACATGCTTGTAGACGTTACGTTTCATTTCATCAATCGTAGGTGGCTTCATACAGACGACACGTTTCACTATTATTCTCGGTCTTGTAGAACTATTTTACCAAAAACACGGCAATCACGTGAGTTCCATGACAAAGAGCATTAGTGTATAACATTTCGAAGCATCTGTCAGCACACTGCAGTACTATAACTTACAACATACGAAAACAACAAAGAAACACCACCAATAAAACATATTGCACAACACTAAAACTCAGATACGATAACGTCCTTATTACAGAGTGTCACCCTACTTCTGGGACACCCTGTATATAGTGTAGAACAAAACAAATCGTCTGTTAACCAGCTCTAACATAATGTTATGTGTAACTTCCACGCGCACCCCGTAACTGTCTTGCGCCCGCAATATGGACTTCCATTATCCACATGCAGATAGCAACACTTCAACCTACGCATCGAGGTACCGATCTGGGTGCCATACCAGGATCCGGTCCATTGTGTGCAAGCCTGTCGGGGCATGTGCCACCTGTACGAAGAGGCATTAATTTTGCGCTTCGTCGGACAAATCGGAAACACAAGGAGTCGCCTCTTCCCACCAGAGAGGCCTCGGTGGATGCGCGAGAAATAAAGCTCGGCAGGTGGCTAGCGGAAGATTTTTTTCCCTTTCTTCTTTCATTTATCTCACGTCATCTGACCTAATAAGATACTAACCCTGCGCATCTGTTGCCTGAACCCACAATTAATATTCTGGTCAAGGAATCGGGAAATCGGCAGATCTGTAAGAAGTGAAAATCAGGATAAGCTTGGATGTAAAGACAAACTATAAGGACACCAATGCATATTTGTAGTAGTAGATAAAACTAAAAATAATTCAGGCACCAGCCCCTTTCTCTCAGGAGCCAGCATTGCACATGTGCGGGTGTGTGTATCTGCAAATACAGGCTATGAAAGCCATGAATCTAACTAAGATAAAGCTACCCTACATATTTGTATTATTCTGCTACTATTCTACCAAGGGGTAGAACCTCACTTCCACGTAGTACACCCTGGACTGCATTTTGCAGACTAACGAGGCTCTGGCGTCTGGACCTACGGCCAGTATAATCTTCGTAGGACTGTGTGTGTTGTCCTGTGTTTTGTCTTTACATGTGCTGGGTGCCACTTTACAGCCTCAGTTTTAACCAAGGTAAGAATATTTTAATCCTCAAAAACGTGCTTTATTGTAATTATGGTAAGGGGCTGGACCCCGTATAATGTGACGGGTGCAAAATAGCCTAAGTGCTGACGCACCCAAAATTTTAAATTCAATCAATATTCTATCACTTTTAGTCCTCGAACTGAGGGATAACGGGGGAGGGGGTGATATCCACGGCTAGCAAAATTTATGGAAAGTATCTCCCCTGGTCGTATTTCCAGCTGGCGGCTGGTGAACAGCGAATCAGCGATCAGTTAAACTTTCTTCGACCGACATCGGGCATTTTCGAGTCACAAGGCACCGAACGCCGTTAGCGGAAGAAAAAACCAAATAAGCGTAGGATACACCACATGTTGCCAAACGTACTCTAAAGCGAGAGAGTTCTCCGACAACGATATCGTCAGCATCAGAAATCAACGAGCGTTAATAGTACAACTGCACACGTGGTCCAGCACAATGACGTTTCCGAAACGACCATCCACAGGTCGGCATGCAGCTGGCAAAAACAGAAGTACGCTTGGCAACATTGCTTCGATAGAGCGACGTTACTCTTACAGCTTTTACTTTGCAACTGATTTGTTGACACCCATCGAGCCACACGCCCCTGAAGGCGATTGGGGGACAGAAATAACCATGAAGGTTAGTCGCCAGCCGAAAATGCGACGAGTATAGTTATGATGAAGGTGATTGCGTTACACACAGAGATCGAGAGATCTTATGAGATGCAAAGACACTTTCATTTGAGGCACAAGAGTCTAATGACACGCATTTATTTCTCTTCATCCCATCTTTGATGTACGCGGAGGACACAACCCGCCAGACATTGAAGGATTAGAGGAAAATTCGCCGTCCTCATCTCCTAGGCAATACAACAGGCATACTTCATTTAGCCTTACATCGAAGCGAAAAGTGTTATCACAACACCCTGACAACTGCGAAGAATTCTCCATCGTTTTTTTCAGTCTCCCAGCTTCCTTTTTTTTCTTTACCACGCCACAGGAACGCCAATAATATTGGAAGAGCATTTTTATTTTTCCCTTTCTCAGAAAATATAATTACATCGCCGGCATCGTCAATAAACCTTCTGATAAAGTCCTCCCTATATTTACTTCTATCTCATTTGGTTTGAGTTTTAATATAACAACGCAGAAGCCTTGAAATCTAATACTTTCCCATGGACAATGCTTCCTCAAAGTTAAGGTTTTTTTTTCCAGTTTTTGCCCAGGAAAAAAAAGTTTTCATTTTGATCATTCGCGAACACGAAAACTAATACCGCATTGCAAAAAGGATAGAGGAGGGGATGCTGGGAGAAAAACTAGGAATTCAATCAGACATAATTAAATTCCTGGCTTTATTATGAGATTTCACAGTAGTTCAATTTTATTAATATCATTTCTATGGAGGTTACTTAGGAATCCCAACGATACGGCCTGAGTGGGCAATATAACTATAATTTTTCTTCAACAAGAGTTTCGCTTCGTACGATCAGAAGATGAGGAAGACGTTAATGATTATGGGGCGAATTCTTTAGTAACTTGCTTCCTCTATAGCAAAACATAGTCTTTCATGTTTTAAATTCATTTCATATCGAGCGGGGCTCCAGCCAGCAGTGTAACGTAACCTTTTAGAAACGCCATTTTGGAGGTAACTATCATTTTGTAAGTACTAGATGAAATTGATGAAGGGACACTCACAAAGGACCGGAATCTCTGGCGTTCTATAGCGCGCTGTGCTACCCACTCCGCCACGGAGGTCGACTGTAGAAAAGTTAAACTTCATGGTTAAAGGCTATGTAAATGCAATCCTAAATTTGGAAATATTTGTGTCTAAAAGTATGTCTTGACAAGCATTGTGCGTTGGGACAGACTAAAACAAGAATTATTATCTTGACTACCGACACAGTCTCCATGCAAGGTAAACGAATTATGTTATGGGATAATTGCACGTAAACTAATTTCCGATCATTCGGTTACATTGATGGTATGAGACCTGTAGGAAGGCCAAGACGAAGATGGAGCGATAACGTTCAGATGGACCTAAAGGAAATCGGTAAGGATGGAAAGGATTGGATTGATCTTGATCAGAATAAGGACAGACAGAAGCCTTGTGTTGCTGCAGCCATAAACCTTCGGCTTTAAGAGTGCTAGAGAGTGAGTGAGTTAGTGGTTACATTCAACTATTGAAATATATACACAAAAGTTTCTGTTAAGACTGAGCTGGACCTTTGCCAGACGCCAGAGCAGCTCTTTTCGAAATTTCCTCTCATTTCGAAAATCCACTACGATATATTCCACAATCGGAAAAATTACATCTGCTTAGAATTTCTTCTAGAGCATCCACGTGTGTCTTCATGTGGTTTGCTTTCGCATGTAAACATATTAAACTATTGCGAATATCTAGAAAACACGAAAGCAAACTACACAAAGATTCATGTGAATGCTCTAGAAGGAATTCTAAGTAGTTGTAATTATTCAGATTTTAGAATATCATAACGGTTTTTCAAAGGGAGGAAATTTCTAAAACATCTGCTCTGGGGTCTGCCAAAGGTTTAGGTCAGTCTTAACACTGGCTACCACACCACAACGCAAAAAGATATAGTTTAGTACTTCAAACAATATGCTTTGATTGATTGATTTGCTTTATTTTACTTCGCTTTTTGTGCCACTTTTGGCTAATTTTAGAAGATGGGGACGAGTGATGACATGATGAATGGACACTCACAAACATCCATGCCCAGGCCGGGATTTGAACCCGGAACCCCTGGCGTCGTAGCGCAATGTGCTAACCACTCCATCACGGGGGCCGGCTCAAACAATATGCGCAAAGATGATATACAAGTTCTGTCTTACTTTGTGCTCCTTACCTATTCAGCTAAAATGAAAACACTTCTTAGCTTTGCACTAATAACTGAAACATATGCACACTACAGATACTCAATTACTGTATCAGGACACGCGCTACTTCCTCAAACAACTCCTCCTAAATCCCAAACAAATACGACCATCCCACCTACTTCCGCATGCACACAAACCTCTTCCTTTCTCGAAAGAGCAATGAAAGAGAATCAATTTAAGACTCGGAAATAATCAGCGAATCATGATTAAAAAAAACAACAAAGATAACAAAAACGAAATCGCCAACTAAAAACAGAATCATTAAATTCGTTTTCCCTTCCAAATTAGGTTGTAACTCATAAAAAGGGGGCATTGTATTTGAGTCTATCTTGGAAACAAGAGAGGTGGGGAGAAAAGGAAAAGATTGAAACGAAAGAGAGAGAGAGAGAGGGGCTTTTCCTGCTTTAAACTTTGGAGCAGATTACAGTTGACACAAACTTGAAAAGGAATTGGAAATTACAATCGATTTTTCTTTATATAAGACTGCTAGTCCTCTTCATATATATATATATATATATATATATATATATATATATGTATATATATGTATATACGTATGCACACACACATACCTCTTTCTTTTCGCCAAATGGAAAGAAGAAAAAAAATATCCACCAATTCATGCAGCCTCCCCTATTCCCCAAAAGATCTCCACAGGAAGAGAAAGAAAACGAAGATGAGATAAAAAGGGAAGTGAAGTGGTTTTTTTCTGGGGGAGAGAGAGGGAGAGAATCTCCAATTTTTACCTTTCCTCCCTTCGCATCCTTCTTCCTCACATCTCACGAACAAATAATTTTTCACATGCTCCTCTTTTATTATCTTGTCCACCAATGCAGTCAGTGTATTACGTCCGGTGGGAATTAAAACTCGGAGGAACAAAATGTGGACGAAACAGTGACTATTTATACAATATATATATATATATATATATATATATATAAACGAAGAAGTGAAGGCAGCTTTCAATCTGAAATGGCGAAATTGCTACGAGCAGGAGAATACAGTTGATTAATCTTTCTGAAATGAACATTCTACAATTTGAAAGAAGGGAGGAGGTGGTTACTCTTATAACTATTTTAATATTCTCTAGAGAGATATATATGTCTTGATAGATTATTCCTTGATTTTAATTTATTTCCAGGCCTTGAAATAAAAGCTGTTGAATACGGATTACTGCTGAATAGGTAACGAAACAATGACATGAAGGAACCACACTGTACTCGTATCACCAAGAAAAGTATCTATGACCATTTCATGCCGTGGCTGGGTACACTGTTCTCGTCATCAGTGTTTCAAGGGCAACAGATCTCCCGGTATCGAACCCGGAATCTCTTGATTACAAGGCGACGACATTATCACTACGCCACCGGGGAGGCCCACAGGAGACTCTGCTAACGAATCCTAAATTCTAGAATGACTTTACTGCATTGGTATTTGATGATAACACGACATCGGATCTGATATTTGTATACTTATATTTTGAGGACTTATGAATTCGTTTTTTTAGATCCCCACACTTATAAACAGTTCCCCAACTGCGAAGATATTTCTAACTTTCGCATCCTCTTTTTTACGGACACGTCCTACATTTGATCCTCATGTCCGGCGTCCGGGAGGAATTTTTTTAAAAAAAATCATAAGAAATGTCCTACATTTTGAGTATCACATATTTTGAATTAAGAAAATGCATGTTTTAGTTGAACAAAGAGAAATCACAGGGAAATACAGTCCAAATTACGAGTATATGAACTGCACTCTCAAATTAGGTAAATAGACTAATTCCACATCAAATCACCCAGAAAAATTTCAAAATGCAACCCACTGATTCAGATTTTAATGAATCTTGGCTGCCCCATGGCCTCGGCAATGACCGATCCATGCAAAATTCTGAAACCTTAGCCTCCTGTTTCCCAGTAACTATGAGGTGTAGAGAAGACAAATTTTGCATGTGTTTATACTTGGTTGTATTAACAAATTTTATTAAAATCTGAATCGGAGGGTTGCATGGCCTGGGGGATTAAACGTGGAATTAGTCAATAGTGAATTTGATTCAGACAGTGCAAAAGAGGGTGTGTTCTGTTAGAACATAGACTGAACCTGCAATCAACAAAGTTTTGAGGCCACACCCTGTCGATGTCTCTGTTCAACGCCTGAGTGAGGTTTCTTACTTTGGGATGTGTGGATCCAACAAGGGTGTTTCCCGTTGTTATTCAATATCTTGATTGATTGTTTGATTTAGTTCATTTTACTTCGCATTTCTGCTACTATTGGCTATCGCGAAGATGAAGATGAGTGATGTTACGATGAAACTGATGAAGAACACTCATGGCCCAGGGCAGAATTCGAACCCTGGACCCCTGCTTCGTAGCGCGCTGTGCAAACCACTCGGCTACGGAGGCCGCATTCAATATTTTGATTATAAAGCATGAGGTATACAGAAAAAAAGTTACTGAGTCAAAAAACCTCCCCAAAATGAAACTTCTGGAACTAGTGTGTGTCCCAAAAGTCACTGTGCACAATCGTTTCACAGTCCAGGGATAGTCATGGAACATGGGATCCAGGAAATGTCAACGTGACTTTAGGAGATGTTGGAATTGATGGATGACCAGCGACCTGCAAGTAGGTGTGGACACGATGCTGCACGTTCGTAAAAACGGAGTTGAGGTTTCCCTCTTCTGTATTGCGGTGGAGATGGCATGTTGCAGACCATCACGTGTTTTTGGATTGTGTGCACAAACATGTCCCTTCAGATAACCCCACAGATAGAAGTCTGGTGGAGAGAGATGAAGTGAGCGTGGAGGCCAAATACCACCAGAGATGATGCAATTCCCAAAAACGTCCTCAAGGAATGCCAATCCTCAAGACTACCTCTACACCTGTTATTATTATTATTCAGTACTAAACACACCGCCAATATGTATGACGGTCCAACTGCACAGAGACTTTTGGGACACCCGGTATTTCAAGCTATTTTAAGGGCACAACTTTCATAAAGTATATTACTGAATATTTTATTTCCATTATAGGCCATGATTCAAAGGTTGAGGGAGTATTTTCATTAATGTTAGCAGAATTGACTGATAAGTGTAAACGGTTAAATACGGGTTCAGTATAAATTCAAATAGTTTGTCTGTTCAGATTTGAACTAAAACTGAAATTTTCATAACAATTGGCTCCTCTCAGAAATAGACTGAAAACACGTGTAGTAAGAAATGTATTGTCTAGTATTTATTACAAGTTTGAGAATTTTGTATTTAAGAAATCAGTATTTTTAAAAATTAAAAGTGCTAATATTATTTGTCAATATGTAGTAATGTGTAGTATTTACTACAAATAATTTCTGTCCTACATTTCCAATTTAAATTCCTACACTTGTGGACAGTATTTCCTACTCTTTTCTTATAGTTATCTCAAAGGTTCGAATCCTGGCCTTCGCATGGATGATCTTTTCGAGTCATCATATCATCATTACTCATTCCCATCTTAGTGGTTAGCCAAAACTGGCAGATGAGCGAAGCAAAATAAAGCAAATCAAGCCAAACCTTATAGTTACGTGGTAACCCAAACACCAATACAATTGCTCGCGTCGTCCGCTCTTAAGAAAGCTAACAGCCCTGGAAACGTTAGGCACCAGAAAAGTCAGTGTTGGGCACGATATAGAAATATTTACGAGACCTTTATCCATAATTCACGAGGCTGTTGCGTATTCGCGGAACCAAGTGAATACAAGGCAGCAGTAAACAAAATTCGCCTTCCTTAATATTAACTTCAGTGGAGGCATTTGAGGCATTCACAGTATCTAAAAGCCGAGATTTTGTTCCGAATTTAATCTCGAAGGAGGAATTCTGATTTCGCGTTCCTTCCACCCTGGGAGACGGGGCCGCAGCCTCTACCTGTCCCCCCTTTCTTCTTCCACTCCGACAAAAGATTTCGCAGCAGAAGACGCTCTCTTCATTTCTTCTGGAATGTAGCTGATTAACGAAAACAAAGAGAGTCTCTCGCACGCAACATTTCGCATGCAAAAACCGTTGGTTGTTCTCGTTCATATTGTTTGTGGCGTTGGAAGCTCCAATCTGGAGGACTCTTCTCTCGAGTAGCAGAAGGGGAGTGGGTTGCTGCCCCCTGCTTCTTTAACACGTCACCAATATTTTCTGGTTTAAGTTTTCGCCGTACGATTCAACTCGCGGCACAGGCACCTGAGGTGGTCATTTTCGTTCAACCTCCCTCACAATCACAGCTCGCTTTTCACACTCAAACTCAGAAGTAGACCACGGGCTTTTATTATGGTTAAAATAGGCAGACAAAAATGCATGCATAATGAAGAAATTAGGAACCAGAAGAAAGAAAAATAAGAACAATAAACCGAAAAAATCTGCAAACTCCAACCCAATAATTTCATTCAAAAAGTTAAAGTTCATGAAAATAACATTTTTACCTTTCTTTGTCGACTTGATCCCACATAACCACTAGGTGTTTTAATCCAACATTCAGAAATAATGGTTTTTCATAATGGAATATGATCTCCCTACTTATACAAAAGTAATTGGAGCATATATGAAACACGTTATTGTAGCTGGATTAATATCGGCAAGAAACGAATTTCCACCTTTAAGAATATCACAAATTGTTTTCAATTTTTTTCAATTCTACATTTACATTCATTATACGTTTACACTTTTCTGCGACATCTAACTTCTTTTTCCTGAAAATAGGAATTGTAGCTTTCCTGGCGACGTGATTCGAACAAGTATTTTCCGGTTACCAGCCAGGTTAAATTCGAGTTGGGTTCCAACGTTTTGAGGACATACATTCCTCTCATCTTCAGGGAATGTAAAAATGAAGACCAGTGTAGGTTAATATACATGACTACATATAATGTGGCGGAATTTGGATTCTGCCATCCTATTGGCTCTCTCTGGATATTGGTGTTTTTTCTCATTGGCAGGTGTCTTGTTTTTACGGAGTGGGTTCCAGGCGTGACTGAGCTAGAGTCCCACGTCCCTGTTGAGATTGGTGCTTTCCCGTGATATAGCTATGGCTTCCTTTACCCGTAGATTCGTCGCGAAGACTCTCATAAGTGCTTCAAGAGTTTCACTCCTCTATCAGCTTTGTAGTTGTCTCTGGCAAGACCATGATATGCTAATAAGTAACGTTTTTGAAACCAAAATAAATTTTATACAATTTCTTAGAAAACATTCTAAAATTTAATTGAAAATGGAAAAATGACAAAAGGAGGCACTAAAATTAAAAAATAGGCAGTAAATAACATAAAAAATGTATATCAAGATAAATTTTATCAATAAACGCAGCAGAAAAAAAATGCATTTTTCCAAACTACCGGGCTCTATTCATAAGACTTCGGAGGGTGAGGTCTGCCCTAACGAAGTTCGCCCGGCGGAGGGTGAGGTCCACGTCGTATGGACTTTGCTCAATGGTTGGGATCCCATTTTAAACTGTAGGTCCAGCCTCGATTAGCTTAACTGAGCTTAAAGTACTAAATTTTGGCATCGTCTTCTAGGAGGAGGCACTTTCTACTATCCCGCAAAATACATCAGGAACCTCTCTTTCTCTCCGAATGTCCTCTTTTTTTCCATTTCTAATTGAGAGAAATTTATAGGTAAAAAAAAAAAAGACGGTAAGCCTTCTGTAATACACCTATTTGTTCAATAGTTAATGTCATGCTTGCAATATAGGGCCTCTCCGTCGTCACCTTGTAATTAAGGGATCCCGGGCTCGATACCCGGTGGAGGGGAGGAACAAGTTGTTCGGATCGCACTTTAAACTGTAGGTCCAGCCCCGATTAGCCTTTCTGTGCATAAAGTGGACTAAAAACAAAAACTCAAACAGTACCGACTAACCTTATCGATAAAGTGGACTTAAGTTGAGAACCGACCTCCGTGACAGAGTGGTTAGCACAGTGCGCCACAACACCAGGGATCCACGGTTCGAATCCCGGTCTAGGCGTGGGTATTCCTTTTGAGTGTCCCATCATCCATTTCATATCTTCACTCATCCTCATCGTCGCGATTAGCCAAAAGTGGCAGAAAGGAAATAACAAAAATCAAGTCTAACCTGAGAAAACTGATTCCAAATGATCGACTCTTCTGGAACCTGGATCCGTTCACTCCTAGTCTGCAACCAGGACAGATGCGTTTCGGCCATTTTCTTTGTCTTAATCCTTTATGGCAGAGTGAGAACAAGGGGGAGAAAAACTGGTAAGGGGATGAGGGGTTAAAAAAAAAAGAAAAAAAAAGAGGTAGACGCAATTCTCTCATTAGATTGACCAGAAGAATAGGCTGCAAGTAAGAACACGCCTCGGACATAAAATTATATTTGGAGCGAGTCCGTGACTGGGAGAGTGTTCTGCACCTCATTCTAGCAATACACCATATGGACGAACGGAGAACGAGTACTAAACTTTTAATTTTGCACAAGGCGTGTAATGGATTATATTTAAATTTAACCCACGGTGGCGTCGGCCCATAAATGCCGAATGGGACTGAAACTTAAGACATGGCGGTCTGGCTTGGGTGACGTATTTTGGTCTTGGCAGCGCACCTGCTTGGTTGCTCCGATCACCACATATATGGCTCAAGTCACGCCACGCAAGTAAAAAGAAGAAAATATGTACTTCATATTATATACTTGAAGTCCTGATTCGAACGCCAGTTTGGTATCCTTGACACAACTCGAGAGGAAGCCGATCTGGTTTCGAACCAGGACCTGTTGTCACTTTTACCTGCACTGTTTAGATATCCATTCGCTCACTGCGACGTTATATTCCCAAGGTCTACACACTGTATAAAAAAATAGCACCACAACCTAGCAAAGATAACGCAAACGCAACCTCACGTTATGTAATCTCTAAAGAAACAGACTTGGCAACATCTCATTTACTCCACGTGGACTTGACAAGAGCTGTCAGTTCCTAAAACGGACGCTATTGGTGGGAAAGGTTTGAGGGGAGGATTTACTGGGCTCCACGCGGACGTGACAGATGGAACTGATCTTTCGGAACTTTCTTTGAAGTAAAATGGCGCTCGAATCAGGACTTCAACTTTACCTGTAGATTGATTGATTGCTTTGGTTATTTTGCGTACATTTTCTGCGATTTTGGCTAGTGATGAGTGATAAAATGATGAAGGGACATTCACAAAGGACACCCATGCCCATGCCGGGATTCGAACCAACGTGGAGAGTTTCTGACACTTTAGCGATAAACGTTATGTTTCTATAATGATTTCTTCCAAAAGTACTGTCGTTTATATGAAACGCACCAGTATATTACGGATACGTCCAGCAAGTTGCCTAGCCCGTTTAATCCCACTATTCCCATTTGGAAACATCTTGAAAAATCTTTTACAAAATATTATTAAAATAGGAGAAGCAGCTGTGGTCTAGTCGGTAGAAGGTCAAATTGCCACGCGCAAGATCTGAGGTGGGTAATCTAAGGTGGGAATTTTTCCGGCTTTGTCCCGCATAAAGCGGCTATGGGGCTCACCTAGACGAAATTAAATGATTACCTGGGGGCAACCCTGGAAGTAAAGGTGGTCGGAGCGTGGTGCTAATCACATCGCCTCCAAAATAGCTGATATCGATAGAATGTGTGGGGACCTACCCCTACATCCCCCCATACATAACGCATTGCGCAAAGTGCAAGGGGAACTTTACCTTTTTTATTCAAATAGAGAATTTTGCACTAAATTTAGGTCGAGTTAGTACATGTGTATGTCTCAGAAGTGTATAATTCCTTAGAAGGAGAAAATTTTATTGGTTACATTTTTTTAATATCACTAATAAATAAATAGTAACTATACCTTGGACTACAATAAGTTAAACCGATGATATGTCACATGGCAATATTTCCATTTGAAATAATAAATAAAAAAAAGTTGAATCCAATACGGTGGATCCAAGATGGCGGATGGGGTGTGTAACATTCATCAAAGATGCAGCACTTGGTCTCCTAGGTATTGCATATGGTTACAGACTTTTGAATCACCCTGTGTCTATATATATACTGGAATTAAATGTCATTGCAGAAAATCCAAAACTAGTAATGACCATTTCCAATGTCTCCCCTTTATCAGTCAGTTTTATATAACATACTTTCACACACATATATAAATTAACACTTTCATTTTTCCCCTGAAAACTTGTCTAAACATGAACATTTTTACTGGGAAGTCAAACAGAACCGAACATTTTTAATTTGGTCAGGTTTGAGCTTCCATAAAAATCCAGGAACTTTCCATACGGTTGAATTATATTCTAGTTCCTGGCCTTTTCCACGATACCCCCCTTCCAACAATTCTTTTTCCCAAAAAACACGATGTCCCCCCTCCCCCTCACTCCCCGGCGCCATTTCATACCTTGCAACGAGCTCCAACGAAGGTAACCGAGCGACTTTAACGCCCCCATTCGCCCACGATATTGGTCTCTGGTGTTATTATTGCAACAAAAGCCGACGTCAATTTAAAATTCACTGCTCTCAAACAACAAACATTCGAGATATTGCTTACTCCCCTTCATGAACAATGAACGAGTCGACAAGGGCCGGTGAAGTGGGACTGGCATCGGAATATTTGTCCATAAAAATTCAACGACTTCGGTACACGGCCATTGTGCTTACATTAGAGTGCTACATTATCAACTTCATTTGCTCGTAGCCCCTGAATCAACAAAAAACGCTTCAGTTGCTTATTTCCGTCGTTACCCGTCGAATATTTGCAACTGTTTTTCTTCGCCCTGTGTTATTTATTAACTACCAATCGCCATCAATGGAATATTAGTTATTCGGACTCTACACGGGGGAAAAAAATGGAACGCTGAATGAAGTGGTTATCTCAGGAGACCACCAGTAACGAAAGGACGGAGTGGTGTTTTCGCGTTGGCCTGCAGTGCTAGCTAGCATTTTGAAAAAAACGCTGAACACAATCGTCAATGTAAAGATTATATTAGTACGTATCTCTGATGTTAGTGATACTCTCTGTGATTCTTTCTAAAGACACCCAAATGTCAACCTGATTTCCAGGTAGTGCACCCGGGACTACATTGTTGCAGACTAACGAGGCTCTGGCGCCTGGACTTGCAGTCAGCATATTCCTCTGTACACTGGCGTACGCAGAATTTTTTTTCCTAGAGGGGCTGCAATTGTAAAGGTTCATAGTACTGTACATAGCTGCTTTCTAAGGGCGGAATATTCAATCAATAAGATATTTTGTATATTTGGAAATTTCCACTCTCAAAAATGACATTCGGGGGTCATGTCAAGAGAGATTTGCATTTACCACTTTGTTTATTCCAGAGTTTTCACTGTTCTTATTTTAAAATAATGATTTTCTCACAATTTCGGAGGGGGCTGTAGCCCCCAGCCCCCTTCTGCGTACGCCAGTGTCTCTGCAGGAATTGTGAGGACGTCCGGAAAGGGGGGGGAACCCAAATCCCGTTTGAAAATGAATGTCTACCTAAAAATTATGTATTTCACACATGATTTCATTTCAGTCTCAATAATTTATGTTAATTGAAGGAACGTGATAATTTATGACAGAAGCAGTGTTTTTTTGAGGGGGCATCACTATTATGGGGAAAAATATGCCTCCTTTGTTTCCCATGGGGAAATATAAATAAATAATAAAAAATACCTTTCCCTCCCTGCAAAATATCCTGCGGACATTTACGCAAAGTAAAATACATCAAATCATCCATTCATACGTTAGTGATAAGCCTACACAACCGAATGTAGCCTAATAATCTTCTAGTTTAATGCCACAGTAAAATGTGTACTCAAAATAATACCAAGCATGCAAACACTTACGCTTGGTGTAACAAAACACACATTTTTGTGACAATGCGGGACTGGCGTTGCTCAGAATCACATTTGGTGTCTTGCTACACCGCTGGCTGTCAATCAGTGTAATCAAATACATTGCTTAAGCAAATGGGAGTTTGGCATTGACGTATCACTGATAATTATTTTCAATACATTCGGGTCTAAAAGTGACACTTTCCGAAGACATCAAATATCAACCTCTCATCCACGTAGCACACACTCCAGACTGGACCCATAGCCAGTGTAATCCTCTGTGAGACTCGTGTTGCTTTCATCAGTTGCATCCTCATCTACGTGATTAGTAAAAAGTGGCAGAAAAGTAAAGTAAAACAAATCGACGAGTCAGTCTTTTCAATATATATATATATATATATATATATATATATATATATATATATATATATATATATCCAGCAGACCCGTAGCAGAATTGTATTTCGCTCATCCCTTGACAGCAACCGCCATCTAAAAGTAGAGGGGGTGGGTACAAACCCTGAAGATGAATTTCTCAGTATGTTACAACTTATTGATGATGATTATGATTTGATGTTTTAAGTCCACTTTATGCACAGTAAGGCTAATCGGGACTGGACCTACAGCTTAAAGTGGGATCCGAACCACTTGTGCCTCCACCGGGGTATAGAACTCAGAGTTACAACTTATTATTCCAGATGTTTAATACTGCCAAGGATTAAAATAAACTATCACTGCGCACTATTTGTAACGAAAAAATCTTTGTAGGATTTCACGAGAGATGGGGGGGGGGTCAAGTCCCCAGAGACCACGCCTTGGCTACATGCCTGATATCCAGTATTTTACTCAGGGGCGTTTTTTCATATTACAGCTCAAATGCAGTCATGGAATTATCGTGCATATTACCGTATAGTTGGCAACGCTGAATTCATGACATGCCCTGCCATTGCCCTACGATTAACTAACAAGCCACATTTTAATTCAATTTCTAAGACTGAACATCCATTGTGTACATAAAATATTTCAGATCACAACAATCGTTACACTTATTCTCTACATAACCCCATCACATATCCATATACTGTATGTGCTCATTATAACTATCCTTTCATTTTACTAACACATTCCAGCTAGCTACAACCATAAGTTACCACAGACCCCGCCTCCACCGTACCAAAAAACACTAATATGCGATATCTGGAAGTAATTTAAATGAACTTAGGGACCGGCCATCCTCCAATATCAAGGGTTTATGCACGCGCCCACGTTTCAAACCCCTCCAGGGGGAGGGGATAAAAACATACACCGTATCTGCATCGATTGAGAGTTATTCACATAGTTTTGAAATTACTTCGAGAGGGTACCGCTATCAAGGAAGATGCAACGGCAATTCCTCCTCGCCACAAGCACGAAACAAAACCACGAAGCACAACTCACAGGTAAGCTGCTTCTTTCTCTTTTCCTAATATTCACCAAAATTTCAACATTTTTTTAGTCTTCTTTTGCGAATACTTATATTGCTTCGAACAACGTTGCGGGTTTGTAAGTGTAGGAAGCCAAAAATACCAGAGTTCAGGTGCCTTAAGAAGAAAGAGAATGCTACTAATTCGTGGTAAATGGTGACCCCAAATATAAGGACACGCAAAGGTCAATGTATTTTGCACTGTAGTACACCCTGGACTGCAGTTGGCAGACTGGCGTATTAGTTGATTGATTCAATTGGCATAAGGATGAAGGATGATAAGAATGAAGGACTCTCACAGAGAACACCAATATGCAGACCGGGATTCGAACCCGGAACACCTAGCGCCGTAGTGATAATCGCTCTACCACGGAGGTGGACGACTGGTGTCTACAACCAGTATAATCACAGACCTGTGGATTATTCCTCAGTCTATGAATGTTTGTGATTGTCCCTTCATTCATCTCAACACCAGCCATCCTCATCTTCGTCATTAGCCAAAAGTGACACAAAAGAGAGTAAAATAAATGAAATCAATCCATTCGTGGTGAAGTAAGTAGAACCTGAAGAATGGCTTTGTTTGCACACGAATATACAAAGTAACTCAAATGTCTGAATCTTCGAAGTTTGAACATTACTACCAAAAGAAACTAATCACGACAAAAAACATCTTCAGGTATGTTATGAATAGATTCATGATATTGTTTATTATTTTACATTTATTAATGTACGTTGCTTTTCTGTCCCTTTGGCACACACGCAACGTACACCCAACGGCGAAAGAAACAGTAGGCGAATTGTCCACCACCATTTTCATTCGGTCTGAATTACACAATGTGATGACAATGAATTGAAATAAAGACGTCAATAAGCAGAGAACTATGTCTGCTTCGAACCAACATAGTTTCATTCCTTAAAACAACACAGGATGTAAAATAAAAAAGTAATGAAAATAGCAGTGGACAATTTGCCTACCACCATTATATTTGCCGTTGACTGTACAATAGAAAATGTACAGTCTACAATGAGAATATATGATAATTACATTAAACTGATGAAAGGGGCAATCATGAGAAGGCCATGGCTCAAAACCAAAAACTTCTGTGTGAAATTGGAGGTACGAGTGGTTCGGATCCTACTTTAAACTGTAGGTCCAGTCCCGATTAGCCTTTCTGTGCATAAAGTGGACTTAAAATAAGAATTCAACAACAACAATTCTGTGTGAAATGCGTGATCGGACTACTCAACTGAGTGAATTTTCCTTCAGAAAATCTGCTATTTCTTTCACCAATTCATTTCCTGTTCGTTAAGGCTGTGCCAGAGCTGTAAGGGGGGGGGGGGCATGGACAGTTTATTTTCATTTGGTAGACAAGGCTCAATATTAAGAGGAATAGTGGGAGGACAAAAAGTGGTAAAAGTGAGGCAACTGCCCTCCACGCCCCAATCACCACCACTGGCTGTATCAGCTTTTGAACGAAAGAAACTAATAGGTACTGGGTTCTCGCAAGAAACTTGACATGGAGCTAATAGGCCCATACTTCAAAACTACTATTCCTTGTTACCTTGAGGTTTGAGGCCAGTACAGAGTCAGGTAATCGTTACTACGGTGCTCGAGATGTTCTTTCCAAGGATAAAACCAGCATGCCGGAAAACCTGGCTGCTTATACGATACCGATAAAAAAAATGGATGGAAAGAACTAACTTACCAGGATCTATTTGAATTTTAGAAAGTCCACGCCAATATAACATTATGCATGAGCTACACTGACCACATCACCAACAACACAGCATAAGAAGTAATGAAGAACTTGTGAAGTTCTCTTCACAGAACATGTTCAATAATGTTACAGTAGCTCTAAGGAAAGGAAGAAAAAGACACAGACGAACTCTACAATGTCAATACATTGCCATGGCCAAATAAGTATACATCTTCTTTCCTTCCTCCATAATGACCGTTGCTTTGTCCCGTATTGCTACTAACCTCTACCCCATCACTTGACTCTACAATAACACGTTCCAAGGGATTCAATGTGTCTCGAGATAAAAGTTATGCTACTTATTGTCTTCTGAAGGCTGAAGGATTACCTGGATGAACATACGAATAATTCTACAACTTTTGCAGTCTTAGTGACAAATAAACAAACCACATCGAAAACGTAACGCCCTTGAGAAAAGTAATGAGTTCAACAGGTGGTGAAGAGAAGATGCTGCTTTAATCGACAGATATGTTTTTACTTCGCTGGCAAGATAACTACCACGTTGCGGACGAAAAGGTTCAGAGGTTAACAAACATGTCCACCGGACATTCCCGTGACGTCAAATCAACGCACTTGACGTCAAGAGCAGCAACTACTTGCAGTCTTGCAATTACAGAGGAAACAAAAGACTGCCTGGAAGACATTGGAAGAGCGTTCGACTGCCTTCAATCGCTGCCTGAAGCAAGCATGGCGTACTGTGGTCACTTATTCAATAATCGCTCAACGGCGACTGGAAAACCGCCTTTTTTTAAGGCCGCCGAAGGCATCCATGTCTGTTCAAAAGACTTACCTTGCGTTCTTGCTGTGGTTACTTCTCGGTTCTTGCTTCCGGCATCTCCCAGATCAATCGCACTTCTGCTTTTTTTTGCAGCACGAAAAACGGTGACAAAAATATACTTGTGTCTCACAACAGAAAAACGCTGGGTCTCGATCTCACACACACTGGTCCAAAGACACACTGGCTCACAATGGCTTCGGCCTGGCAACCTCCAGCACGCGAGGGAAGAGGGGGGGATCCTCTAGGGTCTGTCATTAAATGGCGAGGGGGGCAGGAGACGACAGGTGCAAGAGAAGCCGCTGTCCCCCGGGGCGGTCGTCAGGTGCCCGCACGAGGCACCAGCTGTGATCCTCTTTCGACCGAAAACCTTCCCGGCTTCGGTCTACGCAGCATGTGATGTATTGACTGCGAATTTGGTCAGCTTCGAAACCTATTGTAACTGATTTTTCAGTCGGTTTTTTTCTCTCTTCTGCCTGCAGAGGATCTTAAAGACTGTCGGCTGGAAAAGGCAACTTCAAAAGAGGACTCGCCGTACGCTACCGCTTCTGGCTGTGAACAACTCTATGAGGTCCCAGTGTAACCTTGACCGTTTCCATCATGTTCCATCAAAAGTGGACGGTGGGAAGGTGGATGGTGTTTACGGTAAGAGTGCTACATGATTACTCTCTCCACCTATTAATGTGGTACACCCAACGGCAAAAGCAATAGTAAGCGAGTTGTCGATCACCATGTTCAGTATGTCTATTTTCCACAATGGGAGGGTCATTGATTGAATTAAAAACGTCTATAAGAAGAATTGCATCTGATTCATATCAACAGAATTCCATATTTTAAAACAACACAGGAAGTAGAATAAAAAATAGTAATGGACAATTTGCTTATTATTATCTTTGCCGTTGGCTGTACAAGTAACCGAGCTTCGGACGGAACACGGACAACAAAGAACCTTCACAAATGCAATATACAGGGTAATTCAAAATGAATCATCAAATTTAAAATGGCCAAAGATTTTGCGTATAAATGCGTTACCCCCACACCCCCTATACGCCTTCATGGCGTAGTGCTAAGCACAGGGGAGCACTTTACCTTTTTATGCGTAAACTAAACTAAGCGCCTTGACGCAACAGACCTCCCTCTAAAGGCCAGCGCGTGCCAGAGTGACTTTTGCATGACGCGTGAAGAGGCCCTACATAAGAGGTAATGGTTACACGAAGGCGTAAGGTAAGAGATCATCTCGACAAACGTAATGCTCAACAAAAGTTGTTGCAAACAAATAACAATTGATAATTTAATAATGATTACTGTCTAATACGTTAAGTTAAAGCTGCCATTTATGCATTGCACCGTACCATGAAGATACAAAGGGATCGTGGTTAGCCAGATTGATTCATTCATTTTGATATTTTGGGCATATCGGCACGGAGGCTATTTTTGCCCTCACACAATGCGGGGTTAAGTTCATTAACTAATATGTCTAATAAGAAAATCCGCATACAATTTTCATTAAGTAACAAGAACAAAATTATACTAATCAAGGGGCCCCGCGTTTGATATCCGGTGGAGCCACATGGTTCGGATCTCACTTTAAACTGGAGGTCCAGTCCCGATTAGCCTTACTGTGCATGAAGTGAACTTAAAAGAAAAACTCAAAAACCTTGTTTCCTTAGCTATTAAAAGCCAAGGCCGTAAGGTGCACTCAGCACACACAAGGATACTCATAGGACAATACAACGGCACAGAGGATTACCCCTGGATTCAGGTGCCAGAGCCTCGTTGGTCTACAAAAATCAGTTACCGGGGTGTGTTAAGGAGAAGTGATGTTGGCTTTTGGGTCCCTTACCAGAAGGTAATCGCTTGGTTTGTTTGTTTCAATTGTTAAGTCCATTTTATGAGCAGGTAGGCTAATCGCGACTGAACCGACAGCTTAAAGTGGGATCCGAACCACAGCGCAATGTGCCTCCACCGGGTATCGAACCAGGGACACCTTGATTACAAGGCTACAACGTTAACACTACTCCAGAAAGAAGGCCTTAGTTTATATTGTTATTTTGAGAAGGCGTTTGGTTGATTTTTGTTTCAAGTCCACTTTGAGCACGGATTGACTAATCAGGGCTGAACCTACAGATCCGAATCTCTATAGCCTCCAAGAGGTTTCGAACTCGGGACACCTTGATTACAAAATTAGCCATTACCGTCTCCTACAAAGGATTCGAGAAAGGGTCTCCCGCGTGAAAATCAGACGCTCTACCGACTGAACCACGGCGGATCGTACTCATACATTACAGAAATAATAATCTATTTACGCTGGAGCTCTAGCAATCAGTTTCTTTCACTTTGTCCAAAGTTTCGTCCCCTCCTTACGGAAAAGAATGAAATGGGCCTCAGCTGATGTGTATTGGACAGTAAAAAATAACAAACAAAGCACGATTCACTACGAGACTGTCACCAGTGTGTCGCCTCCCTGTCTCCCGGCTGCCAACAATTTAGCTGAAAAGCTCCTACGCGGCTCAACAAATCTCCCCCCGCCAGGAACCTCTTCCTCTCCTTTCTTTCCCATCTTCAGCCTCCTCCTCCTCGCCCAAATGGGGGCCCTCTCCTGCCTCCCACCACCTACTCAGTATCCCCCTGTTTACGACGCCATTCTCGGAAATCGAAATTTTGGAGCAACAGAAATAGAGGAGGTGATGTTCTCGACTCATTCTTGAACCCAGAGGAACCAACTCCGGTTTGGTGGAATCATCCAGAAGTTGGTTACTGGTAAGTAGACTGAGGATTTATATGCACTAAAAAATATGAATGTATGAAATTGAAATTGTGAGTGTGTCAGAACTTAAGACTATTTTCACACGCCGCATTACCCATAACTAAAATTTACACGTGCCTCAGAGGACCAAAATCTCCTCATCCATGCTAAAAACTTAGGCTGTTACAGGGGCTCATGAAAGGACATAAGACAACACTACAGAGGATTATACTGGCCGTAGGTTCAGACGCCAGAGCCTCGTTGGCGAGGAAGTGTTACGTTTTCTTGATTTTCGTTATATATTGTCGATTTTCTGCTACGTTTGGCTAATCACGACGGTGAGGATGAGTGATGAAATTCATGAAGGAACACTTCCTAGACCGTGATTCGAACCCGGGAGCCGTGGTGGTAGCGTCCTTGCCTTGCAATCAAGGGGTCCCGGGTTCGATACCGGTGCAGGCACATAGTGGTTCGGATCCCACTTTAAACTGTAGGTCCAGTCCCGATTAGCTTTACTGTGCATAAAGTGGACTTAAAACACCAATTCAATCAATCAATCCAACAGACAGTTGTGTCGGAGTGGTTAGCACACCATGCTACTACGACAGGGGTTCCAGGTTCGAATCCCGCCCTGGGCATGGGCATATTATGCGAGTGTCCTTCATAACATCATCACTCATCCTTTGAGATTAGCCAAAAGTGGCAGAAAAGCAAAAGTAAAATAAACCAAATCAATCAATCCAACAGACAAGAAAAATACTGTGACTGAAATTGTGCTGCAAATACGAGATGGTATCCAAAATTTTGGGGAACTGGTGTTACCATCTTGTCAAAAACTCAAATTGGGCTTATTGGCTGCCATCACCCTCGACGTAGTCCTCTTTTGCAAGTACACACAATTTTTAAAATGCACTCTGGAAGTCGGGTTTTGTGAGAGTATCCCGTACTGAATGTGTTTCCACTTGGATGATCTCAATCGTATCAAACCGGCTGTCTTTCAACTTGATCTTCCATCCACAGGGAGACAAGTCAGGCGGGTACGGTAGGTGGGAGACAAGTTAGGTTTGTTTTTCGTTTAAAGTCACCGGTGAATAATGAAGAGTGAGATGGTGCGTTGTCATGATACAAAAGCCAGTTCTTTCGTCGCCAAATTTTCGAGACGCCGCAAAACGTCAGAGTAGTAGGTGAGCACAATCGCCTTCATATCACAGCAAGTGATGAGCATTTTCTTGACTTTGCTCTTCCCCTGTCTCAATATATTTCCCCATTTCCCGGGAAACACTTCGTGCGACCAGTGGTGCCTATAATGCCCCTTTCATTTCACATATTCCCAGGCAAGTTGCAACCGTTCCTCTTCTCGACGAAAACGTGGATCAGCTGAGTATACGCAAAGCTTAGCCCCTCGTCAACGTGGATGGAAACACTGCCCCAGATCTCTCTCGCGCAGCATCCC
Source organism: Lepisma saccharinum (assembly GCF_977018435.1). Lineage (NCBI taxonomy): Eukaryota > Metazoa > Arthropoda > Insecta > Zygentoma > Lepismatidae > Lepisma > Lepisma saccharinum. The sequence continues at coordinate 37,404,941 of NC_139229.1, forward strand.
GCCACCCTCCCCGGCGGAGTTTTATTTCCAAAGAGGAGCCATGCCTCAGATATAGAACTTTGGAAGAGAAACTTGCATTATTACTGATGAGACATTCTACGGAACACAAATCTTCTTTTACAATGAGCCTATACCCAATTTACTCGAAGTCAACAGTCTGCTGTAAATTGAAAGAACAGTATTAAAACGGCACCCTGGGTTCCCTCCCCCTCCCAGCCTTCGAATACATAGAGAAATTGTTTATAAACTAATGCCGAGAGCATGGGTGGCATTACAATGAACAGAAATTGCATATCTGGTGGGCACAGACATTTCTGAGGGAATGAAAGCCGATTCCGGGCAAATTGCTGAGAGCAAAACCAACATTTGGAGGGCGAGATGGGATGTTCATTACGTTGAGCAACACCTGATGAAAAGATGATCCTAAAATTTAACTCTTGATTGTCCCGTCAGCATTTACATAGGAAAATTTGTGGGAAAATATTTATTTAAGAAGGCTGTATAACAGTTCAGCTGTCTACGAGAGCGGGAGCTTTCACACCGAAGCGACAAGCCACACGAACCAATTAGTCCATAAGAAAGTATCCACTGCGCATGCGCTACCAACATACCGAGCCGGAATCTAGGACAATTGCGACGAAGCCAAAATCGCGGACAATTTCGATGATTTTGACGCTGAAGGTCATTTTACAAATTAATGGTAGCACAATTGCGTCGATCAGGAGCTAACCTAACCAAAGGCGCCATAGAACTAATAACGTTGTGCAAGGTTGAAACAACAAAATAAATAGGTGGCTTGGAAGACCGCATCCAAAAATTCATGATGTTCTGGCCTGCCTCAAGATCCAAGCAAGACACCAACATCAATGGAACTTAATCTAGAAGGACAGAAAAGGAAGAAGCGTGACATTAGAATCGACGAGAGAGTTGGAAAGTATATTCGCACATATGAGGAAACGGGTGACTTCAAAAAGTGTCTGTTGGCTCTAGCCCATGTTTGAAAACTTGATTGAACCAAATTCCCAGCCGAAAATATCAATATTTCACGTAATTCTCTAGTAAGAAGTATTATACGGGGTGTTAAGTCACCCTTCAATTTGATAGAATGTCATCGCAATTGTCCACCCGCTCTTTCACTTCTAGCTGTGCTCATCGCAATTGTCCGGCTACCGAGGCGACACGATGTGCGATATTGAGAAAATGACTCAGTAAGAGCGACAAGTGCAGCTTATCGTGTCCCTCCGGTACGAAAAGTTGCATTTATTTATGAAGATTCGTTTCTAAGTGGTACGAGTCGCTTGTCTCTTCGGTCTAATAGTTCTCTAAAACCATAGCATAAACTGAAACTGTTTACAGATACATCTCCAAGATGTTGGATGTTCAATATCATCAGAATGATTTTTTTTAAAAAAAAAAAAAATAAAAGATGACCAAATTTTTAAAAGAACAAAACGTGACATTTTTCATGTTTTCCTGAAGGAAAAACGGATCGGCAAGATTTTAATATAAAAATGTTTCGTCTCAAAAAATATTACATACATAAATAAATAAATAAATACTATGTAAATAACTGACATAATATGATGATATGCACTACCTCCAACCAAGCGGTCGTTTAGAATTAGAAGTCATTCTATGATATTCTATCGATGAATGGATCTTCTTCAGTACATCCTTCCTTTCAAATATATCGTGAAAGCTTACATACACACTTATGACTTAAAGGTCACTTTATTAATCAACATAGCTGTACTGAAAGACATACTTATAGAGGAATAAAAGTTTGAAGGCAACAATCTACTGAAAATCACTATACGTTAGATAAGTGTGTTTTCAAAACAGACCTGCCATCGGTTTCTTCTTACCAGCGCGCAGAGTGACGACAGTCGGCAAATCAATCGCTTATGGTGCAGCGGTGCAGACCTCTTCACGCTGTACTCAGGTATGAATGACTGAATTACTATGCCATAATTCATAGTAATAGTAGAGAAGTGGTATTGTTGCAGTAATCCTATGCTGATAAGTCATTGTCACATAAAGGGACTTTTCACGTATTAAAAAATCGGAACAGACTCAAAAAACGGGACTGTCCCCGTTAATACGGGACCTATGGTCACCTTATTCTTCAGGAAGGACGATCTCAGGTGGGCAATGTTTTCGTTACCTCAGAATCTCACCCAGGCTCTCAACCATACTTGTATCAACAGTTGTGGGTAAAAAGTGACTGAATGATAGTGCTGGTAACCAATATTGCGAAGATATGGAATGTATCCGACGACGAGGATCACTGATTCGTTGAAATTGATGAATGGACACTCACAAAGGACACCCATGCCCAGGCCGGGATTCGAGCCCGGGTACTTCTGCGGCGTGATCAAAAGTCGCCCACTTGACGCATGCACAAATCTTCCGGTGTGTATTCAAATTCCAAGATGCCGGAGTTATTACCTCCACTTAGAACTCTGTTAATAGCTAAAATTGCATTGTACCTTGGTATCTTCTCTAAACCGGAAGATATCCTTTTCTTCACTGCGTCCGCCACTTATCCTTCTACACTTTCCAGAAAAGCTACTGTTGAGTGAAAACTTTCAAGGATGTCTATCAGGCCCGTACACAGAAAAAACTGGTTTGTTTGGAATTACCAAAAAAGTTTGGTTGATCTGTTTGGTTATGCTTTTTGTTTCCGATAACCAAATGCTATTTGTAATTACTAAAGCATTTTGTTAAAGAATACAAAAAAACATGGTCAGACGAAATATGGCACTCGTAAACAAAATGATACATATGTAAGTACAGCGAAACAAAACGTTTGTTAAATTTACTATATGCGTGAGCGTGATTTCGAATTTGTCCGAGTGTAGTATCAAAGTTCGTTCGAGTTCGCGTTAATGTTGTCGAAAATTGAAACTCGTGTAGATAGATAATTACTCGAAGCGGGTCTTCATGTTGTGTAATCTAACATGCTGGAAAAAAGCTCCGGATATGGATACCTTACACTGATGTTTCCTGCAACGGCCTCTAGATGGCACTGCCAAAAATGTGTAGAAGAAACATAAGTTTATGTACAACAAATAATGATACATTTGATTCTAATCATAGTGAAAAATTGTACTCTAACACCCTTCGAAAGATGTTTGAACAATAAAACTACAACATAGATAAGAAAATGTAGTACAGTGAATAAAAGTGAATCTCCTATGACCAACTTTTTTGATTCCAGACTATATAACTAGGAGCTAAGTGAAGATTAGGCACACACCAACAGACGTTTAAGTATCAGTGATCGGTTAGTTCGTATGAACTTTTCCAGCCTGATCATTACCAGTGCGTAGTTAGAGATCGGTTACTTCATTGAACTCTCCAGCCCAATTATTGCCTATTTTTGTGGGAGCAGGAAAAGGTTTATTATCCGTTTTGCCTTGACTCATCTCACTCAACAGGTCGGTAGGTGCCGTGGCTTGCCGCGAGTTGATAGCTTCCTGGAGATGAGGCCTTGCTCGAGAAAAGGTTTATTATCCAGATTAGGCAGACACAAGAGATGTACTACGTAGAAATTTTCAGCGTAAAATGCAGGCTCGACCAGGACTCGAACCCGGGTCTCTGGCATACCGTGCCATTTCTCTAACCACTGAGCTACCGAGGCGGCCTCGCCTCGCCTGATTTCCGCTATCGCTGTTTTATCTGCGTGGAATCGTCTCTGCCAGTGCTACCGCAACGGGATGTTGCCTTTGAAACACAGTGGACGGTATACCAGAGACCCGGGCTCGAGTCCTGGTCGAACCTAGATTTTACGCTGAAAATTTCTACGTCAGAGCTAAGTGTTGAAAAAAAAAACAACGTCCCACTCCAAAAACGGTTAGTTCATGTGAACTTTCTATTCTGTTCATTCTCGATGTGTATTTTGAGATCTGTTAGTTTGCACTATCCAGCCTAGCTAAAATTTAAATTAGCTAGATTATGATTAAGTAATTTTGACTAAATTATTTGGTTTTCCTAAACAAATGGGCATTTTGTTAGATTTACCAAAATAATATTTGGTATTAGTAACCTAAAAATTGTTTTAACCAAATCTTTTGCAGTGATTGAATTATTTTATTCTACGTCACTTTTCTGCCACTTTTGGCTAATCGCGATGTTGAGATGAGTGATGATATAATGCAATTGATGAAGAGACACTGACAAATAACAACACCATGCCCAGGCCGGAATTCGAACCCAGTACCCCAGGAGTCGTAGCGCGCCGTATTGACCACTCCGCCACAGTGGTCGGCCAACTGCTGTTCTGACCACAAATGCTATGGTAGTATTGCAGCTATAGCCAAACATAAACTTATAGAATTGCAATACTATGGTCCAAAAGAACGGAAAAAAATCGACTCATCGTAAATTAACAATGTTTTCAAATTTCCTTTAAATATCAGAACCACTAAACAGCTAACATTCATGGTTGAGAAAATAGTATATTTATAAATTAAATGATACGTATCAGCAATGATTATTAAAATGAAGAACATGTCTAAATGTGAGCAAAAAAAAAAAAAGTCATCACGACTACTGTTTGAAAAAAGTCGGGAAAGGGATTAATAAGAATGTACTGTCCCGACTAAGTCTGGCAGCTTTGAAGCAATGGTTATAAAATTAAAATTGCAAACTGCAGACTACTGGATCCTGCTTCTTTTCAGAACAAACGCATTAATTTATGCAAGGACGAAATAGAAATTCTTGCAAAATCTAAAAAGAGTCAATGTTATTTCCGTAGGTTGTTATAGGTTCACATTAAAATATTGCATAGTTCGAGGCATGGGCGTAACTTGGGTTCTAACTTTTAGGGGGCAAAATCGACCTTGAAACATAACTTTTGAGGGAGGCGCAGAATCAAGCTTTGGACTTAACTTTGGGGTGGGCAGAATCAAACTTGTCACATAACTTTTGCGAGGGGGGCCAGAATCAAATTGGAACCTTGGGGTGGTAGAATCAAAGCTTGGGACTTAACTTTGGGGATAGAATCAAACTGTGACCTTAATTTGGGGGGACAGAATCAAACTTAGGACTTAACTTGGATGGCAATATCAAACTTGGATCTTATCTTCGTGGGGTAGAATCAAACTTGAGCCTCGATTTGGGGAGCACAATTAAACTTGAGCCTTAACTTCGAGGTCAGAATCAAACGTGGAACTTAACTTGGGGGGGGGTCAGAATCAAACTTGGGACTTAACTGGTGGGGGGGCAGAATTGATAAGTTTTCCATCTCACAAATCTATTTTGCTAAATAACTTACATTTGCGCAATTATAAAAAAAATACTCTTTAATACTTTGCTCCCAAGGTCCCAGTAGGTTAACAAAAGTAAGTTATACATTTATTAATCTGAAAATTTTGGGGGGCAGCTGCCCCCCTTTGCTCCCGCCAAGTTACGCCTGTAGTTCGAGGGAGGGGCCTCTCTCATGGGTACGGGCCCGCAGTCTGACCTCAGCCATATTCCGTCGTGTATAAAAGCATATTTTAAAATGGTAAAAAAAGGTATCAATATGAAAACCTCAAGAAATATGTAAATGCTACTGATGGAGTAAAATATGTCCGTTGATTAGCGGAAACTGCCGGCGGGCGCTGCGATTCAAAGTTTGCGGTGTTGGCACGTTCCACGTACAGCTTTACTCCGCTGAATAAAAATCTGTATAAAATCGGTTTCGCAATGTGAATTGACAACGATAATGCATTTTAAAAAGAGATGCAAAGAGCTTCAAAACAAGACCGATATTGTATTTGTAGGATTATCCAATACCAAGAAAAAGTTGTTTGTCTAAATTGAAAATAACGGTTTTTTGAGAAATTTTGAAAACAATAATTGTGTTTGAAACCTTTCTGTCTGCATCCTACTAAAATTTCATAACGATCGGACAACCCGTTTTTGATTTACAGAATTTCAAAGAGAGCGATCGTATACGAAAATAAAAAAAAAAGTTCTTTTTTTGTTCTCACGACGATAAAAAATAGAAGGCATAGCCGAAAAAAATGGCTAGCATAGATTAACATAGAATTAAATAAGCTAAATTTTGATGTAACTCCTTTTTATTTTAATTGGAGTCCAAACTCGAGTATCTATAATTTTTAATCCGAAATCCGATAGTAACTCCCAGGGTAAGGACGCTAACCACTCGGTTACGCGGGGTGCGAACAAAAGTATGGATCAATTCTGATTCAATGCACTTGCCCTTGTATGCGATTGCATTTCGTGGTGTGAATTACAATTTCATAAGCTTCTGCACTACAAACTCCTGACAGCATAACAACTGCTCTTCCTGCGATCCATCATCAAAATGTTTATTCGGAAAACGAGAGAGAGAGAGAGAGAGAGAGAGAGAGAGAGAGAGAGAGAGAGAGAGAGAGAGAGAGAGAGAGAGAGAGAGAGAGAGAGAGAGAGATAGGAAAAATGACAGAAGCTTTGATCACTGAAGGAAAAAGTCTTCTTTCTAAGGATGTTGCATTATTCACCATCTGGCGTTAAACAGAAACAAAAGAGTAACGGTTGCCCCAAAACCTCCATTACACATGTCACGGTGTTCGAACTCTGGCGTGTGTTCCGTTGAAGGAATGCTTTTTTTGATAAATGCGACGGGAGTGGCAAAAATGCCACACCTAACTTAACAGTTTCAGAATTGGGAGTAGGAAAAAAAAAATGTTCCGCCAGGTACCTTTCTTATGTCACGTTCGTAAAGCAACGAAGATTCTTAAATTGCTTGTTTAATGTCTAAACATTGCTACTAACGAATTTTGACAATTTATGATTTTTACTTACGTTTAATTTTTTTTTCTATCGATGCCGGTTGTGACTGCCCGCAGAAATATTGTTGTTTACTTATTGATTTATTCAATTGTTGTTTTAAGTCCACAGTAAGACTATTCGCGACTGGACCTACAGTTTAAAGTGGGATCCGAACCACTATGTACCTCCACCGGGTCGCACCCGGGACCCCTTGATTACAAGGCGACGACGCTACCCCTGCACCCGCAGAAACACAACACAAAGAAAAGCACATGAAGATTCACTTGACTCGTCTAGAACATGGGTGTCCAGCCCACGGCAAGCGAGCCTCTAGTGGCACGTCGACACCTTACAAGTAGTACGTAGATGCAGAGTTCCCACACATACTTACAAATTTAATAATAAGGAGTACGTCTATACTGAAATTAAATTACATGAAATACAGTCGGCATTCAATTTTCGGGGGAGGGGGGCGGTGTTAAGGTGGGGTCGCACATTCACGACTCTGCATATTCAAGAACCTCCTCTGCTGGAGATAGAATTCTGAACAGATATAAATTGAAATATTGTAGAGGTTTTACTAAACGAAGGAAATTTTCGGAAATGTCTTAACTGAAATACACGATGGGTTACACAACAGCTGAACCTCGCCCAGCAATAAAGTCAAAGTCAATAAATTCAAAGTGGTACAAAATACGGAGGATCAACGATGCAAACAATGAGTCAATGCAATTTTGGATCAATCTTTCAAACAATGAGTCAATGTAATTTTATGTTGTTGGATCAAGGTTTAAAACAATGAGTCAATGCAATTTTATGTCGTTGGATCAAAGTTTCAAACGATGAGTCAATGCAAATTTAAATCGGATCAAGGTTTCAAACAATGAGTCAATGCAATTTTATGTCATCGGATCAAGGTTTCAAACGATGAGTCAATGCAATTTTATGTCATTGGATCAATGTATCAAACAATGAGTCAATGCAATTTTATGTTGTTGGATCAAGGTTTCAAACGATGAGTTAATGCGATTTTATGTCGTTGGATCAAAGTTTCAAACGATGAGTCAATGCAAATTTAAGTCGGATCAAGATTTCAAACAATGAGTCAATGCAATTCTATGTCGTCGGATCAAGGTTTCAAACGATGAGTCAATGCAATTTTTTGTCGGATCAAGGTTTCACACAATGAGTCAATGCAATTTTATGTCGTTTGATCAAGGTTTCGAACAATGAGTCAATGCAAATTTATGTCGTCGGATCAACGTTTCAAACAATGAGTCAATGCAAATTTATGTCGTCTGATCAACGTTTCATACAATGAGTCAATGCAATTTTATGTCGTTTGATCAAGGTTTCAAACAATGAGTCAATGCAAATTTATGTCGTCGGATCAACGTTTCAAACAATGAGTCAATGCAATTTTATGTCGTCGGATCAAGGTTTCAAACAATGAGTCAATGCAATTTTATGTAGTCGGATAAAAGTTTCAAAAAATGAGTCAATGCAATTTCATGTCGTTGGATTGAGGTCTAAAACAATGAGGAAATGCAAATTTATGTTGTTGGATCAACGTTTCAAACAATGAGTCAATGGAAATTTAAGTCGTCAGATCAAGGTTTCAAACAATGAGTCAATGCAAATTTATGTAGTTATATTTGATATGATATAAAATTAATATGGAAAAAGTGTAAGTAGTTATTTATATACTTGTACAGTTTTATGGTAAAGGATAAATACAGCTAGAGGTCAATTGATACAAAGCTGAAAAACTTTGAATGAAAAAACAAGAAGTCATCGTATACAAGATTTATCTTTTTACATTCTTACATCATTTGCAAACCAATTAATTCTATGCTACATGTTTCAGGAAAATGCACAAAACTATTCAATCTTTCATTTTTAAAGATAGGAGATTGAAAAAATAGTATCGTTTTACTCATTTGAACTAGGAAATAATAAATTTCTTTGAAAATCGACTCGAAATCATTTATCGTGTTCAATCCAATTCCAACACAAATAATATCCCTCCTTTCCTTACACAGTAACTGCGAATCCCGGTACTCAGAAGTAAGAGGGGTTAAAAATAGTATTCATTGTTCCAAAATGAAGTTTAGAAGTCCATAATTACCTTCACCATGTGGTCAAAACAGGGTCTAAATATAACAAAATTATCACACAAAAACTCAAAATTTTGAAATCCCTTATTGTCTACTGACGGTGTAACGAAAATCCACGACACGTAAAGCTCCACTCGAATCCAATGATGTGCAATGAAAGACGGAAAATGCTATTCTTCACCTCAGTCGTAGGAGAAGGAACGTAATTGTTCGAGAGACTTCTACCGCAACGATCTCATTAAACACCTCCCTCTCCCCCGAAGCCGGGGTATGTTTTATTCATCAACAGAGAAACTTATGAAAACTTCGCTCGTTAACTGCATAACTATCTGCTATTTCTCCCCCTTATGAGGACTCTCGCACGCCATTTGTCACAAGATTTACACACCGTATTCAAAGTCAACATAGAATGGATTTAATTTACAACTTCTGCCATAATTCTCTGCTCTGAGAAAGAAACTGCAATCTTGAACCGTTGTCATCAAAAATAGTTTACAAATCTTTACATATTACGGCATTAGGGAATGTGGCTCGTGAGAAACTAATATTGTGTACAACGAAGGAGACAAAATATTGTTTCGTCGTCGCCATGTAATCAAGGGGTCCCGGGTTCGATACCCGGTGGAGGCTCATAGTGGTTCGGATCCCACTTTAAACTGTAGGTCCAGTCCCGATTAGCGTTACTGTGCATAAAGTGGACTTAAAACACCAAATCAATCAACCAACCAACAAAGATTGTTTAAGAATGTTCCAGGAAATCTACAGTATCAGGCGATGACTTAAAGTAATTTGGTAATCTCAGGTCAGTCTACTAGTCCTTGGGGTAATGGCACGATGAAGATACATGGTGAAATAAGATGGGGGTGAACACTGTGGCACACCCATGTCTGACCCACGGTTTAACCGCCCCACCCACACACCTTCTGTCAACCACTCCGCCACGGAGGTCGGCGTCGCATTGTAATCAAGGGCTCTTAGGTTCCATAACTGATAGTTCGGATCCCACTTTAAAACTGTAGGTTCAGTCCCGGTTAGCCCATCCGTGCATAAAAAGCGCCTTTTCAAAATTGCGAAGTAAACTAGGGCCGTGTCCAAAAGGTACAAGAGCGTACTTGAAGCGAACACCCTTCGAGAACCGTCTCGGAGTTCAGTCTCGAAGTCTTGGACTGGAAGCGGAAATCTTTCGAATTGCACTTCGACTGCAGCGCCAACCATCGGCAGATAAAACTAAGAATGCATTGTTTTCCCCGCGTTTTAAACACTTGTTCTCCCCATATAAATCCCACAGCATTTTAAAAAGTTATTGTATTTACATTTCCACACACTAGAAGAACTACAACCAACATCTGGTTGATTTCGATTTCAAACAAATGAACGAGTGCAGAAGTCTAGTAAAGAAGACTACAACTCACGTCCTGCATGCTATGGGCGCGATTGCTCATTTGCTTGACGCTTTCGAATTGCAATAGATGACGTCATTTCCGACAAGACCATACTGTAAGACTGCTTTTTGGACCTTTCGGACAGAGCCTAAGGCCTCGTCTTTGGAGTAAAGGTAACGCTGTTACCTTGTAACCAATGGGTCCCGAGTTCGAACCAGTGGATCCCGCTTAAAACAGCACGTCCAGTCCCGATTAGCTCATACGAGCATAAATTGAACATGAAACAAGCTGGGACGACGTAAAGACTGAATAAACACATTCACTTCAATCCTTCTGAGCGTCCTAGATCACACCGGAGTATCCAAACAGAATGTTTACCTTCCTTGACCGTATCCCGCAGACGATAATAAGCTCAAATTGGAAATGATCCAACAAAACATCCCGATGATGTTGATCACGCATGTATGGATACGTGCAGAAGAACAGGGACGCCTACATGGGTGCAATTATTACCGTTCAGTCACTTTCACATTCGTATGGGCCGTTAATGGAGGGATAAAGGATGAGGAACCTGGGAGATTAACACGCATACTTGCGAGGAAGAACGGAAGAGAACAAAGGTACATTATCGTATGTATGACGACACATTTACCGCTACCATGGAAATAATTACGACTATTCTGAAACGGACTTTGGTGCAGATGCAACAATGAAGATCGGTGGCTAATTATTGAGTCATGTCCGGCACCTGCAGGGAAAAAAAAGGTCCGGAACTGTGAAAAAGAAAAATTACCACTAACAAGTGGTAATTTAATTTTACTTCCAGACGTTGTACACGAGGCATACTGTAGGTGACATGATACACAGAAGATTGGACGTCATACGTATACTGGGATGTTACAAGAAGCCTTTCTAAATTCAAGAAGACAGTAAAACTGAAACGATGTCGACGTTCGAGACTTGGCTGAACTATACAAACCTGGTCGACAACTTGAGAAAAGCTGTTCATTGTTGGCGCAATGGAATCATTAGAAAATCTTTCCAGAAAATTTCATGGTCGACAAATCTCTTCAATGATGGCGCCTGGGAAGCTTTAGGAAATATTTCCACAAACTCAGCTGGTCGACATCCCGCAAAAATCTCCTCATTGCTGGCCCCTGGAAAGTATTAGGAAATCTTTCCACAAACTCAACTGGTCGACATCCCGCGAAACTCCTTTCATTATTGTTGGAGTCAGGGAAGTTTTAGGAAATCTTTCCACAAACTCATCTGGTCGACATCCTGCGAAAATCTCTTCATTGTTGGTGCCTAGGAAGCATTAGGAAATCTTTCCACAAACTCACCTGGTAGACATCCAGCGAAAATCTTTTCATTGATGGCGCCTGGAAAGCTTTAGGAAATCTTCCCTGGAGAACTATATTTTTGACTTCGAACTACTTACGTGGACTCTCTTAATTCGTGCTTGGATACTTCGAACAGAAGTTTGTTCGCCTTGTAATCCTATTGAAACTAATCTTAGAAATTCATATGTAATTCGAATTTTGGAAGCTTTTATTTGGATAATTCGAAGCCGGCTATCCAGAGACAGCACAAGGGAAGAGAAAGTTTCTGTTTGCTGGTATGCAGCCTCCACCTTCTACTCAATAAAGTGAGACTTCCCACCCCTTTTGTGTGCAGATGTTCGTTCTTGATCCCACCAATAGCTAATGACAACTGTGAGAGGAATTATTTTTGCTTACACTATAGGATCACGCACAAAACGCGCAGTTTTTACGGTAAGGTCTACTGCATGTTTATTACTTTTGTTTATACTGCAGTGTAATAGTTTTATTTTTATTGATTTTCTTTAATACTGCATGTTTTTGTTAATTCGAATTTTTCTCATCTCCCCTTGGAGTTCGAATTAAAAACAGTCTTCTGTATTAGAATAACAATAGTAGTGTTAATACATAATGGAGTTTGCTCTCACTCACAGCCCAAACCTTTGAAAGTTTAGGGGTCTTATGACGTAAGCACCCACTAAGAAGGGATTTTGCGCTGCACTACCCCTAAGGAAAGAAAAAATATCCTAAGTTTGCACATTTTGATATTTGTTTGAATTGTTGTTTTAAGTCCACCTTATGCACATATAAGCTAATAGGGACTGGACTTACAGTTTAAAGTGCGATCTAAAATTACTGTGCAATGTGCCTCCACTGGGTATCGAACCCGGGGCTCCTTGAGCAAATTTTGATACGTTTAACATAGTGGCCCAACAGCCCTTGCGGGGCAAGGCCTACCTACCGACTGCCGCCCCCACTCCCACATGCCTCAGCGGAGGTGGGAGATCATCCAAACAGCTACGGGGTTGAGTGTGGTCAGCCCAGTCCATGACCGGGTTACACCACTCATTCGTAGCTCCCCAATTTCACCACCGGCCCCATTCACAGGCCGCAAATGCAGGAGAAAGGTTGTTACGTTTCCCCCGAGGAGACTCGAACCTGTGTCCGTCCCGTAGTCCGACTGACACCTTAGACCGCTAGCCACGGGGCGGGACTTGTGATACGTTTACAGTCCAAAAAGTCCTCAACAATGGCGATATGTGCACTATATTCATCTCGATCTGATTGTGTTTCGCGGAGATATTCATAGTGGGACTAATGAATACATCCAACACATAAAAAAAATTATATCATGCGGCCACAATCGATTTTTAAAACATTGTGGTTAAACATTTTCTTGTTTTTAGCAAGAAAGCAAGGTGGTGTTCTACTCCGTAGCAGGTGGCAAAATATTTAATCTTGCTCGGTTTTTATAAAACTTTTACAATGCAACAATATTTTCTCCCGAATATGGATGTTCCTGTATATGTTATTGTATCACTGAGTTAGTTGGAAAAGACTTTACACCTATGATTCGAGTGGGGAGGAGGTGCATTCCTGGCCGTACCCTCGATTAAGATGATTCGTTCCACATGAACACCAACCTCTTAATGGCCCAAATGGCTTGCTGTTTACTCGCACAAAGGAACGAGCAAGGTTGCTATCAAAACTCACCTCCTCTCCTTCTCTCTGAAAGCTGAAGCTACTCTCTTCTAATGATGATATCCTTCTCATGTTCTTATGAACGTTCATTTCTTTTGCCTTTCCTAATTCTGTTAATGGACACTGAAGTAACTGAATTATCAATCATCCCTGATATGTGCAAGGAAGTGTGATCCAAATACTGACGAAGAGAGACCGTGAGATGTCAACCAGGTGAGGTTTTGGGAATTAATTTCTGACGTTATTAGGTTGCGCTTTAAAACTTTAAAAAAATGTAGAGAGGCATTTCTGGGTTTCTATTTATTCCTCGTGGGTGAGGAGGATAACGTTTTTTTCAGCAAGTAAACTAATACAAGATGCTTACCTGTCAAGAAAGTTAAGAAACAATAAGGAAATCAACAGGTAGGTCAAGAAGTCAAGAAATTATGCTTGTGGTTAAGAATTTTTGCTAATTTAGATTATTTTATCTTTACTTTTATATAAAAGTAAAGATAAAATGCTATGTGAACACTACAGAGGAATTACACTTCCTAGTGTATTTGCTAAGATACTAGTAAAGAGACTTACTCCAGTAGCAGAGAAGATGATCGGAGAATACCAGTGTGGTTTTAGGAGATCGACCACAGATCAAATTGCTTCAATTACACTGATAATGGAAAAGTGCTACATGAATCCGATATTGACCTGCATCACCTCTTCATTGACTTCAAACAGGCATATAGCATCAAGAGGAACAATGTTAACAATCATGAAACAAATTAAAATATCAATGAAACTAGGAAGATTAACAACAATTACATTAAAAGAAACAACAAGTAAAGTAAAGATTGAAGGAGAATTATCAAGAGAATTCCAAATAGAGAGAGGAATAAGGGAAGTAGTTGTCATGTAAACCCTATTATTTAATCTAGCACTAAAAAAAGCTATCAGACATGTGAGTATACACCCAGGAACGATAATCTACAATTGGATGTGTCAATGCCTAGCATATGCAGATGATACTGATCTCCTAGCACGAAACAAAACAGAACTAAATAAAGGATTTCAAAAAACTAGAAGAAGCAGCAGAAAATATAGGACTACATGTAAATGTACAAAAAACTAAATACTCCCTCTGTCCCATAATTATAGTCCGGTATGCCAAAATGGTGACTTTCTATTTATGTTCTTTTGGATACTTGATCGGCAAATTTGTACTGATCCTTGAGTAATGTTGTATGACTCATTCCCGTGTTTAATTTTCTTCTTCTGTATACACCAATGTTACAGTTTGCCTATCGGACAAATATTATGAGACAACAAACAAAAGTGTACCGGACAATAATTATGGGACAGAGGGAGTATATGCTTACATCAAGAAGAGAGGAGAAATACAATGAGAGAACGATAAAGGAAGAAGGTAAAGAATTTGAGAGATGTGATAACTTAAAGTACTTAGGATCAATAATAAATCAAACAAACAATATATCTGATGAAATAAAGGCAAGAATAGTCGTACGAAATAGATGTTCAATGGCATTGAAGAAGGTTTTTCTCTTCCAAAGAGATAAGCAGGAAAAAAAGATCAATATAGTACAAAACAATTGTACGGCCAGTTGCAACATATGGGGCAGAAACCTTGATCTTAGTGAAAAGGGATGAAGATCTGCTGAGAAGATGGGAAAATAAAATATTGAGAAAACATTTTGGAGCAGTGAGAGAGAACGAAACCTGGAAGGTGAGAACAAACAGAAATACAAGAACTGCATAATAATACGGAAATTGTGACAGAGATTATGTGTGGACGAATTAGATGGTTAGGACATCTGTGGCGAATGGAGGATTGTAGGGTGCCCAAGAAGGTATTAAGTGGGGGACAAGGTGAAAGAAGGAGGAAAGGAAGACCTAGGAAACGATAGCTCGACGACATGCAGGAAGACCTGAGAATACCGGGAATCCGGAGATGGAGGACGAAGGTAACAGATAGAGACGACTGGAGACTGGTTGTGAAGGAGGTCAAGGCCCTACATGGACTGTAGCGTCAAAGACTAAGTAAGAAAGTAAGTTTATTTTACTTTGCTTTTCTTCCATACCGCGGAATGTATTCGGGTGCAAGTTGGGCTACTTCCGGGGTACCCCCCTTTTCCTTACCTAGGTAAGGGTCGAATAAATAAAGGTTAAGAAAAACGAAAAAAAAAAGACAAGAACTTTGGATTTGTTATTTTGATAGACACCTTGTTATGGGACTATCGCATAGTCACATAGTTGGCGCTCTCGCCTTTGGTGTGAGCGGTCCTGGCTTCGATTCCAGGTAGAAGCCCCAATTTTTTTTCTCAATCCGCCAATAATTTCTGCAATAAATACAATGCATTTAATATCAATATACAGTGGACTATTTTTAATTCGAACAGATTCGAATTCTGGATAATTCGATCCTGTCCCCTTGGAATTCGTATTAAAAAGAGTCCAACGCATGTGTAAGTTCCACATGTTACCATCACGCAACGTAGATAAAAAGAGCGCCACACACATTTACTTTCGATCTCTTCTGCAACTAACTACAAGCACGTACGCAAGTAGAGAGAGACAAAGTGGTGGTGGGGGGGGAGTGCAGGAATGTTTACGCGTACGAAAAAGGGAAAACATGCTCGCCAAAAGAGAGCGAGAGGGGGAGAGGGAGGAAGAAGAAGGAATTCCAGCCAGCGCTGTACAAATTGGTAGTCAGATTGGTTTTGTTACGTTAGCGGGTGTATTGATTTGTTCTTCTTAACGAACATGGTTCGCCGACATCTCGAATCAACCCAGGCTTTTACACAACAGTGATCCCGCCATTAGAAGCAGAGGCATGCGGCGGAAGGAGGAGGGAAAACTACTCTCATGGCTCTCTCCCGTAGGGTTGCCAATCCATGATGAATTATCGTGAAGGCACAATGATTTCCTGACATGTACAGTCATCAGCAATAAAAATGAAGCACCCAGACCTTGAAATGGTTCCCATGCATGTGCCGACAGCGAACCGCAATAGCAAGTTCGACCAGCGTCGTACAGTTAGGTAACACACGTGAACGCTATGCAAGGAAGCGAGTGTTTTAGGATTTGGATGTCTCATTTTTCTTGAGGCTGACTGTACATGTACAGTCATCGGCAATAAAAATGGGGCTCCTAGATCCTAAGTTACTCGCTTCCCTGCAAGGCGTTATGTGTGTTGCCTAACTCTTCTGCGGTGGTAACAGTTCCCATTGAAAATTTGCTATTAAAATCAACTTACCGCCGTAGAGTTAGGCAACTCACATAGAGCCTTGCAGGGAAGCGAATATTTCAGGATCTAAGTATCCCATTTTTATTGCCGGTGATTGTACATAGTGTCCGGCTAGAGTACTTAATGTGAGAGAGAAAAAAAGTAAAGTTCACGTGCAAAGATAGGGAAATGTGGAGGTAGGGCTTCACACATTCTCCCTCTCGGTAGACATCTTATATCACGTATTCTTTAGTGTGCAAAATTCACCTAAATATCTAAGGCTGTTATTACATTGTTGAAACTTCACATGACAGTCACAAATATTGAAGAGGGCATATTGTAACGAAATAACACTTCTATTCCATAATTACATAGTCAAGTAACCTTTGAAATATGACATTCAGGAATCCACTTAGATGAAAAGGCTAGACAACAACAAGGGGAGAAAACTAGAAAATATGAGTCATAGAATAGTTACATGACTCCATCCAAGACTTAAGGCGAGGAGTTACAGTTTCGCACCAGTTGTGCGTTCATTTCAATATCGTCGGAATGAGCACTGCCACTAAAAAGAAACCCGACTCTACATGTCCCATGTTGCAAGTCGAGGCGGTTTTTCAAGTTGATTATTAAGCTGCACACGATGTTTCAAAAATATGATAAATAAGAATTTTTAGACTCCCATGCATTCCTTATACAGAAGAAAAACGCAACAACTTCAAGTTACGGCCAATCAAATGGGAGTTTTCGACTTCCTCCTACAACAAATCAAATCTTGAATGTGTCCTCTTTCCATTCATTTATTTTTCTACGCCATCGAAATTATGATATTCCCAAGAGAACAAGTAAAATAATACTCCCATAAGCTTAATGCTACGTTTTCTCCTCCTACGACTATCCGTGCACATATATCTCTTTCTCCAGCTCGCCGCGGGAAAAGGTCGGTGGGGGAGGAGCAGTTTAGGATCCTTGAGTCTGGCTGGACATAAACTGTTCCTCCCGCTCTTAAGAAACAAAATATGGAAAAAACTTACCTTTTGGAGTCCTGAAACCAGGTCTTTAGTCTGCTCTCTCTGAAACAAGATAACATTTTTTTAAAGAATTATATTTACTAAGACATATTACAAATGTACAGTAACATAAGTATTTCCGTTAACATATACTCAAGTTACGAGAAAGAGTAATTTATTTTTCATTTTCTTAATCTAGTAATTTCTTCATGTAGGGTAGCACAAGTTTGTTGCATTATAGGACAAACCCATTGCGAACCTACATATATGTTAAAAGTCTGAATTAGTGTCGATCTACTTCAGGAAGAATAATCATTAGGGTGATCGTGCAGTCACTTATAAGCCACTGCGAATGTCTTTCTGGGAACTTCCTCCTCCATTCTTAAACTAGCTGGTGTGATAAAAGCAAGCACAGATATTGAACATTGAATTTTCATTTCCGGAGAATTTGTAAAAGTTATAGGCTTCCACTGCTCTTCACTGGTGCAATGTGTGGAAGAGGCGCCATCTGTAAAATGACAAAAATGGCCCACTTGATCAGTATTGCAGCCTCAAGGTCGTTTCGATTAATGTGGTTTAATTTTCTTCGCTTTTCTGTCACTTCTGGCTAATCGCGAATATGAGGATGTGTGATGATGGAATTGAAGAGTCACTCACAAAGAACACCCATGCCCAGGCCGGGAATCGAACCGTCGGACCCGCGCCGTCGTTTCTAACGAATACGCCACAGAGGTCGGCTTGACGTTTGTAAATAACTGTTGATGTCTCATGCAAATTTGAGCTGTATACAATCTGCCATATATTTTTTGTCTGACTTCTAAGCTTTTCATTTGATTCTCCCACGTACACCAACAGTAGGCGAATTGTCCATCACCATTTTCATTCTGTCTGTATTACACAATGTGATGCTAATGATGAAACAATAACGTCAATAAATAGAGTACAATACCTGTTTCGAACCAACATAGTTTCATTCCTTATCCATCATTCCATTATCTTTGCCGTTGACTGTACTATAGTGTGTTTTAAAAGTTCTGCAGGATTCAAAAAAAATAATTTTAACTCGGCAAGCCATAACACGCACTGAGGTTTTCCTGCATAAACGCCATCTTGGAATCCCGTGATCACCTGCACACACACGTCATTCGGACTTTTGGGATTTTGCACTACTAGTAGTGTTCTAACAACTTACCAAAATTCAGCTTTTACGGAATTATTCCCGACATTCGACGTTATTTTCTCCTCCATTCCCTTGTCTCGATACATGTGTCACGTAGCTCTCGCACATCACTACTTTTATCCGAACTTACAACTGGTAAGTTTGTCTTATATATTGGAGTGCATTTAAAACAAAATATACTCCAACCCATTCAAACAATTGAACGTGAATTCCAGGAAGAAAAAATCATTTTTTTCCGGATGTTTTCCTGTCTTCCATAAAGTTCATTCCTCTCCCGACAAAAAGGTCACTTAATGCCACTTATCCATCACGCCTTTCCTGTTCATTTCTTGAGTCTGGCAGACCTAACAGTGCACTTCTAAGTGTAAAGCGTAAACTTCAGTTCCCGCTCGCCTCTCCCCTTGCGTTTGAAATATTCAACATTTTGTTCCCTAATGTAACTTTTGAGAGCAGACTTCCCGGACGAAAAATGGAAACCAGACAACGACCAGGTACGAAGAAAGAAAGAAGAGAAAAAGGTACGGAAGGTGGAAGAGGAAGGAGACAAAATAATAACAGGGCTTGAGAAGGATTCTGAAGTGGAAGGGTGGGAGAGGGAGAATATGGAAAATAGGGAAAGAAGGAAGGGTGGGTGGGGGGAGAGAAGTCTCTGAAGAAACTCGTTTGCGAACTTCGTTAATGTATGCGGAGGAAAATGCAACTTCCACGAAGAACAAAAAACAACGGTCCTGACAAAGATCGAACCAAGGACATTTCTACCAAAGTGGTACGTGAGAGTGAAAGATTTCCCGTGTAATATAATACAAAGGTTTCATGTGCAAATCCTGTAGATTTGGGACAAACTTGCTGTTATTATGTAACCATGAAAACACACCGTAACATTTACATCCCTTCTTGGCAGACTAGACAGACAATAGTAAAAATCAAACTGCAATACATGATAAAAGGTACATTAAAGAAAAACAAATGATAAAAGGTGTATCTCTAAAAAAAAAAAAAAGTACAACTATTTTTCTGTAAGTATAGATTATTGCCGTATCATCTCTGGCTGATGTGCATACGCAGCTTAGGAACGAGTCATAACTCCAGAAGCGTCCAATCAACAAGCGAGCCGATGACGTTGTGTCAACTCAGAACCTATCGCTGACCCTCTTGATCGCGGTCTACGCTGTTGTTAGGCTCACTCGCTAACTAGATAGTGAGATCATTTTCATAACATCGCTAGCTGATGCGCATATGCAGCTTAGGAACGAGTCATAACGCCTGAAGCGTCCAATCAACAAGCGAGCCGATGACATCATCTCAACCCAGCACTTATAGCTAACTCTCTAGGCTGTTGGCAAGCTCGCTCGCTAGGTAGTGAGGTTATTTCCGAAACATGTCTGACTGTTCTGCATTTGCAGCTTGGAAGCGAGTCTGCAAATACAACTCAAATGCCCTTACTTGCATTCGACAAATCAAGTCAGACTTTAACATAATCTCTCTCGTTTTTATCCCACAAAACATATAATAAATTGACAATGATAGGTCCCCACTACAATAAATGGCATTACAATAGCATGGAACATTTCTGAGGGCCCAAACCCTATCTAGAGTACGGTCTTGCCTCTTTCGACTCATGCACATTTTGAGAAAAAAAGTTACCATGCACAAAGAAGCAGTTCATGAAGATGTTTATGGGTCTAGTGCTCACTCCGGGTTTTCTAGTCGACTAACCACATAATTATGCACAGAACTTGGCTTTCTTACGAAGGGAAACTTGCGTTAAGTAGGGATAATCAAGGATTAGACTCATGAGGGATTCAGGGGACTGGGGAGTGGAAATAAATCTGACTTTAAAAAGCCAGAACGGTTGTTATGGAAGAGCAAAACGCGCATTCTCGTGGCTCCAGGAAAGATATTCATACAAGATCCTAAGTTACATGGCCTTTCAGACACTGCATTGTTTGAATTGTTGGTTTCGAATGTGTTCTGCGGAACCAAGTACACGCCGTTAACTTTATTATTAGTTTTATTGTATGTGGTGGAGTCAATACCACACAGCGTATACATTTATTCATAATGGGTGTACAAAAGACGGGACATTTTGAAATAGTGATATAGAGAAGAGAATAAATAGTAACAAGAGATTTAATCATGGAAATGAATAGTGCAGAGGATGCCATTACATAAGTACATAACGCTGAAGGAATGGGTAAGTTTATGTCTTGAAGATTACCTCCAGTAGATGTCGACCTTTTCTAGGTAAACATTGCTGTAGTCGTAGAGGGATACCCTGCATAGCTCGACGTAACATGTCCACAGGAATCTGGGCGATTTCCTCACAGATCTTTTCGTCTGTGAGGATATCGCCCAGATTCCTGTGGACATGTTCCTCTACGATAGCAGGAATGGTTGCTTAGAAAAGGTCGTCATCTACTGGAGGTAAACTTCAAGACATAAACTTACCCATCTCTTCAGCGGTATGTAATTATGTAATGACATCCTCTGCACTATTCATTTCCATGATTAGATCCATTGTTACTATTTATTCTCTTCTCTATATCCCTTTTTCAAAATGTCCGGCACTTTTAGACACCCTTTATGATTAGTGCTGAAGCCAAGAGCACTGTGGGTGGTCTTACAGTAAATCTAAATATGAGGTACCTATGATATGTTAGAATGACAGTTCAAAGACAATTTGTTGCGAAATTAAGAGACAATATATTCAGAATATCTTCAGCAGAATGCGCGAGTCTACCAACTGCGTAGACCGTGAGCAAGAGGGTTAGCGATAGGCTCTGGGTCGTGATGACATCATCGGTTCATTTGTTGATTGGAGGCTTCGGGAGTTATGGACTCGCTCCCAAGCTGCAAAAGAGTAACAGCCAGAGAAATATAGGAAATAATGTCACTACACATTTGTTACACACAATAAAATACACTTGTGCTAAATACACATAAATATCAAATGCGCAAATAAAAAAGAACCCGGTAAGTACGTAGCACTAAATATAATAGCTTAATAACGCTTACGTGGCCACTAAAGTATTGTGAATATGTAGACAACAGCGAAAGCACACCACGCGAACATTCACGTGAATTCTCTCGAAATAATTCTAGGCAGATGTAATTTTGCAGAATCTGGAGTATCAAATTGGTTTTTCGATAGCAGAGGTGTCGGCCAAAGATCCGGCCGAACCTTAATGTGTGTGGCAGAATAAGTTAAAGAAGAAAGAAATAGGGTATATGAGCTACGAAAAAGCGTCCCACATCGTTCAGCTGAACATTCCACCAATCGATTAGCTCTCAAGACAAGCAGTTGTTTCTAGTATAAGGTGGGGAAAAGAGTATCACAGCTAGATCGGAAATTACAGCTAGCAAGTATCGAAAATGGAACTACAATATTCATTCGGGCTCGTTCATAAGGTCTTTACATTTGACAGTCACACAATCCTTTATAATTATGAACGCGTTGCAAAATTTACACGCGATTGTGGACAATATTGTGATGCACAGAGCATTTGTTGTTTGCAGGTGCAAAATGAGCAGCTTCATTTAGAATTGATTGACCAATTAATTTGAGTGGATCATGTGTGTAAGCGTATAAGCATGGTCAAACACTGCAGTGTGATGTATTATGAGGTTGTTGGACGTTTTACGTTGACTAAATGTAAAACATGCTCATTAGGGATGAGCCTATTGATAGTTGAACATTGTGACAGTTTTCAATTCTGCCAATTAAGTATTACAATGCAATTTACATGTACTATGCTATGGCACTATAGCAAACACGATTCTGGAAAATATTTGTGTATTCGTGCGTTAAAACCAGGGGTGCCCACACGCAGCGTCATGGGAATATTTGAGGAGACAAAATTTTATACCAATTCTATATATCTTCACACAAAAATTGGGGGGATCGTATCGGTTAATTGACTTGTTATTGATTCTTAGTTTTGGTTATTATGTATAGTTTTTCTACCTACCTGTGGGTGATAGCGGCGATAGGGTTGAAAAGAAACACCACCTCTTATGCCTTTAGAATCGGTTTGTATGGAGGAAGAGGGGCGTGGTATTCTCATTAATACAAGGTTAGTCGAGCAGACAAACAGTGCAGAATAAGGTTGACTAACAATGGCAGGGAGCCTAAAGTATCTAAAGTAAACGTATATTGCTTAGATATGTTTGTATTATACAGTGACGCAACCACAGGAGGCAGGGGGCATCCTCCCCAACCCGACGGATGTCAATTCTAGGGGTGCAAGGAGGGACAAATATTGACGGCCAAGGGCACCTGCAAAAGGGGGGGGGGCACAGAGGAGCAATTACCTCTTTCATTTCAACTTTTATGCAAATAAAAATTCAGTTTGTAAAATTTTATTGCTTGCTTCGCTCGCATTATCTGCTTTTATCGTTTTCGTCAAGTTCAGAGCTGTAGCTAGGGGCGGCGGGAGTCGGCCATGGGCGCCGAATGATCTAAAAAAAGTTGTGAAAGAGAGACTGCCTTGGCGCCCCGTGATGATATTTACGCCTTATTAGGGGCAAATATTGACGACCAAGGGCACCTGCAGTGGGCACAGAGGAGCAATTATCCCCTTCGATTCCAAATTTTATGCAAACAAAAATACATTTTGTAAAATTTCTTGCTTGCTTCGTTCGCATTATCTGCTTTCGTCGTTTTCGCCAAGTTCACAGCTGTAGGTAGGGGCGGCGGGAGTCGACCACGGGCGCCGAATGATCTAAAAAAAAAGTTGTAAAAGAAAGAATGCCATGGCGTCCAGTGAAATTATTTCCGCCCTATTAAATCAATGTTGTTTTCAATTGCAAAAATTGGATCTAAAAATTTTCTTGATCGCTTCGCTCGAAATCTGCTTGTTTTCTGTAATGTAATGTATTTTAAGAATATGTGTTGTATATTTGTATTGAATAAGCATTCAATAGTACACAACTTAGTGTTGGCTTGTTGCATATGTATTTTCTTATTTTATGTTGTTCCACGTTCCGTATGTGTAAAACATATATTGTACATTAAAGTTACCCTACACATGTATCTTCGGAATGCATTTATCATTCATTTCGTACCATTCAAAAATACAGTCTGTGTGATTGATTTCCATTGCGTTTACACTATCTAATAATGGTATTCCGTGTTTGTACTTGCAAAGAAGTTGTTGTTGAACGTATTTGATGGTGCAGAAGATGATGTGCTCCAATCTCTTCCAAATCTCGGTTCTCCTGGATTTGATTAACAAAATGACAGAATGAAAGAATCAATTGATTTATTTTACTTCTCGTTTCTGCTACTTTTGGCTAATTTCAGAGATGAGAATGAATGATGATAAGATGAAAGGACAATCACAAACACATGTGGACAGCACACAAATCCAAACCACTTTATGAGCCTCCACTGGGTATCGAACCCGGGACCCCTTGATTACAAGGCGACGACTCTACCACTGCGCCATCGGAGGCCCTAGACACCAGAGCATTATTAGCGTGAAAAATGCTGTCCAGGGTGTACTTTGTGGAAGTGAGGTTGACATTTGAGTGTCTCTTACACCCCTAATATGATAGACAGGATTATTAAGAAATGCATTCATATAGTATACGTGCCTGACACAAAAATCAAAGATTTCGGCTAACTACGATGGTGTCTGCTCGCGAAAAGTGATGTTCAAGGTTTACGTCTTGCTCCAACCAAAGTGGCCCTCACACCTTTTATCAGAAGGAGTTACTTCCAAGTATTGGAGTGAAAAAGGCAGAAAAGGAACATCCAAACCTACCCAGCCCAATAGGCCGTTGATTGTAAAGAAGGAAATGTGGATGACAAAAAGATCATTCCTGTCATATTGACACTGCTTAGAGCTCCAGAGAATGTTGAATGAGGAAGTCACAGGCAACGTCATAATACGGCAGTGTCCAAAAAGTAGAGAAATGGAAAGGGAAGATTTGCACGATCATAAATATTTATCAAGGACTATAACTCACTTTACGTGCATAGGCAACAGTACTGCTAGTGTCAAACAGGCCCGTGATTGAAAGGTAAACAAAACACAGCATATCAGAACAAGAGTTGCTCATTCTGTATCGGAGGACAATCTCTTGGTAAAGTGTGCAATGTACAGTACGAACATGGCACAAAGACGTCAGCTAATAAAATCATCGGACACCTGGAAGCTAATCGAACTGAAGTCACAGCAGCATTGACTGTGAGTAGTGGTATTGATACTACGGACAGGACGAGAAAGTACGAGCCCCCCTCAAGCAGCTTTGCTACACTTAAAACAGGCTTAACATGTCCATATGAGCTTTTTGAGCAAGTGTGGAACTCTTGCCTAATCCAAGATTTTTGTAAAAATGCCCTCGGGAATTTTTCAGAAAGTACGAGCTCCCCTCAGAAAGTACGAGCTCCCCTGAGAAAAAAAGAGCTCCCCTGTACTACGGACAGGACGAGAAAGTACGAGCCCCCCTCAAGCAGCTTTGCTACACTTAAAACAGGCTTAACATGTCCATATGAGCTTTTTGAGCAAGTGTGGAACTCTTGCCTAATCCAAGATTTTTGTAAAAATGCCCTCGGGAATTTTTCAGAAAGTACGAGCTCCCCTCAGAAAGTACGAGCTCCCCTGAGAAAAAAAGAGCTCCCCTGTACTACGGACAGGACGAGAAAGTACGAGCCCCCCTCAAGCAGCTTTGCTACACTTAAAACAGGCTTAACATGTCCATATGAGCTTTTTGAGCAAGTGTGGAACTCTTGCCTAATCCAAGATTTTTGTAAAAATGCCCTCGGGAATTTTTCAGAAAGTACGAGCTCTTCAGATTGATTTGCTTATACTTACAAAACTTGCATCAGCCAGATTTTTGTTTATAAATTTGCCAAAAATTGATATATTTTTGGCTACACCAGAAATTAAGCTTATAGTATGTTTTTCTGTCAAAATCC
Source organism: Lepisma saccharinum (assembly GCF_977018435.1). Lineage (NCBI taxonomy): Eukaryota > Metazoa > Arthropoda > Insecta > Zygentoma > Lepismatidae > Lepisma > Lepisma saccharinum. Next base: position 37,430,554 of record NC_139229.1, read on the forward strand.
CAGGAATCTTGAATTGATATCTATTGGGTTCTGAGACCGAGTGGAGTGTGGTGTATTGTCTTGTAATCAAAAGGTTCGGGTTTGAGTCCTCATAAAATCTGATGGCAAAATGTTAATATTGTTGTTTTGTAAATACGGGGCTTTGGGTTCGAGATCAAACCCCCCTCAAGCAGATTTACAAAATTGCATCAGCCAGTCTATAAACTTGTATCCATACCCACCTATACATATTTACTTCAGGTTTAAGTTCAATTGGATACTATTCAATTTGCTTATCTAATATTAAAACAATGTAATATGCAGAGCCTACCTCTAGAATTGCTTCGTGTTTGCATGTTTCTCCTCTGCGTCAGTGTGTGGAATTCCTGAGACGGTAGTATTGATTTTTTTCCTCAGCGCCAGTATTTACAGAAATTCCCGATTATTGCATCAGCTAGTTATGTGAGAGTGACTGAGGGGAACAGACGTGTTGATACAGTGCTTCTCATACTTACTGGTTTAAATTCATATTGAACAATATAAAATCTGATATTTGTTGTAATCCACTCATATTTAGAGTCAAGCTTATATTTGTCCCAGCCTGTTATATATAACAAGGTTATTGCTATTCAAGATATGCATGTTCGTGCAGGCATTTGCGCTGGGTCAGTGTGAATGATTTTCCACTTGTGGGCTATTGGCTTTACAACCTGTCATAAGATTAATATTAATAATATTAATCCATAGAGATTAGATTTGAATCCCAGGAAATTTTATATAAATACCAAAACCAAAAATATTAAGTGTATACACACATACACACATATACACATACAAATCACACAGCTGAACCCAACTGATATTTTTTATTCAGTATAAAGTTTTGAATTGAAGCCCAGGAAATTGTATATAATAAACAACAACAAAAATGCCGAATCAAAAATATTGTAATCAGTGCAATAAGAATATATCCAGCTCCAATTGGGCCAAGCATCAAAAAATTTGTAATCCAGACAAATACAAAACTCCCACAAAAATTTGCCCCAAATGCAATAGAAAATACAGCATGCAATACTTCACATATACACATAAAGATACTTGCTCTGTACAACCATCTACATCTGGTCTGAAAAGAAGGCACGAAGCACCTGTTAATGCCAGAGCAGCAAAACAGCCACGCCATGAACCTATCCGTAGCAGTTTTAACGGCCAATTAAGAGATCACCGGTTTGTATCAGAGCCAAGATGTGGCATTGAGAATTTCTTGAACAGTATAAATTCTGATCTGCAGGCAATTCTTAATGCACAAAATGGCTCTTATAAGCTGTCCCTCAAATTGTTTGTACAATATAAGAAACCAAATGGCACAAAATTTACACAGCCCCACATAACAGAAACTGTACCTGTATATTCAAATTCAAATTCAGACACAATAATAGGCAGATTGATGGATCAACTGAATATCAAACACTCTGAATTTGCGGCAAAAGAGTCAGGATGGAGCCTGTGCGGTTCATCACACAAGCTCTATGTTAATATTTCTGAATTCAACCCATTACAAGGATCCACTTATGTGCCATTGCCTGCTAATATCAAAAACAAAAGAGCCGTGGTCAATATAAAAAACGCCGACCAGAAATGCTTTTTGTGGTGTATATTAGCTGCTCTGTATCCAGTTTCAAGGCATCCTGAGAGAATAAGTTATTACAAACACCATGAACATCTTTTTGACGATGCAATGGAGGGTTTGGAATATCCAATGTCTATTCAGAATATTGACAAATTTGAAAAAAGGGCCAGGCACATCAATGGCAAACAATTATCTATTAATGTATTTATTTGTTCCACTGGCAATTGCCCGATAGCACCTCTCAGAATCAGTACACTTGATGATGAAGCTGCAATTCCGATTGATCTGCTCTTAATTGAAGGGGATGATACATGCCATTACACTCTAATACATAATCTTGAAGCTTTAGTGAGAACACAACTAGACAAAACTCATACAATATTCAAGTTGTGCAGAAGATGCTTAACTGTATTTGATGGTCAAAAAATGGTAAATGGGGTTCGTGAAAAAAATGCAGAAATTGCTAAAAACAAGTTAATTGAGCATCTGAAATACTGTGGGAACCATAAACCTGTTCATATGGTGATGCCCAATCCAAGTGAAAATTGCAAATTCAAAAAGTATGAAGCCTTGTTGGAACACCCAGCATATATTGTCTATGATTTCGAATCGAATCTCAAATCTCTTGCATTCTGTAGCCCAGATCCAGAAGAATCCTCAATTACACCATACCAGCTACATGAACCTTCCAGCTTTTGTTATGTAGTTGTACAGGATGGTGTTGTTATTAAAGAATATTCATACAAGGGACCAAATGCCATCAAAATATTTGCACATAGAATAGAAAATGTGTGCCGTGACATAGCATCTAACATCTTATTAATATCAAAGCCCATGTTGCCTTTAACAGAGGAACAGATTGAGGATTTCAACAATGCAGAAAAATGCCCGGTATGTGATTGTGAATTTTCAGATACAAATATCAAGGTTCATCACCATTCTCATACAGATGGTCGATATAAACAGGCCCTGTGTAATAGCTGTAATATTAAGATCAAGAGACCAAGATTTATCCCCATATTTTGCCATGGAGCATCCAATTATGATTTCCATCATCTGATCAGGTACGAGGGTTTTGACAAACAGAATTTAAATATTTTAGCTGAAAATGATGAAAAATATATATCTATTAGCAAGATAATTAAAGTTGATGGTGTTTCTATTCAATTAAGATTTCTTGATTCTTACAGATTTTTACCTGCTAGCCTGGCTACACTGGCCTCTCAATTATCTGATGATCAATTCAAAATCACACGTGCCTCGTTTCCAGATCAGGACCTGAAATTAATTAGGCGGAAGGGTGTATATCCATATGACCATGTCACAGATTTTTCTAAATTTGATGAGTGTTCCCTGCCACCACAAGAAGCATTTTATAGCAAAATCAGAGGATCTGGAATTACTGATGAAGATTATCACCATGCCAAATTGATGTGGAAAAGTTTAAAATGCAAGACATTTGGTGATTATCACATGGCTTATTTGAAACTTGATGTTACTCTCTCAGCTGATATATTGCAAACATTCAGAAAATCTTCCATGCAAAATTATGGACTGGACCCAGTGTATTTTTACAGTGCCCCTGGTCTAGCATGGGCTGCAACGTTTTTGAATACCAAAATGCAATTGGATCTGATCCACGATCAAGATAAGTATCTGTTTATGGAGGAATGTATAAGAGGAGGGATGGTGCAATGTTCCCAGAGATATGCCAGAGCAAATAACAAGCATATGCCTGATTATGATCCAGCACGGCCATCAAATTATATACTTTATGTGGATGCAAACAACCTCTATGGTCACGCCATGATGCAAAAACTGCCATATGCAGAGCTTGAGTGGGTTGAAGATTTCAAAATTGAAGATCTTCAGAATTTTGATGACAGTGAATATGGCCTCTTCTTAGAGGCTGGTCTGATAATTCCAGATTATTTGCACAACAAATTTTCTGATCTGCCCCCAATTCCCGAGGTTAGGTGCCCACCTGGCTCTAAACAGAAGAAGCTCATGATGACCCTGGAGCCGAAACAGAATTATGTCATATATTACAAAAACCTCCAGTTCCTGATGAAACATGGTGTTCAAGTGACCAAAGTTGGCAAAGTTTTGAGGTTCAGGCACTCAGAATGGCTGAAACCATACATTGACACAAATACAGAGCTTCGAACATCTGCAAAAAGCCAATTTGATAAGAGCTTGTTTAAATTGATGGTGAATTCAGTGTATGGCAAAACAATTGAAAATGTCAGGAAACATACCGATGTTAAAATAATTACTGACCCCAGCCGGAGCAAAAAATTGGTTGCAAAGCCTAATTTCAATTACAGAAGAATTTATGATGAGCACATGGCACTCTTCAACATGATGAAAACAAAGATCAAGTTTGATAAACCTATTTATGAAGGGGCTGCGATATTGGAATTGTCCAAATTACATATGTTAATATTGTATTATGATGTGCTGAAACCTTTTTATGGTGATCGTGTAAAATTATTGTACATGGACACGGATAGTTTTATTCTTGAAATTCAAACAGAAGATGTTTATCAAGATATGTCACAGCCTGAATTGTTTCAATATTTTGATACCAGTGAACATACAAAGATTCAACAACACCACAACAAAAAGGTGCCTGGCAAGTTAAAAGATGAGACACTTGGTGATGTTATTGTGGAATTTGCTGGGTTAAGTGCCAAGGTGTACAGTTTTAAAACATGTAGTGCTGTTGTCAAAAAGGCCAAGGGCGTTGGCAGAGTTACTGTGGAAAAAGAGCTTGTATTTGAAGATTATAAAAATTGCATCAAATCACAGAATTCAATTAGAACATCAGAAAATAGAATTCAGAGTGAGAATCACTTGCTGACTAGCAATATTGTAACAAAAGTGGCCCTGGACCCACATGATGACAAGAGATGTATTTTATCATGTGGCATACATACTTTACCTTGGGGGCATTGTGATTTGAAAAGTGGAAATCAATGCCCAATTACAGAGCATGATTTGAAATAAATAAACATGCCTATGAACTTATTTGGGTTCAAAATTATGGACCTGCCCACACCACAACCCTCTCCTGATATGCTGTCTAAACTGAGTGGCTTGTTAATTATTCATCTGAATAGCATATTTACAGATAATGATGATGAAACAGGCAAAATATTGTACATATTTAACAATAATTTAAATCATTACCAATTACCTGTAGGTGGGCAATTGCAATTTATTACAACCCCTGAGGGTGATGTCAAGATTTCAGTAGGGAGAAATATTTATAGAATTAAGCACTCAAACATGATTTCTGGCACTGTATATACTGTTTCTGCTGGTGACTGCTTATATATTGAGGTCCCTGGATCTTATGACAAGCTTATACCCTTTTTTATAGAATTAAGAATCAGATATTCAATAATAAATAACCATTAAAAAAAAATGCCTAATGATATATTTGGCCACACAAGACATGAAGATCACAGTGATGAGATTCTGATGCTTGATGTCAGAGTCAAGAAATTAAGAAGTGATTTACAAGCTTTACAAACCACACTCAATGCCAGTCTTCAACTAGAAATTACAAATTTACAATCACAATGCATGGACCCTCTTCTTAAAATTGATTCTGAACTCAAATTGCTGCTTCAAAAATATACTGATCTGGCAACATTAGATAATTTTCAAAGTTTAGAAGAGGCTGTAGCAGCTCTTCAAGCCAAATTTAAGACCCAGGCTAACAACTCCGAGCAATTGAAACAGCAATTGGAAGAGCAGATAAATAATGTCCAGACACAGCTCCAAACAATTGTCAAAAGCATAAAATCACAAGAAGATTTTGATCTAGTGATTTCCACTCTAAAGGAACAGATTCAATCACTCCAGATACCTAATCTGGACCCTCTGCACAATGCCATAGCCGAGGTTAAAGAAAAAATTGAGACGCTTGAAAATTTTATGAACAACTTGCCATCTTCTGATGCTTTGAGTGCAATAACTCGGAGTGTTGCCAACATTAAGCTGCAACTTGAAACATATGAAGATTTTGGAAAAATTCAAAGTACCATAACCCATCTTGAAGGTACAATAGCAGCAGTGCAAAGTGATTTGGCAAATGTACAAGAAACTCTAGAATCTCGCCTGCCCGGGATTGTAGATACTCTTGTTAGTGTCCAGCAACAAATCACAAAGCTTGAAAACCTCAACACTGAATCTGAGCTGTCACATTTTCATCACTTGATCGATGATATCCAAACAAAACTTGAAATTTTACAACAATCAACACCCTCTCAGGCAGATATAGCCCTGCTCCAAAATGCTATGCAAAATGTGGCTGATGCATCTGAATTAAACAATGTGAAATTGGCACTTGAATCTTTGCAAAATACAGTATCAAATCTTCCCACATCACAGGAACTTAAAAATATTAAGAGAGCTGTGAATAGGATATTGAAATCAGAAGATATCAAGAATATCCAGACAGAGATCAAACATCTCACTCAGACAGTGGCCACTCTACCAACCAATCAACATATTAATGAACTGCATGCCCTGTTTGAGGATATCAGAAGACAGGTCCATGATCTTACTGCTCAAAATTCAAAATTGGCAGTTGTTGAAAATTTGCAACAAATTGTAGCTAATATCAAGCAACAGCTAGGGACCATGGAATCCAATCAAGCAAATGCTCTGTCTGTTTTTGCCACCCAGCTTCAAGAGATTGTGCAACAATACAAGAAACTTGTTGTGGACATAAAGATCAAGCCAGGCCACGATGATGTTGTTAGGACCATCAATGAGCACCTTGAATCTGTAACAAGCAGATTGCTTACAGCAGAAAAGGAAATAACAGGCATAATCGAGAATCCAAAACATACAGTAATTCTTGAATTGTACAGTATCCCCAACAAAGAATATGATTCACCATTTACACCAGGTGGCAAAATATATATGCTATCCCCTGCACAATTTTATTACCAATTTTTTGTTGGGGGCACATTGAGACCAATCAAGATCAAATATTGGCATCAGCCACAGGCACACCACTACCCTACCTTATCAATAACAAATGCTGAGAACAAAGTGAAAATCACCAGTGTAGAGTTAGAGGATTTTACAGATCCCAATACATTAGAAACATCTTATGCTGAAGATGATGGATCTCTGGAATTTAATATACAAATAGGAGACAAATTATATTTAGAAAATCCTGCAGTATCAGCTGCTGAACACCCCATAGTTGCAATATTCTTGTTTACATATTATGTCTAGACAAATTATTGTTGATGAATTACACAGACAGGCCAGACATAATTTTAAGAGACTCCCAGTAGTCACAAAAGGCATAGATGATTTATGGCAGAGCGACTTGATTGAGTTGTCAAGTGGGCAGTTGAAAAACTTAGACAAAATCAACAAGGGCTACAAGTATCTACTCACTGTGATAGACACATTTTCAAAATTTGCCTGGGCTGTGCCACTCAAATCCAAGACTGGAAAATGCGTTACAGAAGCCCTCAGGACAATCATCAATCATTCAGGAAGATCACCGCGCTATTTGCAAACAGATAATGGCAAAGAATTTTATAATTCAGTGTTTCAACAATTTATTAAAAGCCAAGCAATAAAACATTACTCGAGTTACAGTGATCTCAAAGCCTCAATTGTAGAGAGATTCAACAGAACCTTAAAAAATCTTATGTATAAACAATTTACACTTCAAGGTAATTATAAATGGATTAATATTCTTCCAGAACTTCTACATAAATATAACAACTCTGTCCATTCCACAATCAACATGAAACCCTCTGAAGTAACTTCATCTGATGAGCAAAAATTGATCAGGACTGTTTATTATCCTAGATACCAGCCAACAACAAGAAAGGCCAAATACAGGGTGGGTGATCAAGTAAGAATCAGCAAATATAAGCACTTATTCAAGAGAGGCTTTACAAGAAACTGGAGCACCGAATTATTTACAGTGGTTCAAGTTAAACCTGGGACCCTTAACACATATATAATAAAAGATCACCGAGGAGAAATTCTCAAAGGCAGGTTCTATGAACAAGAACTCAGCAAAACTAAACAGCCTGACACATATCTCATAGAAAAAATCATCCGCAGAAAAGGCAACAAGTTATTTGTCAAATGGCTGGGTCATCCGGAAAACAGCTGGATCGATGCAGACAAAGTGATAATATGAGCACCTGGGATGTTATAAAAAGGCTGCCAGAACCTGAACAGCAGAATAAGAGAAATGGCAACTTGCTACCTGATAATATTAGGTGTCTTATTGTTGGGCCATCTGCTTGTGGTAAAACTACACTAGTGGTTGATAATTTTTTATTGGCACCCAACTGGTTAGACTGGAAAAACAGGCACTTGTATGTCTTCTCTAAAAGCTTGGAACAATTAAAATATCAGCAGCTGATGAAGCTATATGATGGATTGGATATAGCCACTTTTGAACCAGATGTTAAGCCACTCCATGAATGTCTCGATAATTCTGTTGTTGTGTTTGATGATGTTATACTGGATAATCAAAACAAGGTTAGAAATTTCTTTACACAGGGCCGACACAAAAACATTGATTGTTTCTACCTGGCACAGACTTTTTCAAAAATACCGAAGCAGCTGATCCGAGACAACAGCAATTTTATATGTGTGTTTCATCAAGATCATACCAACCTCAAACACGTACATGATGAATATGTAGGTGGGGACTTGAGCTACAATGATTTTTCCAAGTTTTGCAGCAGGTGCTGGAATCAAGACAGTTATGGGTTTGTCACAATTGATATGACAAGAACACCTAATAGCGGCAAGTACAGAAATAAAATCAACGATTTTCTAGATGTTGAGACGTATATAAATAACCATGAAAAGGCCAATAATTGATGATCTTAAGTTAAGAGATTATCTTGTAAAAAGATTCAAGGGATGGAAATCAGAGAACCGAGGAATTTATGAAAAACACAAACAAACAGAACAGCCTGTAATTGATGCTATTAATAATTTAGGTAAGAATATCAAAACTGTTACAGAGCAAAATCAAGATTTGATCACAGAGCTTGTACCTGTAGCTGCAAGGAACATATTAGATTATCCATTCACCCCACTTTCCAGTATTCATACACCTAGTCCTGTTGCTCCTAGAAGAATTGAAGCTACTCAGGATCCTATTGAATTGGGTCTTCTTGCTCAAAAATATTTAACCACACCTAAAGACAACAAAGATGAGGTGTTTGGCTTATATGCCGACACAGAGCTTGACGGCAGCATCATACATAGAATTGGCAATTTCAGAGTAACATTTATGGGAGATGATATAATTGTATATTCAGAATCTCGTCTCGGAGAAAAAGGTGGTTTTGTTAAGTATCCCGGCACACCTGGATTGTGGGAACTGATGACTAGGAAAAGGCCTGGCAGCTATACAGATCAAGATTATGAACATTACAAAGAAATATTAATAAAATCAGATGCTCTATACCAGAACAATGATCCCACACAAAAAAGAGTCAAGTCTAGCAGTGGAGCAAAATACAATAATTTAATCAAGCCCATATGGTCACAAATCAAGACAGGTAGTGGAATCAAACAATACAACACCCTGCCCAAAGAATTTGTCTGGGTTGATGATGTCAGGAAACTTGTAGATAGGTTGTTGGTGATAGCTGGGGAGGAAAATGCTGGGAACCACAATTTTTACAATGAAAAAGTTGGAATTATGGACATGATAAGCACAAAATTGTCTAATTTTATAGTGAATGACCCTAAGGGGATTGGATATCTCATAAAAATTATTAATACTCTACCACCTAAATTTTGGAATATTTCTGAGGGTCGGGGGCTTGTTAATGACATTATAAACAAGCTGCCATTTGAACTACACATTCCAGGCTATCAGTATTGTGGTCCAGGCACAAAATTGGATCATAGATTAAACAGAGGGGATCCTGGTGTAAATCCTTTAGATGTTGCTTGTAGAGACCATGACATAGCATACAACACACATACCGATCTTGACAAGAGACATGTTGCAGACAAGAAATTAGAAGAGGCTGCATTTGGTAGATTTGTAAGCAAAGATGCTTCTTTGAGTGAGAGAATATCAGCGTTGGGGACCACCATAGCTATGAGTACCAAACAAAAACTGGGGTGGGGGTTGTGAACATGTATATAATAAACATACAATGAAGGCCAAGGGTGTTATGTATCAAATACCTTATGCAGGTCTCAAATCTCTTAAAACTATTGACAGCCTTTTGACCAAAAAGCAGCGCAAGAAAAAAAGCTCTTGTCTTGCCAAGGGACATGGTATGAAATTGTTGCTTAGCACCCCCCAATTAAAAAAATTACAGCAATCAAGAAAAAAATCACATGTGGGGGGGTTTATATTTACCATCCCGGCCATCTTAGCTGCTCTCGGGGCTGTTGGGAGCTTGGCTGGGGGATCAGCTGCCATAGCAAAAACAGTAATAGATGCCAAGAAAAATAGGGCAGAATTAGATGAGCAGAAGCGCCATAACCTGGCCATGGAGAAAAAAGGCAAAGGTGTTAAGAGAGCCATGAGTAAGTTTAAAAAAAACAAGAGCCGCTTACAAACCAAGATATTGAAGCTTTAATCAAGCCACTGGGCATCAAAAATTTTAGAGGTGTGTACATGTCTGATTCTTTACCGGAGCAACCACTCAACAAAGAGTGTGGCATTGTTAATTTAGATGAGTACAAAAATCAGGGCACTCACTGGATTTGTTATCTTAAATATTTAAACAATAAGACATTTGTGTTTGATTCATTTGGAGGTGTTCCACCTGAAAATTTAGTAAAATATCTAAATTCATCTAATCTTTATTACAATAATGCCCGTGTTCAAAACTTCAAAGATGTTAATTGCGGACATTTGTGTTTATCTGTTCTCAGATATATGTCTCAAATAAATAAACCATCAATTGAAAATTTTCAAAAAGCCTTGTGGTATCTGAAACATCATGGGGGTATTCCATCTCACCAGCCAAAATTCAATATTGAAACTCAAATTGCATGATGACATAGTGTATCCCAAAACAATAGCTCTCAGAGCATTTTACGGCATGTACTTGATACCTAATATTACGCACCACAACAACACAATTGCAGTAGGGGATCAAAAAATTGTCATCACTCCAGGGCAGTATAATCTATCCACTCTAAATGCTCAATTACCCAGAGGTGTAGTGTTAAGTCAAAATTCTGTCACTCACAGAGTAGAGATTGTATCTGCCACAGAAACAGTGCATCTGGGTACTATAGGAGAGCTGTTGGGATTTGAGAACAACACAAAACTTGAACCGGCCATCAAACACACTGCTATTAATATACCTAAATTCTTAGCCATAGAGACTCTAAATATTCACTGTAATGTGGCCGAGGGTATGATCACCAAATCAAATGGCATAGGCACTCACAAACAAACTGGCATCATTGCAACATTCAAACCTAACTCAGAATTTATGGAGCCCATCATCTACAATCCATCCCCAACATTATATTTTCCTGTGTGCCATAACAGAATAGATTATATTGAATTGATGGTCACTAATGAAAAAGAAGAATTAGTTGATTTTGCTGGAGCCACAACAACTGCTATCATAGAGATTAACATTTAAATAAAAATACATACAATGGAAAATATTGAGAGTTATGAGCTACAATCATTCCCCCCAAACAGGAGGACATTTGCAAATTTAAATCAACCCAACACAGAAATCGAGGTTGATCTTGATGTAGGGGATGGATTTATACACCCCCACAGAGCAGATCTATACATCAAATTTGATGTTGTAAAGCTCGATGGTACAGATTATCCGGCAAATTCAAATATAAGATTGGTAGATAATTTTGTGCCGCATCTGTTCTCTGAAATTGAGATCAGAAAACATGGCGTTGTTATAAACAGAATAGATTATCCCGGCATTACCTCTACAGCTTTGGCCACTCTAAAATTATCCAAAACCGAGGCTTCTTACTACAAAATAGGTGGATTTGAGGCTGGTGATAAGATATTAACCAAGAGCCACACTGTACTGTTCCCCATGCGCCTGTTGCCAGGATTCTTCTCGGATTACAAAGATATTATGTGGAAAGGCGGGTTAAGAATTACATTTAGAAGAGCTGCAAATGATAACAATGCTTTGATGAGGTACAGCACATTAAACTCTACAGGGGAAGCTTTGCCTAATACCTTACCTGATGCAGGAAAATGCATTATTCAGACTATGGAGTTAAGAATCCCAGTTGTTGAATATGAGGCCAGTTACGCTCTTAAACACAAAGCAGATATAGTAAAAAATCCACAGATTCCTCTGCAATTTTACACATATCAATGCGTACAGAAGCCCGCATCTGGCACTTATTATGAATTTGATGCCACAAATTCATTCTCCAGTATTCAATTTGACATGCCCGATTTCGTGGTGGTACTGTTTCAGACCGGAAGACACAATAATCAGGAAAAAAATTCAAGTAGATTTGATAACTGCAACATCAAGAACATATATCTTAAAAATGGCAGAAATGAGGTTTTTCCTAGAGAAAATTATAATTTAGACATTTCCAAGGATGATTTTCTTAAATTATATGAAGCTTTTTCTTCCTTCAAGCGCGTCACTACTGGCAATACTGACCTGTACTACACACCAGATGAATTCAAAACACAGAGACCCATGTTTGTCATCAACACTTCAAAAAGAAAACAAGTTGTGGTTAATGACAGAACAAACATTAAAATTATCTGTGAATTCCACGAGGCATTACCTGAAGACACCATATGCAGTGTCATTCTCATAGGTGAAAAATCATATATTTATGATGTGAGAAATGAGAGAGTCACAGAGCAGTTCTAGAAGCACGATTCAGGGCTTCCCCCATGGCTTCCCCCATGCCTCGTAATCAAGAGGTCCCGGGTTCGATAGTAGCACAAGTAGTTTGGATCCCACTTTAAAACTGTAGGGCCAGTCCCGATTAGCCTTACTGTGCATAAAATAGACTTAAAACAGCAACTCGAACTAGAAACACGATTTAAACACAGAAACCCTTTGGATATAAAACAATACTTTACCGTCAGAAAATATATTACCTACCCATTTTATACCACCTCTGTTCGTAGCAGATACCTATCCAAAATACAAAAGAAATACAGAAATATTGCAATAATTATTCTATAAGTTACAGACTTATGTACAACAAGACCAAGCCTAAATGCAATTCAGTTTGCAATAACAATATCCAGAAGACAATTCCTCAATATGATGGATGGTCCCTGAAAGAGTACATAGTATAGATAAGAATTTCTCTTTGAGTTCCATGACAAATGACATGTAATTTCCCTCGGAAAAGGCACAATAGAGGTAATATCAACAGATATAATCTAATGACGATGAATAACTCTGAAAAGACGCAGTATAGATTATATCTGTTGGCATACAACCCCCGGCCATGCATAATTTATTGTTGGCCGAAACATGGGATTGATCAAAAGATTAGAAAAAGCATGCAATGTTTACTTGACCTCCATTCTAATGTATTGATTATGCAGTTTTGCCCCGTATTGTTGAGCTCCCAGATAACAAAACTCTGGCGATTCTTAATAGAGAATAGAGAATTTTTTACCAAATTTAAGATCTGGGAGCTATCAACAGAGCAAAATCTCACGTATGGAATACCACATCTCTCAGGACTCGAACCCAAAGCCCCCTGTTTACAAAACAACAATATTAACATTTTGCCATCAGATTTTATGAGGACTCAAACCCGAACCTTTTGATTACAAGACAATACACCACACTCCACTCGGTCTCAGAACCCAATAGATATCAATTCAAGATTCCTGGGATTTTGACAGAAAAACATACTATAAGCTTAATTTCTGGTGTAGCCAAAAATATATCAATTTTTGGCAAATTTATAAACAAAAATCTGGCTGATGCAAGTTTTAAGTATAAGCAAATCAATCTGAAGAGCTCGTACTTTCTGAAAAATTCCCGAGGGCATTTTTACAAAAATCTTGGATTAGGCAAGAGTTCCACACTTGCTCAAAAAGCTCATATGGACATGTTAAGCCTGTTTTAAGTGTAGCAAAGCTGCTTGAGGGGGGCTCGTACTTTCTCGTCCTGTCCGTAGTACAGGGGAGCTCTTTTTTTCTCAGGGGAGCTCGTACTTTCTGAGGGGAGCTCGTACTTTCTGAAAAATTCCCGAGGGCATTTTTACAAAAATCTTGGATTAGGCAAGAGTTCCACACTTGCTCAAAAAGCTCATATGGACATGTTAAGCCTGTTTTAAGTGTAGCAAAGCTGCTTGAGGGGGGCTCGTACTTTCTCGTCCTGTCCGTAGTATCAATACCACTACTACTGTGCCAAGTTAATTCCAGGCTCTGTCGACAGTTCCAAGACACAGTAGATGATAATGGTAGGCCAGAACAAGGTTGTAAACGAGTACCAACGCCACAACAGGGCCGATATCTGGCTATAACTGCACGACGAAACCGGACGAAGTTCGCACGACAACTGTTCTCAGAGCTTGCACCCACATCAGGGGTTAGAGTTTCTTTCGCCAAACTGTGTACCGGAAACTCAAGACAGGTGGTCTATATGCCAGATCCATTAGTGTGTGTCCCGCTTGATCCAGTGCACAGAAGGGTACGCTTACAGTGGAGTCAACATCATCGAAATTGGACCCTCAACGAACGGCGGAACGTGCTCTTCAAGATCAGTCTAGGTTCAGTTTGCAAAATGATTCTCGTCGTACATTAATCTGGCGAGAACCTCAATCACGATTTAATCCACGGAATATCGTAAAAAGGGATCAGTTTGGTAAAGGTGGAATGTTGGTACGGGAAGACATCATGCACGGCTCTGCTGGAGGTACCGTTACTGCGTAGAGGCAAAGAAACAAGGTACTCCAACTTGCACGACTTTTCAGAGGCTCAGTCGGCCCAGACTTCATCATCAAGGATGATAAGATGACAATACATGTGCGCATCGAAACAAATTGGTGGATAACTTTCTTGAAGGTGAAGAAATCCGCTGCATGAGATGGCCACCGAAGTCCCCAGACATAGATCCTGTAGAGTCTTAAGGAGACGAGTAAGCCCGCGATCCTTCACCAAGGATATTTCCAGAGCTCCACACTGCTCTTCGCGGGGAATGGAACCAGCTGCCCGTAGAGCTCTTGAACCACTTTAGAAAGAGCATGCATGCTACGTCGTTGTAAGGTTGTGTAGCAGTAACTTCACCTATACCGCGTTTGTTAGAACCTGTCCCGTTTCCCGCGCTATCGATCGCTCGACAGTTTCGGTGCCAATGAGAAACGAGGAAAAAATCGTCTGCTGGGCAGCGAGGAACGAATGGAAACCAGAAGAGAGGCGCTTACGTAGACGGTGTTGCGACGTTGCGTATTTTAATTGGCTGCATGACTTTGACTTCCCCAGCACGGAGAAAAGCCAGCGATCAGCTAGCGCGGGAACCGGGACAGGTTGTAACAAACGCGGTATAATACAAACTTCTTCTTTCCGTTAATGAAGTGATCCGTTTTCTATTTTTTTTTTGCATGTGTGTCTTTGCACGAAAAAAAAATTCTAATTTCATGGATTCTTTTCTATTGTATACCATATAACGTTCTGATTAATTTTCACTGTTTTATGCAGTACTAACACTTCATTAACAAAAAAAATTCTCATATCTTACTCATACTTAACTTTTGAAGATTACTGTAGTTATAAAAATTGTAATAATATTTTTCACTTTTTTAATTTTTAACTGAAAATGCCTCTGGAAACATCTGTTAAACGAACTCTAAATCACGATATGGACAGTATTTTATGTGCAGAAACTCCAAGGTGGCCATCTTGGATTTCGGACGTCATGTATGGTCTGACACATTTTCCAGCAAACACCTGTAGTAATATTCATGATTGCATGCCTCCAAATGAAAGCATCCTCCATACACATGTCTCCCCTTCGTGGAAAAACCCAACAAACGTACAAATGGTCAAAATGACGCCTAAAGGTTTAAAGGGGAGATTGTCTTTTTTCCTTGTTAATGTCTTTATAGGCAGTCATCTTCGATGTATGACGTCACACAGGCCATACGCCACAATAGTAGGAATCAACAAAATAGCACTGGCAGTAATTTTCCCCCTTTATATGCCAGAATGTCAGGTAAAGTGTAAAATACGCTTAGAATTAGGGGCGTGCGGAATCCCGAAAAGTCGGGACCGGGATCAGGAAAAAAATTTCCCGTCCCGATCCCGACTTTGGGAAATTAATTCCCGACTTTTCAGGATCCCGAGCAGTCGGGAAATACTGAATGGTCATTTTCAAATGTCGTTAATTCTCGACGTTTTCTGCATTGTAAATGTCTGGAACTTATCGAAAATTGTTCGTTTTTGTACCAGAAATGCGAAAACAACCACTTAAAGTGAAAATGACGTAGAATTCGAGATTTCCAGAGCTTCGGGAAATTTTGAACATTTCCCGTCCCGACAATTTCCCGACTTTGTCGGTTAATTGCGAATTTTTTCCGTCCCGACCCAAAAAATTCTGTCCCGCACACCCCTACTTAGAATCCTTGCAGAAATGGACACGAAATAGTTTCACTGGATATATCTCCATAACAGTGCGAGATATGAAAAAACTGTAAGAATCAATTTTGTTGCTTGTATCTATAAAAAATTGTCAAAAATCACTCCTAAAGGAGTTACGATCGATTTTCTTTGTTAGTGCATGAAGTGGCACCCATTTTGGCTTTATGACGTCACACAGGCTATCTGCCACATTTGCGAGCAAAACACCTGGTAGTACATGATTGTGTACCACACTAGCAACGTATTACCGGTAATCATATATTCCCTTCATTCAAAAACCCACGGACTATAAAATATTGACATATGCCCCTGGAATATAACCAAACATCTTAATTTCAGATTTCTGGATACCAGAAGAAGAAGTCGAAAATGTATAATTTTACCATCTCATGCTACAGACTATATTGATTTATATTAAATTATATCACTGTATTATATTGTAACTAATATTCAAATAAATGGAACACAAGAAAAACGGGAAAACTTAAATTCGGAGGAAACTGATACAATGGCACCAGGGCATCAAGCGCATACCCCTGAAAATATGCGGTTGGAGGAGGCGCAGTGGTCCAATCGGTAGAGCGTCTGACTGCCACGCAGGAGACCCAGCCTCTAGTAAATGGGTAGCTGGGGGCAACCCTGGAGGGGAAAAGGTGGCCGGAGCGTGGTGCTGATCGCATCAACTAAACAATTACCGCGGTCGTGAATACGTGGAGCCCATAGCTCCACACACGCACTCTTCTTGAGCCTTCATGGCTTATTGCAATGTGCAGGGAATTGCTGATAAAGAAGATAAAGCATTCAGGAAAGTCAGTTTCACAATAAGATACCGCACCTGGTAAAATTTTACTTACGAAAAATTCAAAGGAAATAACGGAGCATATGTTTAGAAAGGTGGGGGTGCAGGGTTAGGAATGAGAAGTGGATCACAAAGCAACATTAACAGAAGTCCGTCACAGTCTGCTGTCCCTTTGCAGATGACACTTGTAACGGTGATGTCTATCTAAGGGCATGGAAGCGAAGCTGGTTACGCTAGAGTGGCAGTTGCTAAGGAATGGATACACGCTTGGATACACGCTGGATAGGAACGCTAAAACTGAAATTAAGATTGTGTTACTCACAATAGTACAGAGTGGACCAAAGTAGCCCCAGACTGAAACGACGAGCAAGTAGATAATGTAGAACTACTACTTTACTATTACCATTATTACAGTTATTATAATAATATTCTTTTCTGAAAGTGCGGTAACATAGTTGTCATAAAAGGTGTTGGAAATGCTTTCCTATTGAAATGAACAATGTAAACGCTGGCATGGAGTAGGGAAGACTAGGGCACATTTATTGTTATCTTCTTACAACTCTTGAAGAGAGAATTTACTTTTCAAGGTCATCGCCCTAAATGTTTACGAATTGATGAATGGTTCGACTACCGACTAAGAGCGCATCTGCAAGGTTGGCTTCTACTACCACTGCTGTGTCAACTCCGCACAATGTGTTCCCTTTGCAGGAAAAATCACGATGTTCAAATCTGCTAAATATGCAAATATTCCCCAGTCTCCCCTACTGTGGAGACTGTGGTGGTCCACGCGGTATTTCTCATATTGCATGCAATCTTAAATGATCAATAATAATTTCGTCTCTTCTAAATTCAAATGCAATTACGTTTTGGTAGTTAAACCTGCTTTACCAAAGTGTATTGCGTTAGAATTTAAAAAAAAGAAAGAAAGCATATTAATATAATAATTACCACTGTCGCTAACATTTACACAATTTATTTTAGGGATGTAAGGGGTGACTTTCTCCCGTAAGCACCCAAATGTCAACCTCTCAATTTGCAGCTGCTGGATCATGATAATCCATCAATATATTTTCCACCTTTCCTAGGGTTTTGGACCATTTTAAAGTCGAAAATGATAATTCAAAGCCCCTTATTCCATGATTATTCACTAATTTGTAGACAAGCTAATACTACAAAGGAAATGCAGCATATTAAAATATTGATGATGTGGCATAGGGAATAAAAATCAGAAAACTGCAATGGGAGGAGCAAGTAATCATAATGTATACATCAAAGATTAGAGTAAAAGTACCACAGGAAGAGATGTTTAAAATCTGAGCTGCTGGAGGTCCTCAATATAGGTGGATTGACAGCAAAATAGATTAATAAAAACAACTGCTCAAAATGGAAAACTGGAAGAAGAAATTCAGCAAAACTACTGCTGAATATGGACAACTGGAAGAAGAAATTAAGCAAAACTACCGCAGGAAATGGACAACTGGAAGAAGAAATTCAGCAAAACTACCGCTGGAAATGGACAACTGGAAGAAGAAATTCAGCACAACTACCGCTGGAAATGGACAACTGGAAGAAGAAATTAAGCAAAACTACTGTTGAATATGAACAACTGGAAGAAGAAATTCAGCAAAACTACCGCAAGAAATGGACAACTGGAAGAAGAAATTCAGCAAAACTACCGCTGGAAATGGACAACTGGAAGAAGAAATTAAGCAAAACTACTGCTGAATATGGACAACTGGAAGAAGAAATTCAGAAAAACTACCGCTGGAAATGGACAACTGGAAGAAGAAATGAAGCAAAACTACCGCTGGAAATGGACAACTGGAAGAAGAAATTCAGCAAAACTACTGCTGAATATGCAAACTGGAAGATGAAATTTATCGTTGGGAATTAAAAGAAGAAATTCAGCAAAATATGTGCCGAGCGAGGATAACTGGAAGAAGGTGTTCAGCACAATAATTGCCGAACCTGGACAGCTGGAAGTACACAAACAGAAGATAAGATTCCATGGCCAAAATGGAGCTGTACTCACGTGGATGATGCTAATGCAAGCACACAGAAAGTACAGTCTACAGTAGTTACATTGATACGATACGTGCTTCGATAATTGTCAGAATGCAAGAGGGGAACTAAAGAAGAATTAGGATTCTTCATTACTTCCTGTTGGTTTTGGCCATTCATCAGGTACCATCCCGGGATTCTTACGATTGGTCATCAGAGACCAATCTTCGAAAAAATTGTTTCCGGGAGTTTTTTGCAAACACCACACCCTGAAACACATCCCTATGCTGCACACCTCGCAACGAATAATTAACACGCCATTTTTCATTTCGCTATTCATTTACACGCAGTCATTGTTCCCCCCGATGTGGTCTTGTTCTTTAGCTCTCCATATTGATCCATTACACCGGGCGCTCTTATTATTTACAAGCACATTTACCTTTTGTTGTTCGAGCTAAATTTGGAAATTGAGATTTTTAATTGAAAATGGAATCCATTCTACTAATTTCATTTACGAAACAAAATAATACGCAGAGAGAGGGAATGGAGAGGTACGAGGAAAAAACAGAGGGGACGGGGGGAACAAGTCCTGCATGGCTGCAAATTAAAATAAACATTACTCTGTCGACGTTCTTCTGTTAGGTATTCCAACAGGAATTCACTTGATGAAAAATATTTGCTTTTTCAATTCGTATCGTACAATTCTATTATTTGAAAATTAAAAACAAAAAAACGTCATTAAAGGGCGCGCACGCACACAGGTAAAGTGCGTGTTTAATCCAATCTGCGAAGATAACATTACTACAAAACCACTTCAATTTCTCTCTTTGTTTAACCCTTTTCCGTCGAATGAACTCGGTACGTGACGCACGGCCTTTGCAAATGCTGTTCTGCAAGTTACCTTTCCCACAGGCTGCAAACGTTCATAGGAAAGCACCTATTGCAATAGAACCTCTCCTATTAGTGAATGGACATTAACTAACTAACTAACTCTCTAGCCTTCTTAAACCCGAAGGTTCATGGCTGCAGCAACACAGGCCTTCCATCTGTCCCTATCTTGAGCAAGATCTATATACTCTTTTCCATCCCTACCGATTTCCCTTAGGTCCATCTCGACGTTGTCCCTCCATCTTCGTCTTGGCCTTCCTACTGGTCTCTTACCATCAGGTTTCCCAACAAGAATCCTGAAAACTCCTCTTTCCTCTCCCATTCGTGCCACATGGCCTGCCCACCTAAGTCTTCTTGATTTAATTATTCTAATAATGTCTGGACATGAATACAAATTATGTAGTTCTAAATTATGTAACCTTCTCCACTCACCTGTCTCCTCATCCCTTTTAGGTCCAAATATTTTCCTAAGGATCCTATTTTCAAATACTCTCAATTTATGTTCCTCTTTCAATGTAAGGGACCAAGTTTCACACCCATATAATACTACAGGCAAAATTACGGTTTTGTATATTTTAACTTTTAGATTCTTAGATATTAAACGAGAAGACAAAAGTTTATGAAGAGAGAAGTAACATGCATTTCCTGAATTAAGCCTACTTTTTATTTCCTCTTTCATATAATTTTCATTTGTTAATATTACTCCTAAGTATTTGAATTTGAAAACTGTTTCAAACGAGTTGTTATCAATAATTAGATTTTGATTATTACCTAACACTTGGTTTCGGCCTGTAAGCATATATTTAGTTTTCTCTTTGTTAACTTCCAAACCTATCTCTTTAGCAGTTTTGAAAAATATTTTAGCATTATTCTTAATTGTATTCATATCATCCCCCAGTAAGTCTACATCATCTGCATATGCTAACAACTGAGTCACACCATTTAATTTTAGTCCTTCTTTAGTTTCCTTTACCTTCCTAACAGCATATTCTAAGGCAAAATTAAAGAGCAATGGAGATAATGCATCTCCTTGTTTTAACCCATCATGAACTGTAAATTTGTCAGACATATTAATACCCACACGAATTTTACTTTCTGTTTCACTGGTGCATATTTTTATCATACTAACAAGCTTCTTAGGTATTCCAAACTCTACTAATATATTATATAATTTATCTCTTTTGACCGAATCATATGCTTTTTTGAAATCAATGAATAGCTGATGGACATTTTGATTATATTCCCACTTTTTTTCAAGTGTCTGTCTGATGTGAAAAATTTGATCTGTAGTTGATCTGTTGCGTTTAAATCCACATTGATAATCACCTATAATTTCATTAGCATATGGGGTTAGTCTTGTTAAAAGAATGTTAGATAATATTTTATATGTTGTTGAGAGTAGAGAAATTCCACGGTAATTATTGCAGTTCATTTTATCACCTTTTTTAAACACAGGAACAATTATGGATTCTTTCCACTGTTGAGGGATTTCTTCTTTATTCCATATTAAACAAATTAATTTATGAATTTGACAAATTAATGAATTTCCACCATATTTAATTAACTCAGCTGGTATTAAATCAATGCCAGGTGCTTTGTTATTCTTTAGCCTTTTAATAGCATCTTTAACTTCAGTCAAGTTAGGTTCTGGGACTAAAGGTTCTGCTGTGTGTACTTCATTCACTTCTGATTTATCTCCTTCATGGACATTTAAAAGGTCATTAAAGTAGTTCTTCCATCTATTTAGAATATCGCTTGGGTCAGCTAGAAAATCACCGTCTTTATCTTTTATCAAGTTTACTTTAGGTTGCCACCCCTTTCTAAACTCATTTACACCTTTATATAAATCTCTGATATTTTTATTTTTGCTGTTTGTTTCAATTTCGTTAATTTTGCTTTTCAAGTAATCTCTTTTTTTACTTCTAAACGTGCGGTTAACTTCTCGCTTTATTCTATTATAATTGTTTAGATTTGTATCATCAGTGTTATTTAACCACCTAAGTCTAGCCTGATTTCTTATTTCTATTAGATTATGACATTCATTATCAAACCATGGCTTACTTTTTCTCGGTTTATGGTATCCTATACTTTCTTTAGCTGCTGATTCTATTGCATTACGTATGTGCTCCCAATTCTTATTTACGTCTGTTTCATTTATATTTTCATCATCATTTAAATCCTGCAAAACATCAAATCTATTTGACAGTTTAATTTGGTAATCTTTCTTAATTCTTTCATCAGCAAACTTTCCTGTATCAAATTTTATAACTTTTAGATTTTGTTGCTTATGATTTATCACTGAGAGTCTTTCTCTTAATTTAGCAATTACTAAATAATGGTCACTGGCACAGTCAGCACCTCTATGTGTACGAACGTCAATTATACTAGTATGCCTTCTCTTATCAATGAGAATATGATCTATCTGATTATGAGTTTTACCATCTGGAGAAGACCAGGTATATTTATGGATATCTTTATGTTTAAAAGTGGTACTTTTCACAATTAAATTCTTTGAGGTTGCAAAAGTAATCAATCTTATACCATTATCATTACTTAATTCATGAAGACTTTCTTTACCAATAGTGGGTTTAAATGTCTCTTCTTTGCCAATCTGTGCATTACAGTCACCTAACAGAATTTTCATATCATACTGAGAAAATTTATCAAAGACCTGTTCTAACTCTGTATAAAAATCATCTTTAGTATTATCATCTTTATCTTCCGTTGGTGCATGTATGTTTATTAAAATAATTTTACACCACCTACCCTGTAAAACTGCATATGATATCCTATCATTAATAAATTCTATTGTTTTAAGAGCCGAGATAATTCTATTATTTATGAAAAAGCCTGTTCCAAAATTATGATTTTCAGTACCACCATAGAAAAAAGTATAATTTTTAGTTTTACAATTCCCTTCTCCTGGCCACCTAACTTCCTGGACAGCTACTACATCTAATTTATACTTGACTATCTCATTAACTCTACACTGAAATGCCCCAGGCCGGTAAAGGCTCAGAACATTCCAGGTGCCTAATTTAATATTTTTCTTATTCCTAACGTAGATCTTATCCTTAGTCCAGGGACCTCCCAAAGTAGTCCCCACCCGGAGATCCGAACGGGGGACTATTTTACCTCCGGAATATTTTACCTTGGGAACATCCATGGCCTTATATTGCTGATTCTTGACATGGCTTTTTACAGTGCAGAGTTGTCAGCTCTACGCCTAACCCCCAATATGAATGGAGGAACTACTACACAAGACAAACACAAACACATTAGACAGCACAACTACTACACAAGACACACACAAACACTTCACAACTATAACACAACACAAACACACCACAACTACTACACAAGACAAACACAAACAAATTAGACAGCACAACTACTACGCAAAACAACCTACTAGACAGCACAACTACTACACAAACATACTAGACAGCACAACTACAACACAAGACACATACATACACACCACCAATACTACACAAGACAAATACAGGGTGGGAAATAACCCCTTGCCAGGGGTCCACAGTAAAAAGCAACAACAATAAAAAAAAAATACAGGTTGTATAACTACCAGGATAAATGATGTTACCATCTACTAGGCATCTTTGTGTGCGTTTGAGCTCCATTTAAGATGAAAATTGGTGCAAATTCCAATAACGACCCCTTCGAAATAACGACCCTTTTCCCGGGAACTGTGAAAGGTCGTTGAATTGAGAGTTGACTGTATTTCTAAAAGTACAATATCTTGCACCATACCCTATCATTTCTTGTATATACCAAATAAGTAGCAAATTTAGCGAATACTTGGGTAAGGTTAACTTGAAAGGGTTCTGGGAAACTACCAAACATCATGAAAGAATAAAAAACACATTCATATCAAAGAATATTCTGTGTTCAGAAGAAATGTAGTTTTTCAGGATATTCTGTGTTCAGAAGAAATCTAGTTTTCGAATATAGTTTCTCATGCCTTTATTCAAATTTTGTATTTGTCACATGACTTCGAAAGAGTATCAGATGAAGTAATACCAATACTGTTCATATCATACATACATACAGGTACTCACGTTCTCCGCGGAGCCGCTGTAAGCAAAATTTCTATTAATCTTACTTACAACAGCCTCGCAGAAAACGCGAGTACCTGTATTATAGCTTTACGATGAAAATTTATAGCAATTTATAGCAACTAATAAAAAAAAATATTTGTGATAAACAATGCTTCTTACACTTAATTTATTCAATTGGAATTTCTGCAGCATATTTAATTTTGACAGAATATTTCGAACTGTTTGATACAGCCCTCATCCAGTAATAACGAGCATTCTTCTTTATTATGATAGATATGTTCTGTTTCTTCTATATTTGCTGTCTGAACTAAGAGCTCTGGGTGTTCATTTGTGAGTGTCCCTTCATTGTTGTGATTAGCATAAAGCTACTGAAAGAAATGTTCAACATGAACAATACAATTACATTTACATTACAGTTACATTACTGATCGCAATTCATGTCAGCCAAAGGCATAAGGTAATTTTTTACAAAAAAAAATGCATAAAATATGTAAATATAATTTTCATTAATTTATAAATTAATAAAGTGGACATTTCCACTTTGAATTGAAATGTGGTTTACAAACATTCACCTTAAGTTAAGTATTATGTTGCTGCGTTCCAAATACCTATGCGGAGAAACACGGTCTCAAACATTGAGGAAATTCAATTAATTCAATGCTTCACAGACGTAGAAACGACCCGTGACGTCATATATATCAGTAAGCCGTTTCAAACCTGTGATTAGGTGCGCTCTTGTTACATTTATGAATTACTTATAACTTGGGAAAGTTATATAAAAACAAGTTACTAATGTGCAAATATTAGGCTATTACTTAGGGTTTTAATGCACAGAAAGGCTAACTGGGACTGCTCCTACAGTATAAAGTGGGATCCGAAACACTATGTGCCTCCACCAGGTACTACGTATTAAGTATAGGGCCTTCTACCAGCGTCGAATAACATGGGTACCTGGGGGAAACCCTGGGGGGTAAAGGCGGTCAGGGGCGTGATGCTGATCACATCACCCCAGTCATGACCGGATCAAGAAAGTGTGGGGCGTTACCCCCACACCCCCTATACGCCTTCATGGCGTGGTGCTATGCACAGGGGAACACTTTACTTTTTTTTACTTTTGCCTTCTACGGCACCTCTTGTAGACATGTTCGTTCTGTTCTCCACTTGGCAGAAGGTTTCTCCATAAGGCTCAATAGCTAACTGTTGATTAGCATTGTCCATTCGACATGTAAATTCTCAACAAAAATACTAGACATTGATTTAACTTGATTTTTGTTATTTAGCCACGCTTTTCTCCCATTTTTTGGTCACCCGCGACAATGAGGATGAGTGATGATTGGATGAAATGAATGAAGAGACACTAACAAAGAACACACATGCCCAGGACGGAATTCGAACCTGGGACCGCTGGCGTCGTAGCACGCTGAGCTAACCACTCCGCCACGGAGGTCGATACACCAGACATCGAATATGGGTGAGGTGTCAGAGGGTGCAACCCCCTCCCGTCTGAATTGTATTTGTAAACCCAATTTCGATATACTTAAGTTTTACAGTGGCGTTCTGATTTTGCATTCTCTGCGGGAATCCATATTTAATTTCGTACCGAGACTGAGAGATGAAAATTAAAAGAAGCAGATGGTTCGACACTTTGACCAAATGGCTTAACCAACACGTATATTTAGCCTAAACAAGATATTACAGACGGCCCCGCGTATGACAATATATTCACACAGGAGAAAGATTTCTTTCCCCCGTAGTTACGAAATGAATTATACGTGTATTATACTCACTTGGGGTACATCTCCCCCTCCTTGGAATTTGGACACTGCGGACAGATCAGGGAAAAAATGCCACGATAGAATTCAATACTGTACAGGTTTTTCCAGCAATTTAAAATTTCAAAGCCAAAATATATTCTGAGGATATTTGTTGAAAACATGCTATGAACACAGATTTTTTTTTGCCAACTCATTCAGAAGTAGACTTCTCGCTACTGTTTGCACTAAACATTTGGCTACAAGATAACAATAAAAAAAGTATACAATTACTTCAGGTTCAACCCTAAAATGCGAAACTATTTAGTACACATAAACATTTAATTTTGGAAAATTTGAAAACTGTCTTCTCCTTAAGGCACTACAACTTCATATATTGAACTTTTTGGTTTTCTCAACAATCTCTCTCCACTTTTTCTGTCCTGGATGCTCTTCGTCCAATTTTTACTTTCATTTTTTTTTCAAATCTTTAATTATATCATCTTCCCATCGTTTTTTGGTCTGCTTAAGGTTCGTGTTCTGGGTGGTTTCCATAGATTTCTTTTACTAATCTTTTATCGGCCACTCTAGGTGCCCAAACCACCCTACTTCAATGTTGGTTGCTTGACTTGGCTTATTTTACTACGCTTTTCTGCCACTTTTGGCTAATCGCAAAGGTGACGATAGGTGATGATGTTATGATGAAATTGATGAAGATACACTCACAAAAAACATGCTTTGGCCGGGATTCGAACACGATATTCCTGGCGTCGTAGCGTGTGTGCTAACCACGAGGTTGGCGCCTCAATCTTTGTGATTTAATGAAATTGATGTTTTCATTCCGTAGTATTTTATTGAGTTCTTCGTTAGTTACTATCCTCCAAGTAGCATGAGGTTCTTTCAGAAGTGCATTCATCTGAAGATTTTTCTTTCAAATATAAGAAGTTTTTGTCTACAGGAGTCTTTGAGTCTGTTTCTCACCCACAACTGAGTACAGGTCTTATTATGGTACGATAAAGCCTCAATTTAGCGGATTTAAATTATCGTTTGATTTTGAATAAAGGTAAATTTGTGAAAAATGCTTTCGTGCTTAAGAAAACCTCGCTTTAATTTCTTCTTTCATTGTGTGGTTTCCTGGTTGCCTTGTTTCCAGTATTTTACACTCTTTTTCTGACCCAAAGCAATTTTTACTTCGGCTATTCTGTTCGAATACTAACTGGACTTTATTTATGCTAATTATAAAAATAAAAAGGTTTCTGGCTTTTCGTAAATTGACATAAACAATGATAATTTCCCGGGGGTTCAACCCCTTTGCTGACTCGCATGCTTCGTAGTATAATTCAATACCTCGCCCTTCCCTTCCCCAATAACAGAAATTCCCTTAAAACACTACTCTTTTCAATGATTTCCCGATCTGCAGTCTTGCTCATCGTTCCCTCATTGCGTCCACAACAAACACAGCCTATCTTCAACCCACTCAATACCGCACGAATTCAATATAAGCTAAAGATCCACACTTCCACAAAAGCTACATCAACACACGAATGCATAGGAAATTAGACGACCTTGTGCGCAGCAGTAAATAACAAATTGGACTGTCAGCTCAGCAGCGTCCGGAATTAAAATAATCCCCTCTCATTAGCCTTCCAGTTGAGATAATTATTGCTATTACACCCACTTTCTGCAAATGGAACGGAAAGGTATGGCGGAGGGATATTTTTTTCAGAAAAAAAGGAGAGGGGGGAGAAAATGTGAGGATACATCTGAAAAAAAAATTGGTGAAAAAAATCCGTCCGCACAGAGCATATTTCAGTTTTATTGAATTGGACATCAAATGGAATATTGCATTCGCAACTCGCTCCCCTTCCGTCGAAATAAAAGTGACGTGGAAGAGAGGAATTCATCATCAGCTCAAAATCACACAACACAGAACGTGACGCAGAATTCTCTCTGCTTCTCAGTGATAGGCTGTATTCCCATGCGCGCGCAGGCACCAACGCATACACCAAAAAAGAAAAAACTAGTCCACCTCCATCTCTGAGAGCTTACAAGCAAAATTGGAAAGAAATCTATTGATGGATACGCTGCAATCAATCGCATGTAAAAGGGAGAGAGAGAATCAGAGTGAGAGAAAGAGAGATTACAATTACAGGCACAGTGATAGACTACAGGAATGCACTTTCAAATGCAACAGCAAAAGCGGCTCATTTCAACACCCCCCCCCCTTGGATTCTGAAGAATTCAAAACGCCATGCTTGTTTCCATAAAATGAAGGCGACGATGTTACCACTATGCCATCGGGAGGCTAAATTTATCCCCCCCCCCTTTCATTTTCTTGGCTAACACAGAAGTTTTCATAACACGCCCACGTCTTGTCCCACACGAACGCGGCTAAAAAAATGGAAACAGTAACGTATAAATTAATAATAACAGCACATAAGGAAGCCAATTATCAAGTGGAATAGCATCTGTCCCTGAACAATAAGTATTTAGCGCGATACAAATGAAAAGTCTCTTCATAGGGACGCTGCTGCTCAGTTCATTGCTGATGCAGGCCATCTTTCAACTTCATTTTTCTTCCTTGTATCATAACACACCAAGATCCGAATTTCTCAGTATAAAGAGGAAGCATGGTAGTTAAAAATATCCACAAATGAGAAAAATAGATTAGGGGGTATTTTGAGTTATTCAAACTTGAAATTTGAACAGGGTTCAAATTTTACTACGTTTCAACATTTGACCATCTCGCAATATGCTGCCGTCTTTTCTCTTTCCAACGAGCTCAAGAACGCTTCTGTATCTTCATTACTTTCCGAGATACACGTAATTGAAAAAGGTATGTTGCTCAGTCAACTCCTGACTGATTTGACACGGAATAACCCATATATGTATTCGGAAGCGCAGCGAGGACCTATGTGGTGACGAGAGGAAAACGGGGGTGGGGGGGGGGGGGTGTTCACACCAAATTAGAGTTCGGCCAACCTAAGTCTCGGCATGGGGACAGCCTTGACGGCTGTCGCCGCGTTTACCAATTAGGCCTACTGCTGCCCCTCCCCCCTGTTTGGACAAGAGTCAACCTTAGAATCCCTCCTTCCCGAAGCGGCCAGCAGGGAAACAGGATTTTGTCACAGTAACTGCTCTGCACTGCATATATAGGGTGAGGCAGTCAAACGGGAAGATTTAAAAAATTCACAAAAAATAGAGAGAGCAAATATTAGTTAATTTTTTAACATGAATGTACTCTACTGTACTGTACATGTCAAATCATCCAGAATTTTGTGAAAATGTCACCCACCATCTCCGATTTTGATGAAATTCAGTATACTTATAGAACTTTTGATGCTAATTACAAAAATGACAACTTTTTTGAGATTGGTCAAGGGGTTCAGAAATTACACGATTTTAAAAATCTCCCTGTACACCACATGCGGCTCCACTTTGAATGACACGCATTAGGTTATAAATTATAGTATCTTCTCTCAGGTTTGCTGTAGAAACTTCAAGTTTAATTTCTTTTGCTCAGGATAGTGTAAGCTTTCATTTAAATAAGGTTTCTGATCAGTGTATCAATAATCATGTATTTTATGTACAGTTTCATGTATTTTTTTTAGAAAAATAAATGACTAACTTCAAGAGCGAATTTCGTGCAATGCCCCCCCTTCAATTTCACCCAAATTTTATATACAGGTGCTGAGAGTGGGTACTAATGATTGATGGAAAAATTGGGATGGGCGGTTCAGGGACAGGGTGATCAAAAAATCATTTGCATTAAAAGTTAATCTTATTAAAAATGCTTATGTATTTAGCACAAAGTCTGAAGTACAATATGTTTTGAGGTATAATATTCAAAATTTCTGTTCACTATGTGTGAAGGTAAGCATAGGCGTAACCTGGTGGAAGCAAAGGGAATCATTTTCCCTATCCAAACTTTATAGATTAATTAAAACCTACAAGTCAAATATATTTTGTGAACCTCCTGGCACTTGAGGAACAAACAAAAATAGAGTAATTATTGTGATTTTTCAAATGTATTTAGCAAATAATCTTTGACACTATTTTTATGGGACTGAAAACTTTGATTCTCTCAACCAAAGATAGTTCCCAAGTTCCCAAGTTACGCCCATGAAGATAGTACCGAAAAATACTTACTCGATTGTATTCTATGCATTGCCAAAATTTCATCCACTATAAATTGTGCAGTTCACATTTTCTGTTCCCAACTGGAAAAAAAAAATATATCTGTACCTTCTCTGGATGCTACATAAAAGGATTTTCTTGGAATTGCTGGCCTGTCAAGGAAGCTATGCTTTGTTGCATGCTAACTTCATCCACGCTTTACTTCAATTCATATCTACTTGTATGTGAAAACTTCAGTGTTTTAGGTGTACTGTCGAGCTAGGAAACAGTCATCGTTGAAGGAGTGGATCCTTGGATTTTGTTGAACTTGTAATGGGGGAGAAAGAAATAGGTGCAATGACACCATATTCAAAATACCGTGGTCAGCATTCAATGATTTCTTAATTAAAATCGTTCAAACAAAGTTGATTCTGTGTTTCATCATTTATTTGCAGTAGTAATGTAGGTATATGAAGACATACGGATTATGTACTAGAAACACAATTTGTAATTTTTACACAAATCAATGATCATTAACTGTAAGTTTCTTTCACAGTAACTGTAAAGTAACTTAGTTACTTTCAAAGTACCAGTAACCGTAACAGAGTTACTTTTTAAATGAGTAACTGAAACTCGGTTACTTGTAAAAAGTAACTTACCGAACACTCTAAATAACCTGTAGCCTAAGTTCAAAACAGTGCATACTTAATCTTCCTGGTCCTGTTGTATAGTACTGTGCAATCGCTGACACATTGTACTGCGGGTTGTTATCATTTCACTTTACGTGATTAATAAGAAATTTATGCCTCTAATACTATTTCTATGGAATTGGTACTTCATTGCTGAACTTGTTACTTGATACTGTTGATGTCTATACAAGTCTTCTAAGTGTTCCAACCACCCCATCACAAGGAGATTTTCTGTGGTATGTGGCAAGAAAAGCTCCATTTGGAAAAACTTCAATCAGCACAAATGTGTATTATTAATTCTTACTTCATATTACGTATCTCCGTGAAGAGTATAAAAAAAAATCCATATTGAGATAAAATGCACAAAAAGAAGAATGTTCTCGAAGAAAATTTGCTAAGCTTGGGAATGCTAATTACTATGATTATATTTTTTTTAAAAAAATTCAAGACAGTTGAAACTAACTTAGATACAGTGGAACCTCGATTTTACGTTGTTCAGGGGACCAAGCTGAAAAAACTTAGAATGCGAGAAAATGTAAAACAGAGGAAAATTTGCTATGTTGGGACCACCATGAATGTAAAATGCAGGGAAATGTAAAATCGAGAAACTTGAAATCGGGGTTCCACTGCAATTGTTATTTGTAGGTTTTAATTAATCTATAAATTTTGGATAGGGAAAATGATTCCCTTTGCCCCCACCAGGTTACGCCTATGCTTACCTTCACACATAGTGAACAGAAATTTTGAATATTATACCTCAAAACATATTGTACTTCAGACTTTGTGCTAAATACATAAGCATTTTTAATAAGATTAACTTTTAATGCAAATGATTTTTTGATCACCCTGTCTCTGAACCGCCCATCCCAATTTTTCCATCAATCATTAGTACCCACTCTGAGATACCTGCATATAAAATTTGGGTGAAATTGAAGGGGGTGCATTGCACGAAATTCGCTCTTGAAGTTAGTCATTTATTTTTCTAAAAAAAATACATGAAACTGTACATAAAATACATGATTATTGATACACTGATCAGAAACCTTATTTAAACGAAAGCTTACACTATCCTGAACAAAAGATATCAAACTTGAAGTTTCTACGGCAAACCTGAGAGAAGATACTATAATTTATAACCTAATGCGTGTCATTCAAAGTGGAGCCGCATGTGGTGTACAGGGAGATTTTTAAAATCGCGTAATTTCTGAACCCCTTGACCAATCTCAAAAAAGTTGTCATTTTTGTAATTAGCATCAAAAGTTCTATAAGTATACCGAATTGCATCAAAATCTGAGATGGTGGGTGACATGGCCTGGATGATTTGACGTGGAATGACCCGTACACGAGTTGAAATTACTATTGTACCTGAAAAATGTTCATTTTTTTAAATATGGTGTAAGTAAGATGGCGTCCTTGGTCTTGCACACATTGTCGGAGTCTCAGAGTACATCCGCCCATGACGCTTCGTAGCATCTCAAACGGAATGTTGTGGATTTCTTGCCGAATTCGCTCCTTCAAATTATCCCTTGTTCTTGGGAGGGTTATGCTTGAATACTTTGGATTTGAGGCAACCCCAAAGGAAAAAGTCAGGAACCGGTAAATCTGGTGAACGGGTAGGCCACGGAATATCGCCGAATATGCTGATGAGACGACCATGAAATGCGAGTCTAAGCACATCCATACACACACTGGCAGTATGGCTAGTTGCACCGTCTTGCTGGAAGTGTGTTTCTTCATCTGGTTCATAGCCATCGAGGGCAGGCAGGAAATGTTGTTGGAAATGTATTACCATTGGGTCAAATATAACATTATTTTGAGGGACAAGAGTAGGGAGATAGCGTTGCCCGGGTATAACAACCAACAAGCCACACGTGACCCTTCAGTCTTCAGTCTGTGCGCATACAACAGACCGAGGCAACACGATGCGTGATGTTGAGATACCCGCCGAGTTCGAGCGACACGCAAGGGCTGGTTACCAAGAGGCAAGTGTTGATTGTCGCTTCGGTCTGACACTTCTATATTTGTAACTGTGCAACAACAGATTCGAACCCTGTGCCCCTGCAGCCAGTTAATGGTAATCACTGTATTACAGAAATTGAGCAATGGCCTATTCGTGACCAACAATGGATTGCATCCCATTTCGCCTAATGGCTTATCAGCACCTGTCAATCAGATGCGATAGCTGTCCGCCATATTAGGTGAAATTGGATATCCCGTCTCACCTAAACCGGTTTGAAAGGAAATATTGCAAGTGAAGTACCGGTGATAAAGTATACACCAAACAATTCAAAACATGTGTCGATGCTAATTACGAAAAGTCACATGGGCCAAATACTCAAGTGTTGCTCCTAAAAGGGGCATTGTCACACAATTTAGCTGCTGGAGGCATTTGTCTCGCATTTTCTATAAGATAAAATATGACTATTTCTTAGTCTATCTTTTAGTAGGCAAACGGGCATGTATCTAGAAATACAGGGTGTTCATAAAATCCCGGTACTATTACAAAAGAACATCTTGAAAGTACCTTCTTCCTCAGTTGGAGGAATTTCGGCCAACCATAATTTTTCAACAAGATGGGGCACCCCCTCATTGGTCCAAGGATGTTCGAGGTCTTCTGGATTGGCATTTCCCTGGCAGGTGGATAGGCCGTGACCACCGCGCTCTCCTGATATCACACCTTTGGATACCTTCTTCTGGAGGTATGTCAAAGATTGTGTTTACCGCACTCCTGTTCCAGATGTTGCTACTCTTCGAAGAAGAATAACGGAGAGTATCCTAACTGTTACTGGTGATATGCTGGGGCGTGTATGGGCAGAAGTGGATTACCGCCTTGATGTTCTGAGAGCAACTAGAGGCGCACATTGAGGTGTATGGCATATAAACGTGTTGTTTTGCAATCAACAGCATTGTTCTATTGCATGTAGTTTCAGAGCTATGTAATCGTACCGGGACTTTATGAATACCCTGTATATTTCGGTGGGGTCTGAACCAAATTACTCAAAATAATAATAATAATAATAATAATAGTTAAATTAAAAATAATTATAATTATAAAAAATATTTTTTCTTAAAAAACCTGCCCTGGCAAGAAAATTAATGTCAACTAGATAAAGAATTGAATATTTATTAAATATCAAAAAGGATGTTAGATCGAGTTGACGAAAAGTTAAGTTCCTGATAATATTTTATTCATGTTATTATAATTAGTAATAAATCTTATCTTAAATAAGCAAAGTCTTATGATCCCAATATAATCCTTGTCTTCCAATAAGTTTGGTGGAAATAAATAGCCCTCCATTAAACAACAAACATCAAATTTCCCTAATTTGAAACATTTTCCTTTAAACTTGTTCAAGCGAACTGGGGTTTGGCGAAAGGGGATTTCCCGTTTTGCCTAAAATAGGAGCCAGGTCAGAAATCACCAATTAGGCGAAACGGGACTGCTTGCAATCCCAGGGAAATGCGTCTCAATTTTACTGAAACGATAAAAAAAAAGGCAGAGCACATTATTTATCCGACAGGCTTTTGGGTAACACAAAACAAACGTGAAGCGTGTATATTGATCACCTCAACGCAATGATCGTGTAAGCAATTCAGCCATGCCAAACGCTAAGACATCTGCTCCTGACGCGTCTGATAAACTCCATTGAATTACGTCACAATCCCCGCCGCACACTAGTTCGTTGTATTCGCACCGCGTCTCCCGCTGATCCCGAAACAAGGAAACGCACATGTGGGGAGGCATTTTGAGTATGCAGACGCCCGGAAATAAATTTCTACGCGGAGGGGGAGGCTCTTCATCAATCCGAAAATGGCTGGTGTTGACTACGCAATTCACGACAAGTGCTCGTGCCTCCATCGTTTCCGGGATGAAAAAACATACCCAGACTAAAAGAGCATTCGAATAAGAGGTCTTCATTGGGTGTAAAAGCGAGTGGGGGCCGTTTCGGAATGGCGAGCAGGGCTAATTCTGACATTTATTTTACTTAAAACATTCTTGATATGCACAGTGTGGTATTTCATACAGGGAAAGGTGGATGCTTGTTTTTGTTTCACGCTCGCCGCACAAAACGTAAGACTCACCTCAGTGGGGAAGAGTGTTAACCCCCAGCTAAAGTAAGTGCTGAAATGCCATGAAATTAAAACAATATTAAAAAGAAAAGTGGTAGGAGAACTGATGATATAATTTAGGGCAAACTCTTTTCTACATAGGACACATGAAATATGAGGAGCAGTCAAATGAAAACCGAACACCCGCTACAAAGTGACAATGGAGTTTGATTTATTCAAAAGTAATTGCCACAAGTGTTAAGATATTTATCCCACTGGGAGACGAGACGATCAATTCCAGTCTTGTAGAAAGAAGTAGGTCGCTGACGGATCCACAACCTCACTCACTGTTGCACTTCCTCGTCCGAAGGAAACCGACGTCCACGAATGTCTTTCTTCAGGTCACCAAAAATGTGGAAGTCACAAGGGGAAAGATCGGGGCTGTACGGAGGATGTTCAAGCGTTTCCCAGCCAAATGTCTGAAGCTTATCCTTCACCAGATTGGCAGTATTGGGACGGGCGTTATCATGCAAAAGGATGATTCCGTCCGACAGCATTCCAGGGCGTTTTGACTTTATGGCGCGTCGCAGTTTCTGCAACGTGTCGGCATAGCGCTGCGCATTGAATGTGGGTCTACGCTCTAGGAAGTCGACAAGTAGAGGGTCCTTGCAGTCGAAGAAGAAGCTCATCATGACCTTACCGGAACTCGTATGGACAGCTTTGGATTTCTTTAGCGGGGGAGAATCGATGTGTTTCCATTGTTGGCTTTGCCTTTTGCTGTCGGGCTCAAAATGGTGGCACCACGTTTCGTCCCCTGTGAAGATACGTGGCAGAAACGCATACTCGTCCTCGTGGTACCGCTGCAAATGACACAGACATGCAGTCATTCTGTCCATCTTTTGTCCCTCGTCAGTTGATGCGGAACCCAGTGCGCGCAAATTTTTCGGAACTGCAGGTGATCTTTGATAATGGCATGCTCAGAGCCATGACTAATGCCAACCTGAACACGAATTTCTTCCTCTGTGATTCGTCGGTCTTCCCGAATCAGACCATTGATCCTCGCAATCACCTCAGGCGTAATGGCTCGATGGGCCAGTCCCGGGCGCGGATCGTCTTGCAGTGATGTGCGTCCTTCGCGGAATCTCTTCTGCCACTCGTGCACACTTGTCAGGGACATGCAGTGTTCGCCATACACTGCAGACATGCGACGATGAATTTCGCGTGTTCCAGCACCCTCAGCCACCAAGAAACGAACCACACCTCTCTGCTCTTCTTGAATCCATTTCCAATGCTGGACGAACACACTTTTCACTACGCTCACCTCCTGAGCAATGACGAAGCAACTGTGTGGACCTGTGCGTTTTCACTATGCATTTCTCCTACCCTACAGATGGAAGTATCGATACGTAACAACAGTGTTGCCAACTTTTGCGAGGAATGTGTTTTATGGTGGGTGTTCGGTTTTCATTTGAACACATTTTCTTCATACTGAAGATGAGGACCAGGGCCTACCTACCAACTGCC
This sequence comes from Lepisma saccharinum, assembly GCF_977018435.1. Lineage (NCBI taxonomy): Eukaryota > Metazoa > Arthropoda > Insecta > Zygentoma > Lepismatidae > Lepisma > Lepisma saccharinum. The sequence goes on from NC_139229.1 coordinate 37,466,671, forward strand.
GACCTCACTCCCACCTGCATAGGTGGAAGATCATCCAACCAGTTACGGGGTGACGTGTGGTCAGCACGACGAACCCCCAGTCATTGTTGTATGTTTCCTTAACTGGCTTCCCAATTTACTCACGAAGGTGGGTGGCCACGGGCCCCATACATAGGCCGAAATCTCAGGTGAAAAGTTGTTAAGCGTCCCCGTTATACTAAAGATTTACCTTCGGCCGAGAAATTATTTTCTAAAAGTCCATGCTACGATTCCAACAATTTTACTCCCAAACAGTTTTTCTTAAACTTATTATGTCGATCTTTTTCGTAGCTAGGCTTGTTGACAAATATAAAAGTTGATTTAAATTAGTTGATAACGGCTAGATCTAATGGAATCTTGTAGTTTTCTCTGGCCAATATTATTAAATTAATTTGGCAAGTGTCAATTTTCATTTGCATGACGCCGAAAAATTCGAAGTCATCTGAATATTTCCAATTCAATATATTTCTGCTGCGCAAACTGAATTGGCCGTGGAGCCCCTCAACCTCCACATTTGGAGGCGGGATGAAACGCGCACCCCGGTTAGATCATTTGGTTGCTCGTCGCCACTGTAGCGAGGGAATTTACTGTTGTCGCAACCCGAACGAAAGGTCAGGTGGTTGCCAGCTTGGGCTGCAAGCCGAAAACGTTCGTAGAACCTCTGGCGGCCCGGTATAATCGACCCCAGGCAGTTTTCCTCAACAGGGACGTTGAGAAATACTCCTCTAGAGGACATCCTCCGCAACCTAGTCGAGACCATGCCTCAGAGGGTGTTTGCAGTTATCGCAGTAAGAGGTGACATCGTCAGGTTTTGACACAGCAACGGACCTCGGACAAACACTTCAGGTAGGTGCCCAATTGCAAAATCAGGATGGCATGCGCTTGAAATAATAAAATTCTATCTCAGTGCTAATCTCGACAATGAGACGAGATAAGTCAAGGGCACAAACACAGATGAAAGACACAATACAACCCTTTGCAGAGGATTATACTGGCTGTGGGAGCCAGAGATTGAGTTTTTAAGTTCGCTTTAGGCATAGAGAGGAACAACTATGTGCCTCCAGTGGGTATCGAACCCGTGGCCTCTTGATTGCAAGGCAACGACGTTAACACTACGTTATCGGGAGGCCCCTGGGGGTCAGAGCCTCATTAGTTGCAAGAATGTCCAGGACGTACTACGTGGAAGAGAGATTGACATTTGACTGCCTTCAGAGAACATTGGATGGAATAAACAATACTCGGACTCGAATGGCATGACCGGGAATCGAACTCAAAATCTTCGGTACGGAGACTGAGTTAAGAACATGACGTGCTCTAAGAAGAAAAAAAAGTTATAATTTTATGACATTTCAGCGTTTACTCTAGCCGGGGGCTAAAACTCATCCCCATGCACGAGTAAGTTTTGGGCCGGCGAGCGCGAAACAAAAACTAATACCATTAAAAGACCCCATTCATACACATAAAAAGAGACGGCGAAGTGGGTTTCCGAGGTGTCTCCACCAGCCCCGTTTGTCCCCGACGATATCCCTCGGATAAATAAAAACACAGTCTTCACAAGCTACTTATAAATCTTGTCCACGGGACGAGCGCGGTAATAAATTCCGCCACTGAGGGACAATATGAATCATCCACCCAAGAGGCATAACTTTCAGGGAACCGGATCGTATTTTATGCTTTTGGAGAATTACTGAAATTGTTTAAATAATATCACTTCTCCTCCTTCCTCCGGCCGCAAGATATACAACACGGGAGGAACATTTTCGTCGGATGTGTTACCCAGTTCTTGGCTTTCTTCCTTTCCACATGTGCATTTGCAAATCCGGGCACGTATGGAAAAGAAATGTTCAGAGCACACATATTTCGCGAAATATGAATGGTGTGCATGCACTGAACCTCGCCCGATGAATAAAGATATACACGTAATTATTAGAAAAACTCAATATGCTGACCAAGGCAGAAATTTATTTTATTAAAAACATAAACTAAACGTAACGTTTCAACCTCTAGCAAGGTCTTCTTCAGACTCTGCACCAAGTACAAATGTAACAAGGTACAAAACAGGACGATATATATACACAAAAATTACTACCCTCCAGACTATTAGAAAGTTGTTCTGGAATATTCTAGCAGGTACTGTACTTTCACCTGAAAGGCTAAACATTTTCTTTCATCTGGAATGTGGTTGGACTCTTTATCTCACGCTATTTCCTTCATTCTTCTTCCGTCTTCTCTCCTCTTTCTCTCTTGTCCTTTACACTCTTTCTAACACCTTCTTCCATTCTTTTTTCACCTTTCAGGTGAAAGTACAGTTGACAAGAGAACGATCGCATTGAAGATAATGAATTTGTTACAATCCAGAAGCGTACGTGACTGTACCTTGCATCACGACGGAGCGACGTTGTGGACTTTGCTGGAGAGCCGCATGGACTCTGACGTTTTCAGGGGGTACATACAGTCGTCTGGAGCCCCTCATACTTCCTATCAGTGATCAAACGCCACTATATATTGTTCTTCTGTCAGGAATTGAGCAATGGCAATCCACGACGCAGCTCAAACTGCACGACTACAACGCTCTTCTCGCGCATGCAGGCCTCCATAGCCTGAATACGAACTTGTATTGGCCAATGACACGTGGCAAAATAAGTGGCACACTTTTGTGTCGCGCCTGGGCACGACAGATGGCGCCGACGCACTTTCCCTTGTGCACGACTGTCACTTGTTATTGTGCTACATCCAGGGGCCCACCCTGTATAAGGGTAAAACGAGGAACAACACAAAGCCCTACAGAGACTTATTCTGGGTCCAAGCGCTCTCAGGTGAACATTTTCCTGCATGAAGCAGCTCTGGGACACACCTATCCTCTAATCACTGTGTACCTTCCGGTAACCGAAGTCAGAAGTACCAAGAAGACCACAGCGTCTCTTACTAAAAAAAGAAAATAAATAAACGAAAATGCTGTCCTGGTGGAAAGTGTCTAAACGTCAAGGCACAGTAATAATTACGGGGCTAATTAACCATAGAAAAAGCAAGAAGAAGCTAACAGAAGGAATAAGATGAAAGGACATCTGGAGGACCAAGGACGGCCGCATTCTCCGCCGCTGCGAGTCCTGTCATATAAAAAGACACAGATTCTGTCATGCAAGAGGCGTCACTGTCTCAAATCCTACAATTAAGTTTGTGTAAATAATACAGAGGTAACACGCACATATCTCAGAACAATACACATCACTGTGGTTCGATTATTACTAATTGGTGGAAATTGCACTGCAACACCCTTCATGCTGCAACAAATGCACATGTTTTCGTTGTAAAAATAACATACATCGTAGCCACTTGGGTTGGTCGATGTATCGTCACGATAGCTCAGGGGATAGCGTTATTGCCTTGTAATCATTCAAACATAAATGGAAAGATAGCAACAGTAGTAACATTTGGACTATAAACACCTAAAAATATATGGCATTAAGGCAGAAGATATTTTATAATGATTATAAACCAAAAGAAACATACAATGCTAATCAGAATTGACAAACCGAAAAAAGTATTTTCAGCAAAAGTTGAGAAAAGGAGCATAATTTGCAAAACGTCGTCGCCTTGTAGTCAAGGGTTCACGGATTCGATACCCGGTGAAGGCACATAGTGATTCGAATAATGATTAAAACTTCTGTTCCAGTCCCGCTTAGCCTATCTGTGCATAAAGTGAACTCACGTTCTGGCGATGCGGTGGTCAACACTCCAGGAAAAAAATCTGTTCTGGTAAAGTTTGACGTGGACAATGGACCGGAATGGAAACCCTTTGTTGATGATAATAAAGAGTGGTTTAAGAAGATTTTGAAGGTTATCATTTGTGGGTATTTTTAATAACGGAAAATTGTACTTTGTGCTTTGTAATTCGCCTGTAATTTTAGGCCACAAATCCTGGTTCCCGATTGCTATCGTACTTGATTGATGTGCATCATCTAATGCTTTATCACGGCCTCCCTGATGGCACAATGTCGTCGCCTTGTAATCAAGGGGTCCCGGGTTCGATACCCAAAGGATCCCACTATAATACGTGTGTAGTATCAAGGGGTCCATTTTGACCCCAGGCTTAAATAAAACCACATGTGTTCAAAACAACTCAAGTTTTTGTGGCACCCATTTCTGTATGTTATCTTTAATGTTTGCTGATAAACTGTGCAGAGAAAATATTGAACATTTCTCGCTCCCTATTCGGTTATTCGGTAGGGAGGGAAATTTTAATATCTGGAGTCTAATTGGTACCACTTGTGTAACTATTCGTTTTACTGTTTCTTGCTCCAAATATGTTCAGAGGTAAAACTTTTAGAAACTGATTTATTAGACTTTTCCTAAACCTGTACTTCCATTGTAACAGGTTTTAGAGTTCCTTTAATCAGGCGGATGAACACTGCGAAAATACTTTAGATTCCTGAAACCTGAAAGAAACTTCGTGTAATACTATTACTACCAAGAGTAAACAAATGATTTTATTAACTTTGATACAAATCTTGACATTTTAAAATATTTTTGAAATATTTTTCGTCTCCTACAAAACTTCAAAAATCATTAGTATTCTAAATAAATTTATATTTTGAAATACAGCATTCAATTTTGTTCACATTTATTGCAATTTTTAAAAATATATTAGACCACATAATGTTTAAATATAATAACAGGAGGATTAATAAACAGTTGCCTTCAACAATTTATGTTGTTCTTGTTCACTGACTGCTGTCCACATATAATTTTTTAATGGGACTCCATAGTATAGGGCACGTATTTTCTTAAGTTTAGTTTTGATTAGCTTATCTGTGCATACAGTGCGACTTAAAACAAAAACTCAAAGTACTCGAACTCTAATGGTTTACTCGTAAACCAAGTCAATATTTTATTGTCCACTATTTTCAATCAATCAACGCAGCAGTTAAAAAAAGTGTGCATGGCATCACACTTCTGGCACAAAAGAAAAACAAATTATTTGGTTCCATTCGGTGGTCGGTGTAACACGCCTGAGTAGTACGGGTTCCTTATACAAAAGAAACCGTTAATTGTGAAGAAAGTGTATTTGTAACAGAAATGGTTTATACATCAATGAATGCAGCATATCTTCAAGTTTATTGTCGCACGTTGTTATTTTGAGACGCCGCCACTGGAGGCGTGAGCGTTTGTTTTTATTTAAACAAGTACCGACTTGGATTGGTCGTGGTGGAACGATTCCGTGGCCACCTCTTTCGCCTGATTGGTACCATGGATTTCTCTATCAGGGGTTACATTAAAGAACGTGCGTTCGTTCCACCACGACCAATCCAAGTCGGTACTTGTGTAGTAAGATAGGCCTAAACAAACGCTCACGCCTCCAGTGGCGGCGTCTGAAACTAACAACGTGCGACAATAAACTTGAAGATATGCTGTACTTATTGATGTATAAACCATTTCTGTTACACGCACATTTTCTTCACAATTAACGGTTACTTTTGTATAACTAATTTATAGAAACCCTGTATTTATATGGAGTTCGTTCGGCAGTTTTCTGCTGAGTGCACCAGTTAAAAACTTCGCACGAAACCGGATCCAACGTGACCATACCCTTACATTGATTAATTTCATTATTATTAAGGGTCATATTTTTAATTAGAAATATTATAATTTTTGTTGAATGAAATTTTGTTAGTCTGCAAATCAAAAGGAGTCCGATTTGTCTGAACTTAATCAAGCCAAAGACACACACACGCTGCATTCTGACGAAAAGTCCAGGCCAGAAAGCACATGGAAAGTCGTCACGTGAGGTACTCCAATCACCGTCGCTGATTGCCACTTAAACATTGTCCCAGCCAGTTTGGGGCGTTTCCGGACCTTTTCTGCCGGCACACCACGAGAGCAACAGTTTTCCGACTTCTGAAAACGACACGATTGAATCACGCCTCGCTGTTTTGTCGACACGCAACACGCATTTACGTTACGCGTCGGGTGCTAAGTGGACTGCAGGGGATGCACATTGACTGGCGCCGCGACCTAGGGCAACTAGTGGCGATTAACTTCTCCTCTGCGTTGCCATGGACAAGACAAAACGCGATCAGTGTTTGTAATCAGTTGTCCTGTCGAACATTCCGCTAATTGGTGCGGTGGGGCTATATGTGTGCGCGCGCGTGTATGTGCATGTGTGAATGATCTGCTGCGGTGATGTGTGCGTGTGCTGGGGGTGGGGGGAATTGATGCTGTCGATACTGGATCGTTGGAATCCTACGGTTTTGCGTAAAATCTAATTCGCAATGGATGGTGAATTTACTCAGGTCGCCTCCTTCACCCTCTAAACGCTATTGTTTCGTCTCCCACAGCAATATGTTAGACCCAGACTCACGATAATTCATGAAATGAAATAGTTTGGATTCCACGTACTACCATAGCAACATGATACAGGCACCTATTGTAAGGATATTATGTACACACTACAAACATTTACAATAATACCCAGTTGCTGCCTGTGGGGAAGGGATATTTACAACTATGGGAATGTTTACAACAATCAGTGGCGGCGATTAGGCTGAGCGTGGGAGGCAGTTGCCCCCGCACATTGTCCTTGCCCCCAGGTTTTGGCATCTTGCCCCTCTCCCTCAGTTTGGAAATCCAATCGCAACTACTGTTTACAACAATTATAGTGTTTGTAACACTATAATTGGTTTCAATACCTAAACAATGTTTGTTTTATATACATAACTCATAGAAACTACAACGTGGTATTCAGCCAACAGATGAATATATTAATTTCTCACTTCTATTCTTTCAAATTTATGTCTGACCTAAGACCCTTCGCTCTATTGTCTGTCAACAAACGGACTAGATCATGAGACCACCTCAGCCGTGAGGAAAACTACTGAACTATAGAACCTGACCACCTGCAAACTCGCCGCTAAGATTTCCACGGGCGTATTATTGGGGGGAGACTGAGGTGATCTAAGTTTTTTTCCAAAACTCACAAATAAATTCAATTAGCATAACAGTAAAGAAATGATCGCCCCATTCTCATCTTCGCAACTCGAAGAAAAATTAATGCCATAAGCAGGAACCAGTATATTTCTATATATGTAACATTTCTATATATTGTAACATTCTTGTCAACAAGAGAGAATGCAACCTCAGGCTTTCGAGGTGAAATCCATTGCATTTTTTAAATATACTCTCATCATTTCATCCGATTTTGAACACAGTTTCAGTCAACATAATCTGTCTTGAGGGGCAACAAGAAGAGATTCACGTTTCAGCACTTAAAAGAAAGTTTGGAAATTCAATGCTTTGGTAACAAAAAATAAAGCACATTTGGGTTTGATTTTTTCATTACAATGAATGTCATGTAAGCCTAATGCATTCTATTTAGCTAGGTGAGCCGCTTGCCTAATGGGCATTGTTCAAAATCGTAAATCAAAATTTTGATTTAAATAGCACATGTAGCACTCTTTTGATATATCTCTGGACATAAGTAGCTTGGAGATGGAACAATTATTGCTCGGCAAATTGTCCACTCTTTTTTCATTGACTTTTTGTTGCATCCTACGTGCTTTTAAGAAATGGGGTTTACGTATGTTGTGGCAGAGGTTGTCAACAGCTTGCTTGATAGTTTGTTTCCATTCTTAAAGCTCTCATTGTGTAAACCAAAGTGAATAAACACGATGATGGACAATTTGCTTGGCAATACTTGTGCATCCTAAGTAGAAAGCTTATTATTTTTATTGCTAATAACAGAAATAAAGGTCAGTTTGCATTCGAACAGAATAACGAACGTAAAACCAGCGAATCCGTTAATTTAGTACACTCTTCTCCCCTGTCTTAAACAATTGTTTCCGTACTGAACCTTCATTCTGCTGTAGATTTCAGAAGGTTTCAGTCCCTCTGACCACAAAAAAAGAATAACACTTCGTTGCTCTTCTAGGGTGAAAGTCAACAGTGGAGCGGCCATGTTTTACGAGCTACTGCGCAGGCGCACACTGCTCGATCGTCACGACACCTTCATGGCGTGTTGCTAAGGAACCATTTTGAGCCCCGAAAAACAAATTTTCGTTGTGCATAAATCTCCATGAAGATTAGAATAAAATTCCTGTTATTTAATGACTTCCCCTTGTATTGAAAGGAAACATTGTATCCATTTAACGTCTCACGAAACAGTATATGCCTTCTGAAAATTTTGGGACTATAGCGCTGTTAAAAGTTATCCATAAGGTACAGATTCTAGCATTTCCTTAGAACAGCTCGAAATGAAACTTCACAAGGAACAAAATATCAGTTCTTGATATGTTCCCGATATAATGAAGGTAGATAGCATCAACACTATTCACCACATCACGATTCTTCACAAGGGGTAAAAAAGGGAGATTTCCCTCCATCCTGAGACTTATTGAATTAGTGGAAACGCCTGTACACAACTGACTGGTTGCTACCAAAATTTTGACGTTCACTCACGGCATGCGTTATTTCGTTAAATCGCAAATCGTTAACGCCAGATTCTCGACTGACCATGTCTGACGTGAACACTCGATTACACCATCAGAAATGACACATGTCCCATCATCGCGCGAAAAATAATATCTCCGCAAAAGTTTGAAAACGTGTAACTGGAAACTCCGGAACAAAATTAATGCCATTTTAATTTAAAATCATTAATAATTGCAAAAGATGGATCGTATTAGCGACGTCATTCTGTCGGAATGCATTCGTAAAAAAAAAAAAAAAAAACTTGAAACAAACAGCAAGCTCGTTCTAGCTGAAGAAACTCAGACATTGCAACTGGGTGTAACGTGATAACTAAAGGTACACCTTCTCTTATAACCACAATTCTCTAAGACTCTTCTCTGTCCCAGCTGTCTTTCATGAAACACCTGAGTTCCGGGAGAACGTCGACAAAATACAAAAATATAACTTTTGAGAAGGTAAAACTTGCAGAAATACACAATTCTTCCAAATGATACAGATAATTGTTCATTAATACATAGACTCTATCCATTGTTCCGACCTCCGTGGTCGAGTGGTTAGCACAGGGAACGATGACGTCAGCGGTTCTGTGTTCGAATCCCGGCATGGGTGTTCTCTGGGAGTGCCCCTTCATCAATTTCATCATATCGTCACTCATTATCATCTACGCGATTTGCCAAAAGTGACAGAAAAGCGAAGTAAATTAAAACAATCAATCCATCAATCGTCTAGTGCTTCTACATTTTTAACTATTTTAGCTGCACTGTTGAAAGTTACAATATTCCACTGTTACAATTTAACAGTCTGTTCATTTACAAAAACTGGATGCAGTCTTTTTTACTTAAAATTCAATATTTCCACTATAAACTGTAGGTTCAGTCCCGATTAGCCTTACTATGCACAAAGTGCACTTAAAACACCAAATCAAATTAAACCAAACCAATAAGTAATTTTGAGTTTTCTCAAAATTTCGGAAGAGGTTGCAGCCACATGAGTTCCCCCTGCGTACGCCAGTGGCTGGAGATGTTCCGAAAATAATCAGATTTAAGAAAAACAATACAATGTAAGTTAATAATCTGCAATATCTTAATTTATAGGCCTCTTCTATCTTTCTAGATGTAACATTCAATTTTATTATTCTCGAACTCCTAACTGGAATTAGCAGTACTGCTTACAAAAAAGAAGTTTTAATACGATTTTCTAACGGAGTTGTAAAACACTCTTGAAGGACATAAAAACATTGTTTTATCCTGATTGGCTGCTGCTTGCCGACCATCGCTGCTTTATGACATGTAGAGTGTTTCCAAGAAAACCAATCACAGAGTTATGCAGCATTAACCCAAGACATAATTTCATGTTATTATCCAGTTTACATTGTTACTCAAAAGACATCTTATCTCCTTGGTCACACCATGAAGGTAGCATAAAACTTCACAGCATTTCTTTACACTGGGCTGAATGAAACATGCCTTGCTTTTGAATGCAGGTAGAGCTGGGCTTATAAAGTGCGTATGGAGAGATAGACCTGTTCATTTCCTTGTATCGCTTGACATGCAGTAGGACTAGCCGAGCAACCGTATCGCAATACAAAAATTTAAAACGTCTGACGGGCCATTGTTAAAGACAACATTGTTGAGCGATTCACTGGGAATGGACGAAGAAGTAACAAGAAAATCTCCTGTCAGGTTGGAATGAATAAGATAACTTGGAGATTCAGAGTATGTCTTGCCCACTCGGTTCATGGTATGGTCTGAAAAATTTCATCTTTGACATCGGGGTGGGGGGGGGGGGGCAAAAAACCAAACAGTTTTCAAAAGTAAATCTCTACTGCATCAATCCTGTTTGTTCGTTAAGGAAATGGCGTCACTTGAAAACAAAACTTAAGACGAAAAGTGATGGTTTCGCACCAGACGTGCATTTGGTTCAATTTCGTCGCATTGGACACTACCACTAAAAATAAACCCGACTCTACAAGTGAGTATACATTTCTGCTCACGTTGCAAGTGGAAGCGATTTTATCAAGTTGATTATTAAGCTGAACACGATGTTTGAAATATATGATAAATAAGATTTTCCCATGCATTCGTTATGGAGAAAAAAAGGGCAACAACTTCAAGTTACAGCTAATCAAATGGAAGTTTCGATCTTTCCGACAACAAATTAAATCTTCCACGAGTCCTCTATCCGTTAATGTGTTCTTCTACGCCATCGGAAGTTTGGTACAGTAGAGCGTCGATTATCCGAAGTAATTGGGGGACATGGGTGTTCGGAAAACTGGTTTGTTCGGATAATCGAACTGTACATGTTTATTTGCCAAAAAGAAGTACTGTACAGTAAATTTATTCATAAAAACAGGCATCTCTTTAAGTATGTATTACAAAGTAACGTACAAAGGCAACTTTAGTAGGAATAGATAGTATGTGGTACAGTTTATTAAACAAAAATATGTACATATTACATACGCATTTTGCATGAACAATACACACAGTACACAAAATTAACGTTTAAAAAAATCCTTTATTTTGGTCTGTCTAAGCAAGCCTACACGCTTACGAGCAGCTAAGTCACGTACTTTTTTCATTACAGATATCTGAAAGTGAGCGAGTACACAGTTCGATTAAGCGGTCGTTCGGTTGACCGACGTTCGGATAATCGACGCTCTACTGTATTCCCAAGAGAACAAGTAATATAATAATCCCATGAGCGCAATATCTTCTCCCCTACTACAAGCATCCAGCAAACGGACATCTCTTTTCACAGCTCGCAGAGTGAAAAGGTCGGTTGGAAAGGAGTAGTTTACGGTCCTCGCGTCTGGCTGGGCACAAACTGTTCCTCCTGCCCTTAAGGCTAAGCCTTTTACGACAATTCCTCTCCTTGCGGAAAACCGCTATGCAATTCCAAATTCTGAAAAAATTACATCTGTTTACAATTCCTTCTACAGCATTCGTGAGAATCTTCGAGTGGTTTCCTTTCGCTGTTGTATAGATATCTGCAATAGTTTGGTGACTACAGCGAAAGCAAGCCACACGAAAATTCGCGTGAACGACCTAAAATTTGGAATATCATGGCGGTTTTTCAAAAGGAGAGGAATTTTCTAAAACGGCTTGGTGGCCGCAGGCCAAGGGTCCACAGGCTCACATCGGAGTGACACGACACGCTTCACATGTCGCATGTCACTTGGATATCTTTAGGACCAATGAGTTCTCTATACAATGTACAGGAGTAAACTCGGTAACACTGTTAAGCCTTGTTAATATTAATGCGTAAAACAATCAAATGTTGACCAAGGCAAAATTAATTGTATAAAAAATATACACTAAAAACGTCTTCTTCAGACAAAGATTCACAATAAATTTACGTTACGTTTTCAGTGTATATTTTTTATACAATAAATCTTGCCTTGGTCAACATTTGAATGTTTTATGAGTCACCTCTGTCTGTTTGTAGCGCATGCGCAGTTGATGTTTCTTTCCTTAGTGGAGGGGAAAGTATCTAGCTACTCAAGTGGGTGGTTTGTGGTGAAGTTTCCATTACCACTTCCTACAAACACTTATGTGCCGATATCCGTGACTTAACGCCAGGGGTGCAGGGTTCGAATCCCGGCCTGGGCATGGGTGTTTCTTGTGAGTGTCCCTTCATCATATATTCACTCATCTCCATCGCCGGGATCAACAAAGAGTGGAACAAAAACGACGCTAAATAAGAAAAATCAAATCAAAACCCATGGAATGTGAAACCTGATACTTCAGATCGAAACCTCACCTACAAATGTCCGCAGACAATTGTGAAAGTGAGTCATACCATGATTATTTGGAAAATCTCCAGAATAAATTATAAACAATCCAATTTTCTTCAGTTGAGAAAAGTAGTGCGGTTCTAAACCGAGCAACGATTGCGAAAAGTCGTAGATAAAAGAGAACCCAAAGTGCACAACCAACTTAAACAAGAAATCCTGCACCAAGTAAACACAAAAAAGGAACATTACTTACTCTTTCACGTTTCTCTATTAGCATAGCTATTTTCCGGAAAGACGGGCCTCCATGATGGCGTAGTGTTAACGTCGTGGCCTTGTAATCAAGGAGTCCCGGGCTCGACAACCGGTGGAGGCACATGGTACAGTGGTACGGATCCCACTTTTGAACTGTAGGTTCAGTTCCGATTAGTCTTTCTGTGCATAAAGCAGACAGACTTAAGGCTCGGTTGGACCTTTGGCCGCCTCCATTCGAAAAACCTTTCTCTCTCTCTCTCTCAGCCGTGAGCTAAGAAACTATTGCGTATATCTAGGCAAAAGCGAAAGAAAACCACATAAAATTCACGTTAATGATCTACATGGAATTCTAAGTTGATGTCATTTTTCATATTTTGGAATATTCTAGCGGTTTTTCCAAAGGAGAGGAAAATTTGAAAACAGTTACCTGGTGGCGGCCAAAGGTACATTCGAGCCTTAAAACAATTGAATTAAATTTCCGGAAAGAACAAGTTCTTCTGCGCCTGCTACGTGATTATAGCTGTCGGTTATTACTTTTATATAGGCACAGCCTCGTCAAATATACAAACACTGCCAGTCTCTTGTATGTGCCAGACTCGAATCGTACAAGACATACAAAAAGATGAGGAACGCAGTTGGCAACATTGACCTGTGAGCCCACAAAATGGCCTGAAAGGGGCACATACTATTATACTGCCCTGTATTAAAGGTCATACAGGACGGAAAGGTGAGCAGCGCAGAGCAGGAAGAGAGGGTTTAAAGTGACTTTACGTTACTCAAATGAAACGATGCCATATCCTACTGCAACGGCATCGTTCGATCTTGCGCCAGCAACTGGATGGAAGTCCATTTCGTCGAGGGCGAAACTCCCAACTTCATAATTTGGACGTTGCGATAGACAGCGTGAGTACCACAGCAGGTAATGGCAACGGAGTTCATTTATTAAGAACATAAATTATCTTAGAGTAGGCTCTTTGTTTTCTACTGAAATTTCTCTCTCTCTCTGTCTCCACACGCAAAATGGATTCAGTGATGTAATTACCCGAACCAAATGCTTTTGCATAGACGAAAGAAGCCGGCGTTTTAATGAATTAAGAAAGGAAGGTGAATAACAGGAAAATGAACACTGCATGCTACGGAATTGCAGGTAAAAATGAAGCTAACTGTAGCCTCCTTTCAGCATGCATTACAGGAGATGTATGCTACGGAAATTAAAATGAAGCGGTGAAATATTATTTTAAAAAAATGTAAGCTGAAGGAAACTTTTCCGAATCCAATTTGGTTCTCTCTATCACTAAGATTATGACTATAGACCGGATGTTAGGCACTCAAAAAATCCAAAATAGCAAGAAGGCACTAAAAATCTAGAAAATAGGCACTAAAAATCTAGAAAATAGGCAGTAAAATCTAGAATAATAGAGAATTAAATGGAAATAAAAACATGTTACCAAATGAAATACATCCTTAAATCATGCTCTATTAATTAGGAGGAATAATCTGAGTAGACATGTGGATTTACACTGCATATATTGGAACCGAATCCAAAGAAATAATACATGCTTGACATTCTGATTAGATCGCTATATCACTGTCACACAATCACTCTTGGCAGTCGTTAAGTCAGTCATTGATGGCACATGACAACAAGATACTTCTTCAAATTTTGAATGAAAATGATTGACAGCTTAAGCACGGGGTAGGGGTGTTGATGCCTTGCTTTGCCTTGCCTTAAGTAGGCGGCTGACCATGTACAATAGAGGCCAGGAATTTAAACACACGAATTCTTCCAGAAGGAAGTTTTGGGTTGGCGGAAACGTAAAGAAAATATGAAGTGAAGTTTTTACGATACAGAGTGAAAATATAACGCATTCAGAAAATATTGGCTACTGTACATTTGAATTATTTTAATGCAATGCCAAGTTAATTTCGAAAATCAGGTAAATAGGAATTTATACGCACTATACACGAAAATAAGACGAAACCCTAATACCCTGACATGAACTTCTATTAAGTCATTTATTTCATTTGTACCGATGCAACTAATAATCCCATTATGAAGAATATCCCAAAATAAGACTTGCTGGCACCAAAATCTTAGTCAACCACATTCATTCCAACGAACCAAGTAAATGGTGGACTTGAATGAGAAGTATTCCACCACGTGAACGTTGAGAGTGTCAATGAATGAAGCAAACTCAACTTCCCTCCACATTTACAGAACCTTCCTACCTGATCCCTTTAGTTCCAAAGAGGCTTGGGGAGGGGGTTAAGAGGGGGGGCGAAATACCTGCAATTTCCTTTTGCCTTAGTGCACATTCCTCCTAAGCCAATTTACTAACCGCAGGAGCAAACTAGGGCATTTCTCAGAAGAATAAAAACTCCTCTTAAAAGCCACAAACTGTACAATCATTACGAATCAACAAGAGCCGGGGGTACCTCTCTGAAGTACATACCCTATTAATGCAGCTCTCAATGACCCCATAATGTACAACCAGAAACTTCCAATCTAAAAGGGTTCCTTTCGTACGTTCCTAATCTCCAGGATTACATTTCGCTATTACTTCCTTAATGTAAGATTTCAACGAATTAACCTACAGCATTCGATGGCCGATTTCGCCCAAGACTTTAATGTCGGAGGAGGATTAGCTCGAGGAAGTAAAGGGTTCGTATCATTTATAGGGGCTGAAAAGAGAGAGTCCCACTCCCAAAGACAACTCCGCACCCTCAATGGCGCAATTCGACTTCCGGAACTTCACGTGCAGTTTCGGGCACACTCGCTACTAGCGGTTAATTATCACTTAACAATGGTCGTCTTGTGTAATAAGCCATGAATCCTTTACGGCGAAATGAGTATAAAAGCCAAAGAGCCCTGTTCTGGGTTTTTGGATTACACATTTATATGGCTGTGGAAACAGAACGGTGAGGCATAATGCATAAGGTTGATTGTAGGGTTCCCTTTTCTGCTGTGTTGCAAATTGTCGCTCCCGAGTACCAAGGTATGGAGGCTCTCAAACGTGTGGAACAAGAGTTATACGCGAGGTTAAGACCCACCGCATTAAAACGCCTAACGAATACATGGAAAATATCTTCCGCGAAACAATGGTCGTTTTATCACTCGTTTTATAGTTAATGCAGGTCTCTATTGGATATCTTGGTTGAATTTTCTTGATGTCGAGCTCGTGAATTGTCGACCGTAAAGCGCAAGCTGTCAAGACGGTTTGGAGGAGCAGTGCTCTTCTTCAACTGAACTGCACAGTATCGATAAGGTAATGAAGGACATGTACACACGTAAGAAAGAAGCAGTAAAGGTGAAGTAAAATATGTATAGGGATAACAAAAAAGAGGTTGTATAACAAAGATGACATGCAAGAACGTGAACGATATATGAGGCGCGTTCAAATACTAAGAGCCGATGTCGCACAGCGGCCGTGCAACGCTAGCTCTTGCTCGTTACACTCTAAGTCGCGACCATTGACGCAAGTGCGTATGCGCGGCTGGACGAGTCCAGTAGCAAAATAGGGTTGGCGGCTGCAAGTGAAACGGATACGGGAATCAGGTTCTGCGAAAAACCATCGATACGAAGTAACGTAGACCGAAAATACGTTGAGAGGGGACGTGACGAGTTGAAACAGCCATTGCAAATCACAAACACAACGAAACGAGAGATAATAAAAACAGAATGCATGGAAACGAAATATTGATCTGATATGTACAGCGCTGTATCGCGCATCTCTACCTGCCTCCTCCCTTTTCGTGTTAGATTAAAGTCTCGTTTCCTGTAGTAGGACAGTGCATTCAGTCGTTTGATTGGCACCCAGTGGAACATGTCTGTGGGCACTGCAGGTCTATCTAAGTTGCTAGTTATGTTGTGTCCATTTAGAATGGGCATGAAAATCACCAATCCTTCCATTTGTGAAATGGTGGTCGATAAGGAAGATTTAAAAAATTAAGAGTGCGACGGAAATTTACAGGCAGACTATTGCAGTTTATGGTGAAGGCGTAATGTTTTTCTTATTATTTTTTCTTGTTTCATGTCGCTTTTACGCCTCTTTACGCTAATAGTGACGACGGAAAAGAAGGGACACTTACCAGGACTCGAACCTGGGACCGTTGCTGGCTAGCTCAACGTTCTCTGTTACTATAGGTGTTAGCAGACTAATTTATTTGAGAGTGCCGTAAGGGTAGTTTCAATTGCCTATTTGGACAATGTTAGTAGCTTAATCGCGTTTCTTTTTCACAGAAGCAATTGGGTACATGAAGTAGAAATTTGAACACCATAGTTGATTGATTTGCTTTATTTTACTTCGCTCTTTTCCGCCACTTTTGGCTAATTTGCGAAGATGGGGATGAGTGATATACTGAAATTGATGAATGGGCACTCACAAATAACCATGCCCAGGCCGGGATTCGAACCCGGGGAACACCATAGTCTCTGAGGATTCATTACCACTTTAGCAAAGGCTTGTCTATCATTGTGACGACATTTATATTATTTAAATAATGAAAGTACACAACTGAAAATCACTAGTGGTACAGGATAATCAACTCTAACAAATGTAATACAGTACAATACAAGGCTACATCTCTACATACAGTTTAAAGTGGAATCTGAACCAGAATGTGCTTCCACCGGGTACCGAGCCGGGTACTACTTGATTACAAGGTGACGACGTTACCACTGCACCACCAAGAGAGGCTCTGATCCTTACTTCGTGGACGAGCCACGTATACCAACCAATTCCAATGACATGTCTTGAGTGGTTATTTTGAAATTTCGAACTTTCCAAATGATGTATGTCGATTTTTCAAGTCTTATGCTTCAGACTGGTAGTATTGTTCTTTCATATGGATGTCTTATTCAGAAGACGATCTAGATTCTCCTCGTGACAGACTCTTCTATGGCTATAACATAATCGTCCTAATAGTCTTCGAATACTTGAGGCAAGCCCGTGACTTGGTTTTCGAGATCAAGACAAGATATTTGAAATCGAATCGAGACCCCAAACAGTTAAAGAACATCTTACATAATGTCAATGATCCGCATGATTAACTTTAATGAAAGTGAAGTTTACATAACGCCATGCTTTCATTAAAGGGGGGAAATAAGATACAAAATACAATGAAAAACAAACATGAAAAAAATAACTTGGTATTCATTCAGCTGTGGAGTACACGTTTTCGATTTCCAAACCACGTGCTATGAAATTAACCCACTGGGTTACAAACGAATCATCTACACCAGGGAATCCGGAATCTGTTCCGGGAGTCGATCTGGTACGGTTCATATCACGAACCGATGGTCAGCTTTGCAAAAACCTCCACATTACACAGTCACGTTCTCGGATCGTGCTTAAGACATCCTTACGTCATGATTCGCTTTTCCCATTCTTTCCAATCTACCTTTGCAGTTTGCCCAACGAGCAACCGCAGAATTTCTCATACCTTACATTTTTGTATGAACGATGCTCTGATTTCTGCAATAAATCACAATATTAACATAACTAGAGTCTGAATTATCATGTAGCATCAGATTATAAAAGATGTGCACATACAACATAGTTCAAATACTGAAAATTCCCACTCACGCCCTAAATATTTTGATAAAGCTAAATGTGCGTAACAAACAATGAGTGCAGAAGGTAGAAATTAAAATATTTTATATTTAGCAAACATTTATGTACTTCAAACAAAGAAATTAAGTCGAAAGGAAGCCAGAACAAGTTCTTAAGCAACTTTCGTGATCAAGTGGTTGCTTAGACAAGTTTTAACTCGTGGGTAAGGGAGCCTTCAGAAAGAAACAAGTGACACTGGCCTTTTCTGTATGTAATAAAACTAATACAACATTCATTCACCGTGCATGTGTGAACAACAGACCGAAGCAACACAATGTATACCACTGAGAAAACAGACCAATTCGAGTGAAAAGCGACACGTGTCGCTTCGGTTAGTAGCGTTCCATTCATTTCCAATGGCCCGTTTCCGTTTCATGTCGCTTGTCCCTGTCGCGTGTCGCTTTGGTCTAAAAGCTCAGGTTCCAATCTGTTTGTTTTATAATTTTGGTCTGGGTAGTTTTCTCAATGCCCGTGCATTGCGTTGATTCGGTCTGTTGTTCGTGATTGCTGTTAACGGTTTTTTGAAGACTGAAGGGGGCACTGCTGGTTGTTGCTGGTCACTTCGGTGTGAATACCCTGTCACTTCAATATTTAAGTTCCCTTGGCGTACGATGAATGGTTACTTCGGTGTGAATACCCTGTCACTTCAATATTTAAGTTCCCTTGGCGTACGATGAATAAAGAGTGAAGAAAATCAAAAGACATTCCGTAAGCTAATCAATAAACTGTATTTTAAATATTAATGTCCTTATGACTAACAAATCTCATTCATTCTCACCACATAGTGAGCAAAATGTTTGAAGGTTTAATCCACTCTCGGGAATAACATTTTGTAAAGTCTTCCACTTTTAACTTTCGTTGGCATTGTCGTCTATGTACTCAAGAAGTTAATTTAGACCCACGCGGGTTTTTCCGACGTCTTCGAGACGGTGGTAAGTTACAAGAATTTCAACTATGAAAGTGCGTATAATCCATGCATTTCTGGCTTCCAAAAGGAGTTTCTGCTATATATGTTTGAATATCTTAATTTGATATTTGATCTAAATTACGCTTTGTTAATGCTAGAAATATATGCCCTAATGCGACGCCAGGGGTCGCGGGTTCGAAATCCGGCCTGGGCATGGGTGTTCCTTGTAACTTTCCTATCATCCCATGCTCGTCTTCGCGATTAGCCAAAATTGGCAGAAAGTGACATAACATCAACCATATCAATCAATATTCCATAATGCTTGTGCAGCACTTTTAAACACATGTGCTCTGTTCCAACCGTCTTTAGACTCGATTGTTTTCATGCAGTCATTGGGTTAGCCGTGCCGTGTCGTGTGTGATACCTGTTGCTACTGTGAATCGATGGTTGTGGTTTATTGTTCCAAGCACTGTAGTACGTAGGGAAGGGAGGGGGAACTCATGGGGTTGCAGTCCGTCTCGAAATATTAAGAAAATCAAAATTTGCGAATGAAATCAATAAAGAACTCGGGGAAAATCGGTGGTAAAAACAAATTCCCCATCAAGTGATTTCCGATTACCATTTCTGTCTTTCAATAACTTTTCAAACGTGCTACGACTTGTTTCTTTGTAATACGAATATGTTTTATTTGTTTGTTATTTTCACATTAATCTGTTATTTGCTTGCGTTATCAAATTTATAGTTTTTGGATTGTGTGTGATTAAAAGTGATACCGGAAGCGGAAGTCATGTGTTTATAGACATTTCCAAAACTATTCAGTCTGGCACAGATATACCTGTTGTTGAATAAGTTGCCATGACAACAGTGATGAAAAGACAGAATGTTGATTGTGAGATGTAAAAAAACGTGTACGTGAGTTACAGAATAATTTAACAGATAAAGGTTCATTGAGTTTTAATTGTGTTTGTGGAATAGTGATAAACTGATTGATGTGACCGATCTCAATTAAGAAAAAAACGACAATAAACTTTGGTAAAGGTAAGAAAGTATGTTTTAATCTTGTCAACATCACGTCCTGAGAGGGCTCAGTGTTGCCTCAACATATAGCAGTCTCATAACTCTGCCGCACACGGGGATTGGGCCACTACCGTGACGTGGTAATCCTGTGGCTCCTACCTAAAAGGAACGTCAGAAACGAAGGTTAAGAATTGTATTACATTAGTGTATCCCGCCTGTACCTAGAAAGCAGCTATGTGATATCCACTTTTACAACTCCAGAGTCCTCCGAAGAGAGAGAAAAAAAGAATCTGCGTTTAGTAATGGTTCCAAGTGAGTGAGTGAGTGAGTGTGTGTGTGTGTGTGTGTTCGGGGGGGGGCATGAGCGCATATTCTAGGCTAGCTAGGCTATCTGCGAAGCCTGAAGTCTAGAGAATAAAATTCAGGAGAAAAATCGATCAGAAATTGTAAACATTATTATTCATATCAGAGAGATGATGATTCTGATTCTGGAGTTAGGAACCTGCTTTCTTATGAGTTGGTAACCTGATTTCCTATGAGTTAGCAACCTGATTTCTTATGGGTTGGCAACCTGATTTCTTACGAGTTGGCAACCTGATTTCTTACGAGTTGGCAACCTGATTTCTAATGAGTTGGCTAATTTATTTATATTCATAGCCTAGGACCACGTGACATAGTGAGACAGCCCAGATCTTGGACTCAGAATAAGCCACTGGAGTGTAAGAACAGCATCTCCTGAAGCAGGCATTTTAAAAAAGTCACGAGCCGCCACTGCCAAGAGACACGTCTTCGTAGACGTCCACCATCCAGCGCATCTTTCATCACCCAGCCGAGAAGTCCCAGAGGCACAATAATCACTCCGATCCCACGAAATCAATGGAGTGCAATCAATTGTTAGTGTAGGAGGTATTTAATTCCCTTGTACATTTCACACGTCCTGTGACGCCCGATCGCTCTATCACAACCGCTGCGAGCAAACTGCGCCCGAGAGTGTGGGGTAATTGGGTCAGGTGTTCGATCCAGGGGAGGGATAGAAATTGAATAACGCGATTAAAGCCAGAGAGAAGGAGGTGGGGGAGACAGGCTGTCAATCCACCGAAGCCACAAGCTACGCACAGCCCTACGTTAAGCACTCTTTTTTCCACATGTAAATGGACTCTCAACTGTGGTGGATATTGATATTATTGTTTACTGCAGAATACACAGACCTGATGGAGGCGAAAACAACAATGACAATCAGAGTCAGGGCATTAATTAGATTTCACAACAAGGCATCGAGTCAGGTTCTTGGTAAAATGTTCAGGTTTTAGTGGCGACGATAAAGAGGGTACAAGGTAAGCCATGTTCTCCTGAAAGTGGTAAGGTTTCACCAATTGGGCAAGATAAATTTTCTGATTTTCTAAAGGTTTTCCAGGCAATTTTGAAATTAATTTCCAGACTATTTTGTCGGTCTTAGGGAGATTTCAGACCGAAGAGACAAGGGACCCTTCAATCTAAACCAAAACCTTCACCGCGCATGCGAGAACAACAGACCGAACCGACAAGATTCACGATATTGATAAAACGGCGAAATCCGAGCGACAAGTTAAAGTTGTCGTGTCGCATTGGTTTGAAAGGTTCCATTGGTTACTGATGTTTCGCTTCCAAGCGACGCCTATCACTTCGGTCTGACAGCTCTTTTAAACATGCTAATAACTTAAGTTTTACAAGTGATAAACTGCGTCTTTTGATAAAAAGAAAAACGTTTACTGGTATCGCGTTTCTGCTACAATGAAAAAGGTTTATACCCTGTCCCAGCTAACTGTGGAGCAGGAACGCGCGTGGCGGCAGAAGAAGAGGAGGGAAATCGAGTGGTGAAAGCGCAGCGTTGCCAACCCTACGGTCCTCACTGTGCATGTACGGAAATTTCATGGCATGTACGGACTTACGGTACAGACCTTAGTCCGTACGCTAAATGTACGGCTTGTCAAAATTTGCACTTGCTGTTTTATCCCTAATATTTCCCTAAGAAAGTTTTAAACCAAGCGTACGGAACTGGAGACAAAAATACGGTCCGTTTGTCATGTGCGTACGGTATTATCGTTTTCAAAAGTTTGCAACGCTGCAGAGCGAAGTAGGGAAATCAAATCATCCATTACGCAATCCCATTTCTCTCTCTGCTCATTGGTGGAGCCGTCTTGCGTCACTACTTGCGCAGAGACTTGTTCTCGATCGCCTGGTCTACAGTTATATGGTACAGAGTTTAGAAAGGGAACAAAAGAAAAAGAAAAAGACTGGAAGAAAATGAGAGAACAGAGGTGGAGAGAGATGCGATTGACAATAAGATTAAGAAAGAAAAACAGACCAAGATAGAGAGAGAGAGAGAGAGAGAGAGAGAGAGAGAGAGAGAGACAGAGAGAAGCTCAGAAAGAGGGGGAGAGAGAAAAAGAAGAAGAAAAAGAGGAAAACGGAGAAAACACAGGAAAAGTAGTTCAGCAGCCAGAGCTATTCGAAGTAAAACCCACGTGAAAATATTTCACCAAACTTTGAGCGACGCCAATGATCATTATGAAACACCCTGTTTATAATCTCACATCTCCTAAATGTAATACATGTCGAGATTTCGAGTACATGAGCCACAACAGTAGATGGCGAAACACATAGGACACACGAAAGATGCGCCATTTCCGGAGAGGGATGGGGGAGAAAGCATGCTTGGTGAAAAATTAAACTCTTCAATTATCCACTGCGACTAAATAAACGTTTCTTAACCTCCCCTCCATGAACTACCGACATCAACTGAGCAGCATGACATAAGCATTTAATATAGAATATAGATCGAAACAGAAGCACGCACCAGATGACGGGTGCAACAATAAAACCCACAGCTCTGGAGCACCACGCCCTTTCTCTTGCAATAAAGGTGTCAAATAAAGGACAAGAACGCCGTTAACCTTCGAAGGATCCAGGGATCCGTGATTTTCAGTTAGGACTTCTGCCAGTATTTTGAATTGCAGCCGTTATAGAGCACGTGTCTTTTTTTTTTCTTCTGCCCCTCAGTTCTTGTTGTTCGTCGCGGTTATGTGGCGTTTCGCCTCAAGGAAAAATCCACGTGCTTCTTCGCCGCTAGACATATGTCGGATGTTGCGTTCTCTTCGTCCCCTCCCCCCCTATGGAAATTTCACCTGCTCCTCAGACACCACCCACTTCAACGACTTTCACCGGTTCTTTCTTGGCTTCTGAGGGCAGATGGAATGGAAGGGACTCGCTACATCTTGAACCAGGTTGAGCAATTCTAATTAAGTTCCCTTACGTTTCTTCGAAGCGTTATCTTTCTCGTCAGTCTTGTTTCGCTCGCTGTTTCGTTAAGGTTTAACCAGTTTCTCTTCATAATCTTGTTTCTTGCGCACATACCTCTGATCATTATACAGGGTGTCCGAAAAGTACCGCACCATAGGCACGTTGGTAAAAATTCATTTTCTCGTCCCTTTGTTGTAGGGAATGATGCTGTGGCAGGACGAACGTGAGAAATAATACTGCTGTGTGGGCGTGAAGGTTACTCAAACCGAGATGTTGGGAGTGATTTCAATCGACGCCATCCCGAACGACAACCAGAATCTGGTTTAAAATACACTATCAAGGACGTATGCGAAGGCACTGGCCCAGATTATGTTCCCCGTGTAAAGTAAAAAGTAAAGTGATCCCCTGTGCATAGCACCACGCCATGAAGTGGTATAGGGGGTGTGGGGGTAACGCTCGTTCCCCGTGTGCTCAACAATATACGATTCCGCCTACAAACATGTGTGGAGCTCAACGGAGAGCACATTGAACAAGTACTGTGATTTTACCTATGGTGGTGGACTTTTCGGACATCCTGTATATGTAGTGAAAGAGTAGGCCTATAGACAGGGGTAGACAAAACTAAAAATAACACAGGCGCCATACCCTTATTCTCAGGAATCAGCATTATTATTTATTATTTTGCAAATACAGGCTAAGAAACTCATTAATTCAACTAAAATAAGCTATAAAATGTGATCTTAAAACATTTAGTTATTAATTAATACAATACTTGATTAAAAAGTAATTAATTCTTGCAACAAAGTGGCCCTAGCCCTCCTAAACTGGTACGAGCACAAATAACTGCAATATATTCTAATATACAGGGTGTTCCGTTCAAACCTCCCACATTTCAATTCATCATTGCTAAAAGGTTATGAAATATAATGGAATGCGAGTGGTACTAGACGAAAGAGAAACTCAAATAATTTTATTGCATGAAGCACTAAACAGCAATACACCTCTACACTGAATTCTAATACACCTCTATGTGTGCACCGTTTGTAGCACGAATAATATCCAATCTGAGAACCTGCGGATTGTTTATTAACACTTCCAGTCGCCAAAAACTTCGCACACCATGACTTAATGGTTTTCTCATCAGCTGCTTCACCTTCATATTCTCTCCGGTACTTTTTTTTGCACTGTAATGATAGATTTGGTCTCTGCATACCGGAATACAGAATGTACGACCTACTGCGGAGTCACCATTTTGCTTCATGCGATTGTGGCGCTGCATAGTGAGAGAACGGTGAACTTCGAGGTCATGCAATAAAATTCTTTGAGTTTCTCTTTCGTCTAATACCACCCGCATTCCATTATGTTTCATAACCTTTTAGCAATGATGAATTCAAATGTGGGAGGTTTGAACGGAACACGCTGTATGACTGACTCTACCATATCGCTGCAGATTTTAAAATTTGGCTAGCATCAGTGCAAAAAAATTATAATGGCATGTTTATTATTCTGATTTAATGATACGCATGATACAGAAAACAAGTAAACATTAAAAACTCATGGAGTACCGTTATTTAAAAACCGTAAGAGAACTCGAAATATACATATATAAAGAACTAAATTTAAAAATTCAGGCAACCGGTGAAAATTTTCAGGCGGCATTGCGACCGAGCGCCCTGTATTTCTCTACCCTGCATATAGGCTATGCCAGTTGTAACGACCCTGCTTGGTCGCCATTTAATTATTATTAGACCTTCCGTAGTCGCTATATTCTTTTTAATCGGATGAAAGAGTTAAGCGGAATGTCCCTGCGAGGCGTACGCATTTAGTTTAAATGTATTCAGTAAACGTTAACGGTTCCACCTCTACGTTTACTAGCTTCACTCATTATTAGACCCTGCGTGGTCGCTATATTCTTCTAAATGTTATCAATTATTGTCATTTACATTGTTCAACGTGTTGTTTAGAATAGCAGAGTCCTGCGAGGCTCATTATTAATTGTATTGTTTGAATGCACACAGTTTTAGTTTATATTGTAACGAGCATCTAGTGATTTCTCAATGTCAAAACCTTGATATTCCTCAGTACGAAGTTTGCAATATGTAAAAAAATGAGTTAGCAACGCGTACTTGTAGTTAAAATTTTCACCACCCATGCGCCACCGCAAGTATAAAACCCAGCGCAGCGAGACCGGAGCTCAGTTGGCTCCCTGATGTCAACACGCAAACATCCAGGGTTAACTGGCCTCCCAGCCTGAGAACTAGAAGCCATCCCAGAAGGAAGGACGGAGAAAGAAGAAGAAGAGCCTAGCAGCAACCTACCTACCTGGTCCGCTCGCTTAGGCTGATAGGTGCCCAGGTTCTACCTGCTCGGCTTGTCTGGGAGCACCCGGACCTTCCTTTCTAACCTGCCGTCCCTTCATAGGAGACACCGGTTGGCTTGCCAATTCCCAGCTAACGTCGGGGGTGTCTCGGCATCCCTTAATCCTTTTACCCTGCGCCCGTTATTCGGGAGTACCGATTGGTTTCTGCCAATTCCCGGCTGTGGTTGGGGTACTACGCACAACCTACTCTCTTTTACAGGGCAACCCGTGACGTCAACGGCGACCAAGGCTCTAAATAAAATTAGGTCCCCATACTCCCCCTGGCGCCTCAGCGAGGAATAAATTGGATGTTCCCTGCCCCCCCTTATCTCTTCGAGACCAAAGGTGGTACAGGTAAAAGAACGTGAGTGGTACAAGTAAATGCACGCGCGTGGTAAAGGTTTCAGGAAAGACACGTGTGTAAGTGTGCAAACGGACACCCTTGTGTTGAGACTATAATAAACATATATAAATATATATATTAAGCTGGTATAGTCTTTCCTTACACCCAGCAAGCCCTGAGATATTTCTGAGTCCATGTTCTACGGCTGACAAAAAGTTAGCGCATATGGGTAGAGTTTTGCCGTCCTCCTAATTGAAGTGTTTAGAGTGTGGTAATTGTGTGTAGGTGGGACGTAGCACAGTGGTTCCCAAAGTGTCCCCCAGGGCGCTGCGAAATGTTCCAATCTTTTCAGTGAAATAACACTTACTTCTTAGTCTACACAATCCGACCATCGCATCAAATTCAATCAATGATGTGGTTGTTCCAAATATGTGATTATTTAGAACTTTTTACATGTAAAATGTCTCTGAATTTGAAATATGTGCTTAAATCAAACCACACTAACTAATCATTGCAAGTGTTAAATAGGCCTACATTCTGACTTGGGCGCCGCGGAAAAAATCTTCAAACGCCGTGAAACGAAAAGGTTTGGGAACCCCTGGGCTATGTGGTTAGCAAAGCGCTACGACGCCAGGGGTCCAGGGTTTGAATCACTGCTTGGACATGGGAATCCCCTTACATTCACTGTCAGACACGTGTGGAGGTGATGTGATCAGCTTCACGCTCCGGTTGACTTTACCCATCAGTGTTGCCCTCAGGTACCCACTTATTCAAGGCTCGGTGCACCATCAGAACTTCTCCATGCATGGATATTGCCGGGGGGAAAATCCCCACATAAAATCACTCCCAGGAATCGAATCCGGGTCTTCCGCGTAGCAGCCACAAGAAACACAGCGACACTTATTCTATACAGTGTCGACTCGGTAACCGAGAACGTTAAGTGTCGATGTGTTCGACTTTCGATCTCGCTACCGAAGTGTCTAGGTTTGCGTCCCGGACCGAGCATGAGTGTTCTTTGCCAGTGTCCTTTCATGCGTTTAACTAAATGCAATGAATATAATGAAAGAACATATATTTCTCTCTCTCTCTCTCTCTGCAATTCGATTTTTTTCTCAAAAATATAAAAATGACATTAGGCTACACGTTTTTCACTGGGCATGCGAGACAGTCTCCGTCCGGCTTTTCCCGAGTCAGTGTTGCCAACTTAGCTCTCTTGGAGCCAGATCTGGCTCTTTTATGCGCACCAGGTTTGGCAACACTGCCAGGAGGCAGGGAGAAATGCATTGGGAATATGGGAGTATTTTTTGATTTGTTATCTTGGGAATATCAAACTTCCGATGGAATAGAAAATGATATCAACGGGAAGAGGGCAGTTTGAAGGAAGTGATTGCCCAGCAGAAAAGTCGAAACTCTCATCTGATTAGCCGTAACCTGATGTTGAAGTTGATTCCCCATAAGGAATACATGGGATTCCGAAAATTGTTATTCGCCATATACAATACATATACATATACACACGGTCCATTTGACTCAAACAACACTAGCCAGCGTGCACAGGGAGGTTTTACCACACAGTCCTTACAGTCCAGATTTATCCCTCAGTGATTTCCACTTGTTTGGGGCACTTAAAGAGCATTTCGGCGAAACAAACTTCCAGACAGATGAGGAACTCAAGAACGCTGTCCTGCAGTGCTTACGACACCAACCTACTTTTTTCTACGCCAAAGGCATCAAGGACCTTCCACAACGACGGCAACGGTGTCTGGATGTTCAGGGGGAATACTTTGAAAAACTGACATAGTTTGGTGCTTCTATGTATGTATATTTCCTGTCTAGAAATAAAAGTCCCGGTCAACCTTGAACGACCCTTGTATTTTACAGGTCGTATCTAGCTTAATAATCAACTTTGAAAAACGCTTCTACATGTGGAGAAATTCATACTCTCTTGTACCTCTACGTTTTTCTTCAGTAGCATTACCCATTCCGACGATATTCAAATAAATGCACACATGGTGCCTAACTGTATCTCCTCGCCTTAAGTCGCAAATATAACCTTGCATCTGCCTTGCTATCAAGGGGTCCCGGGTTCGATACCCGATGAAGGTACAAGTGGTTCGGATTCCACTTTAAACTGTAGGTCCAGTCCCGATTAGCGTTACTGTGCATAAAGTGGACTTAAAACACTAAATCAACCATAACCTTGCCTCTGAGACACCCACCCAACCTCGCATTTACACAAGCGATGGGAGAAAAATACATAATATTTACTAACAGAGCAAACTTAATTTTTTGGAGAGGAAAAAAATGTTCCATCTCGCAATGGAATTCCAATAACAATGCCTCTCCCTGAGGCATGCCACATCGAAATGTATCCACGAGCAGAGAACTCCAATTCTTACGCATTTAAATGATATCCGTCGAAAACCGTTACCACCACTAAATGTTTATGGTTCCGTTTCCCAATAATTCCCCCCATCTATGTTATTTGGAAATTGCTATTATTGGCTAAAGGTACGAGGTCCTGCGGCCGCATCTAATACGCATGGATCGTCCTGCAGATATTAGTCTCAAGTGCAGCTCGTAATTGTGCGGGGTGCAAAACTATTTGACGACGCCACGTCGATCATAATACACACACACACACTTGCCTCGCTCGATAGGACGAATATAATTGGTTGTCTTTCTGTGTCTGTGTGTACACAGAGAGGCCTTTGAGTCTCGGAACGCATTAAAGCTCTCCTGATTTTGAATAGTTTTGCCGGAATTACGATCGGGATGTCCATCAGACGCGAAGAAGTTATAGGCGGGTATTTGCGGTCCGATTGTTCATTCTGGACCCCGAAATTCCACGGGCATGATTTGGTCATGTGATGTAAAACGGTTGCGAATCAAGGGGGGAGGTGGATTTGTGCGGGGAGGGGTTAAAATAGTTTTCACTTTCTGTTCTGTTGCGAGCTGACCTGAATTCCAATCGGGAGGCTACTCTCACTGTCCTGGTTCCGAGGTCCATTGCCGATCCAATGTTCTGTTTCTGTTGTTGCTCTTGAAGCCGATTGATGGAATGGCGTTGTAAAGATGAGCGAATGCATCACCTTGCTCCCAGGGGCAAGACGACAGACTCGAAAAGTTTATTGGTCTAATTTGGCAAGTGGGTGTTTGGAATAGTTCCTTTCGAGATCAATTATCCTCTTGCAGTTTTGCAATAAATGCACCAGTTAACTGTAGAACCCATAGTGGTACAGAGTCAACGAAGTCAGCAATAATGTGTGTTTTACACAGCGTATATTGATACACTTGTAAGTTGACTTGTATCTTCTGCAAATACGCTGTAAAGATAAACAAACTGCCGGAGTACAAATTGAGGTGAGTGTACAAATCAAAGGCACGTATTTCCATTTGTCAAAAGACATGGAATCAATGCCACGTAACTTACTTGGTCAGCAAATGCCAAAAATCGGGGCCGGTAACAGATTTGCCACTATTTTTAAGAGAATGTGAATTGAATCAAATGGGTTATCATCATCGACATTCACCATGTATCAGTATGATGGAAACAAGTGTTTAGAATCATTGTTTTATATATATATATATATATATATATATATATATATATATATATATATGTATGTATATGTATATATATATATACGTATATAATAAGAGCATTCCGTGACATTCGCTACGAGACTCGGCGGCAAGCGGCCCAGCATCAGCGCTTGTCTTTCCCGGTGAACAGGTCCGCGACAGTCGCTTATATTAAACCTCGTAAAAAAGTTGAGACAGGGTCAGTTCTGAATAAAAGTGGAAAGAAAAATGGGGAAATAAAGTATACAAAGACAATCCGCATACCATCCGTGAGTTAAAAGAGAGTATTGTACGAAAAATCGGGAGAATTACAGTAGACGAACTTGCACGTGTAAATGTCAATTTCCTTCGGAGATGCCAGGAATGTGTTGCAGCAGAGGGACATCATTTTCAACACCTTCTGTAGTCAAGGTTAGTACACAATATGAAAACTGTAATTTTAATAGCCGACTCTAGCGACTGTCGTTGACCTGTTCACCGGGAAAGGCAAGCGCTGATGCCGGGCAGCTTTCCGCCGAGTCTCGTAGCGAATGTCAGGGAATGCTCTGTATAAAGGATATTTGTACTCACTGTGGACCATATTAGTGGTGTTTCTATGTGAGTCAGCATTTTATCTTGTATCGCAAGTGGTAACTTTTAAAACTGTGAAAGTAGTCATGAAACAAAATTGTGATGTTCTTCTTTGTAGCTGATCAGTGGTGATTCATTCATTCTTAGTTTTGGACTTTTAACCACTGTGTTATTTTTAAAATACCAACGATTCGGAGGCTGATTCTGCCTCCGTCTTCTCACTCTCTATATAGACAAGCACATCATGTGTCCATGGATTTGAGTATGATTTAGTAGATTACACACTACCCTGAAGACGGAGGCAGAATCTCGAAACGTTGGTATTTTAAATAACACAGTGGTTAAAAGTCCAAACTAAGAATGAAAAACTGTGCATCGCACATCAATATAATGATGTTATTTCGGAGAATACGAGAATATATTACACAGAGGATAAGGTAAAGAATAACTGGAGTAAGACATCAAATAAAAGGGCGCCGGTGCGGTCACGTGACGCTCTTGGCTCCCAGCCCATCACGGTAGGGCATATAGTAAGTATGTAATATATCGACGTATTCTCAGAAACATCATCCTTACATTGATGTACCATACACATGAAAATTTTAGAAGTTTGTCCCTTGCGATGGACTTTTCAACGCTATCGCATAGGGATACACTCTGTGACGAGTTCGTTTGGACTCAATCTTGTTCAGTTTTCTGCTCGCGATGTCACCACTAATATGGTCCATTTTGTTATTGGAACACAACCATGTTAAACAAACTATTATTTTTAATACTTTTAATTTTAATCCCTCTCCATCTTCAGTAAAGCAAAAATGAAAAGGTAAACTGGAGAAGAACTACAGAGGAAGAGAGAGATGGAAGGGGGAGGATGAAGCGAGAGAAAAAGAGAAGACGGACAAAAAAGCAAACAAAGAAGGAGGAAAAATCGTTGATTTCAGTTCACTTTTCTGCCACTTTTGTCTGATCGTAAAGATTAGTGATGATATGATGAAATTCATGGGACAATCACAAAGAACACCCAGATTCGAACTCGGGATCTCCGGCGTCGCAACGCTCTGTGATAACCACTCCATCACGAAGGTCGGCAAGGAAAACTGAGGAAAAGATGTGTTGGATTAGAGAAAGAGATAAGAAGAAGAAAAACGGAGATGGTTCTCGGACACTGGTGAATAGTGTCATGGTCCAGCGAAACCTTAGCGGCAAGTTCGAACTTCAGCTTACCTGAGAAGAACTTGCAATTCAGACCTCCTTTTACAGCTGATGCAAGATGTTCTGCGACATGAAATTTGCGAAAGATTGCGCGTTCGGCGTCCCTCAGACTCGTATATCTCTCTCTCTGTCTTCCTTCTCAGCAGATCAATACGCGAACTGAAACTTAAAACTCCTCAATGCCTTCGTAAATGACCGAACGCCCATTAAAACAGCTCTTCGAATCTATCTCTGCGTGGATAACAGCTTAATCGATATCTTAAGCATCGTCTCTTAATGTGAGGCCTATTCAGGACGGGTGGAAAGAAACCTACACTTGGGGTTTCGAATCAAGGCAAATGATCTCGTACGGTCATCAGGAGTCTTTGTCAACTTTCCCATGTCTCTCTCCAGTTTCCGACTTAACTTATTTTGAAGTTTATGAAATTACACAAGCTTCTTATTTCCATGACCTGCATTTTCGCTTATAGAAACAGCTCTCCTGTCTTACTGCAACGCGCAAGTCCCGGGTTTGATGCACGCCTCTGGGACTCTGAGTTTTGCCCCACCTATACTTAACAGCTTGCTATAGCTGTTTCTACAGTGGGATCCATCAGCATTATCGTGCAAATTGTCCGTGACTATTTTCATTAAGTTTTCTCTTACATCCTAAGTGATGGATTTTTATGTATGCTGGTGCAGAAGTTGTCAACAGCTTGTTTTGAGTTTTCTTTTAATTCATGAAGTTCTTATTGGGTCAAATAAAGTGCACGAACATGGTGATGAACAATTTGCAGGGTAATACTCATGGATCCCACCGTACAGGATCAAATGAATACCAACAAGTCGTTGAACTGAATGCTAAAATCTATAATTGAAAGTCGTTGAACAGCGTTCCTATTGGAAATCTTGAATAGTCTCAAACTGTATATGTACACGACAAGTTTACATTTTATCAAAACGTGGCAGTATGTACGGCACGAAAAGAAATAAATAGTCGTAACAAAGATAATAATTTTGCTTCCAAAGGAGGATGTAGGGCATACTAGAAACTCGAAATATGGGTGATGTTGATGTATTTTCTCGGTATTAGCAGTCTAAATATAATCCGAGACACCAGAAAAACAATGTGAACACAACAAAACAATAATTAAAATCTCATTTCCACAGATATACAGATAGTTGTTTTTCATTATGTTTATCTAAACTTCAATTTAAGACCAACATAAAATATTGTTTTACTGTTGGATGTGGAATATATTTTATCATCGCATTACTCACTGCTATAGAAATATACAATTCTTTGTTGTAAATAAATACAGATGAGAAAGTTTCACCCCTCCTCCTTTCCTTTCTCGCAAGTCACAAACACGGGCTTAGCTGTGTACACAAAAGATCATATGTCTCCCTATGTTTAAACTTCCCGCGTCGCTTTCTTTACACAACAGAATAAAAATAAAAACCATTCTGCAACTCGATGCTTCTTTTCGATAATCGATTTCATTAGCATGTGCGCTTGGATGGCGTTATTTAGAACAATTCCTAAATAGAAATTCTTGGACCTAACCTTGCATCCAATCAGAAAAATGACGTGGTCTCTGACGTCATAAGCGTTCAATTCAACGACTTGTTCGTGATTCATTTCATCGGGTACAAACAGCTTAAAAGCAAACCGGAGAATGAGGAGGAAGAGGTAATACTGTAGCACATCCACCACTACTACACAACACGGATGGCCACCTCCGTACCGGAGTGGTTTGTTTGTTTGTTTTTGTTTTTTGAGCCCACTTTATGCCCAGAAAGGCTAATCGGGACTGGGCCTACAGTTCAAATGGGTATACGTGTGCCTCCACCGAATATCGGAACTGGGCATGGGTGCTCCTTGCGAGTGTCCCTTCATCATCATATCCTCACTGATCCTCATCGTTGCGATTAGCTAAAAGTGGCAGAAAAGCGACGCGAAGTAACAAAAATCAAATCAAATTATTGCACACACCGAGAATGTGTGGATACCTACCCCCCACACATAGTCTATGCACCTTTAAGGTAAAGCTGAGTCACGGAAATGTCCGTGTTGTGACGATCCTGTTTCACGTCATTAAGCTAATCGGACTTAAACCCGAAACCTTGCATGGTGAGTGTTTGTTAAATCCATTTTATCCACAGATAGGCTACTCGGGACTGCATCTAGTAAAAAGCGCAATCCGAAACACTATGTGCCTCAACCGGGCATCGAAACCAGAACCACTTGATTACAAGGCGACGACGTCTGCGCCATCTAGAACGCCCAGCTACAGGGACTCCAGAGGAAACTAACAGGGATAAAATAAAAACAAAAAATTGAACGAAATACACATTTAAAAAGGGCAAATCAACGTTGCAGCTGCTCAGTTCTATGCACTGGCAACAGCATAACTCGACAGTGTGGATGTTGAACACCTATGAATGCTTCACATTTTAGAATTAACTCATCCAACAGTAAAGATGAAAAATGGGTGAAGTTCTTACTGCTAAAACATCGACCTTCCATTTTACTTTACAGCTGCACCGGTAATTATAAATTTCGTGTGTTTGTTTGTATGTGTTTTTCTAATATAAAAATGGATGTATGTGTGTATGTTTGTTCCGGTAAAACTTTCGAACGCCTGGAGAAATTTCAACCAAACTTGGTACACATATGACTTACAAGCTGGAAAGAAATACTGTGGGGGTAAGACACCCCTGGCACCCCTAGGGGTGGGGGTGGGAAGGGGTGACATGTAAAAATAATAGAAAACGACCTATATTAGTGTGGAATCCATAGCTTTCGGGGTCGCTAAGATGAATAGTGACACTCCCAATGCCGTTCAATTTATTTATTCTTGCTCCTGGAGGTGAAACTAAAAATGTTGTTTATAATCAAGTCTTGAGTTAAATTAATATTATAATGAAATTGTAAAATATTTTACTTTATAATTTTTATACTGTACTTATACTTTTAAATACCTGCAAATAAAATTAGTTACATTTTACACTATAGTTAGAATTCATTATTTTCCTGTCTAATAGAAGATTGGGATAAATAAATACCCGGGCTACGCCGGGCAATCAGCTAGTGTTTCTATAAAGGCTGGCCCAATCCGGAAGGGACTCTCTTTCAAAGTTTCTTTTGTATTGAACTGTAGCAACTAAAAATGAAAAATATTTTCCTAACTGAACAAACTTGCAAACAAGGGATAAAATAGAAATCAAAGAAATATCGGAAATTTTATTTCTTTATAGAATCTGAATTTACTGAACTTTGTGATGCTATTAAAAGTTAAAGAAATGAATTCCCAATATTTGGTCTCGTACCAGAACAATTAATTAAATATGATGGAGAATCCTTAGGAATAAAAATTCTTAAATTAATTTGTTTAATCTGGCATAAAAGGGAAAGTCCAAAACAAAGATCAATACTCTTTTACAGCTACCAATGTCTTTGACTTGGTGCTTGTGGTATAGAAGGGCCTTCCTGGTGGAGTGAGTGGTTAGCACAGCGCGCTACAACGCCAGGGGTCCCAGGTTCGAATCCCGGCTTGGGCATGGGTGTTCCTTGTGAGTGTCCCTTCATCAATTTCTTCCCATCACTCATCCTCCTCTTCGCGATTAGCCAAAACTGGCAGAAAAGCGAAGTAAAATAAACTAAATCAATCAATTAGCCAACCATTTGTGCAATATCTCCGTTGGTAGTAATATGTAAAAGGTAACTTCTTGCTTCCTTGCGAAGTTTTTTAATGCATAAAGTACACACAAACCTCCCCCCAACCCACTCACTAGCGTGCGTGTGTGTGTGATAGTTGCGGTGGTCCAGGCAGTATGGTGTCTGACGGCCTCGCGGGAGACTCGGGTTCGATTCCAGGGGTGGGTGATATCAGGTGGTACTTTTCCACCAATAAAGCGGCTCCGGGGTTCACTTAGCGTATATTAAGTGGCTACCTTGAGGCAACCATTGAAAGAGGGGGTAAATGCAGTGGAAGATGATCACATCACCCCAGAAAATGTAAAGATTCGAACGTGTGTGTATGTGTGTGTGTGTGTTGGGGGGAAGGGGGTACATCCGCATACCCCTTCACGCCATGTTGTAATGTGCTGAGTGTTTACACTCTTCAACGTTAATAACAGGAACACTAATTGCAGCAAA
The DNA here is from genome assembly GCF_977018435.1 of Lepisma saccharinum. NCBI lineage: Eukaryota > Metazoa > Arthropoda > Insecta > Zygentoma > Lepismatidae > Lepisma > Lepisma saccharinum. The sequence continues at coordinate 37,502,162 of NC_139229.1, forward strand.
TTTCTTTTGATGTCACATACCTTGCAGGTGTTAATTGGCAGCAGTATATCGTCTGCAACACTGTAGAACAGATCAACGAACAGCAAACCATAGGAAGGGAAGCACAGGTTGTCTCAATTCCATGTCACATATCTATCCTCCAATGTTAGTGGATTTCTGGCTTTCACATTGATTTTCACAGTTCCCCACAGGTAGAAATCTAACGGTGCTAAATCGTGAGATCTGGCTGGATATTCCACACTTCTTTTTACGTTGCTCGATATAAAAATTGATTACTTATGCCACTTTGTGTACACGAGTGTCTACGTCTGGCGGGTTGTAACGGAAGTAAACAACGC